>NC_133771.1:112657950-112970464 GCF_003597395.2 Chelonoidis abingdonii
GGTTACTGAGGTGAAGCCACCGAGCTAGAGCTGAGCCTCCATCGTCAGGCAGTAGGGGCTGGGGCGATGTAGACGGATCCTGCCCACAGGGAGGGAGTTGAGCCCTTTAGGGAGCTAGGATCTCGGAGAGTGGATATGGTGAGCATTGGGCCCATTATTCCGGCGGTAGACCGTTTGAGCCATACTGGAGATGACAGAGACAGAGCTTAAGTTGTTTGGTTAATCTAGCAGAGAGCCGTGAGGACGACAGGAGACCAGAGACAAGTGGGAACCAGAGTGAGTGTTCCGTAGTAGAGTTACACGGCCTGAAGTAAATGTAGGTTTGAGATGCGACCAATGCTGAAGTGTTGTGTCTTGGGAAGTCGCTCAGAATAACCAAATGCAGATACGGAAATGCATATCGACGTGGCGGAGGTTGGGTGGCACGACTCGGCCAACACTCAGTATAATGCCTGTGGGTGTGACAAGGCCAAAGCACAGGAGCCAGAAACTGGAAGGTACCAAAACGGTGGCTAGAAAGTCGGAGTGTGACCTGTGCGGAGGAGCATGCAATGTTGAAAGGACGCGTCACTTCATTGAAGCGGCATACCAGCCTCAGGATCTAAGGACGAAGATAATGGTTCCAGGATGCCATGGGAGATTCGAATTATACATTAAATGGTGAGGTGACTCGTAGTGTAGGATACGGATTGAGAGCCTCGATACGATGTCGGGGATTAGGGAGATATAAGAGATATGGCCTAACAGCTCCTATTGCGTCCATGGGCGTTCTGCACCTCTAAGATAAGAGAATATATATGACGAAGGATCCTGAAGAGGGACAGGGGTGTTCTTGGACAAAATGTGAGGTGGGCGGACCGAGCAAGCCTCGACATATGGTGCAGGGGGTCCGCCATGCGGACTGAAGTTATCTGGTTGACCACGCTTAGAAGATGGAGTATAACACAGGTCGTGGGTAACGGTACGAGTCACACAACCTCGGCGCACGATTGTATGAAAATGGTTTCGTCTCTTGGTCCTTAAAACGAATTATCACGATTGTCGAGGGCCTTCACATACTTGGCCCTGCTGGGTCCACCGGTCTGTAAACTGCTGACCTCAACATCGAGTTATCTGCGCCGACTGCCAAAGCCCAAATCTGTGGTAAGCAGAGTGTGGTGGTGGTCGGCTCGGCCGCGGAAAGGCCTGCTTAGGTTCGTCGCGTCTGCCCCTGCCGAGAGAGAGCTCTTAGGACCTTGTTGCCCTTCAGGCTTTGTAGCCTGGGGCTATATTTTTCGTTTCACCGCCAAAGAGGCCTTTAACAAACATAATGGCTGTAAGGTGTGTTTATTTGTATGGTATTATTTTTGAGTATTGAAAGCAAAAGGGGGGGGCCGGGAAAAGGTTTTTTTTTGGTAGAAAAAAACCCGGGAAAAAAAGGCCCCCCCTGGGGGGAGACAAATGCCACTTTCGTCCGCTGTCCCCCATTGTAAGTTTTGAAAGCACTGAAGAGAACTACACACTAAGCCGCCTGCTTTCCTTCTCCAGGAGAGGCATGGACATCTTGCCGGAGTCTGATGGAGAACTCATAATATTGAGCTTCAATCCGTATCCAGAGTGTGTTTGGATTGAGTTTATAGGGGCTGAGCAGGGGTTTAACTGAGATTATACACACGCAGGATATCTATCATTGCAAGAATAACTCTTTGTGGCTCTGTAGAGTGGTCATAGTCGCAATATGCCCGCTATTCAGATTACCGGGGGTCTGGACGCCTGTTGGCCATGCGTTCCTTTTCTTGGACCAACTGAATGACTAGTGCGCAGGGAGGAGGTACGGACAGGACCAGTAGTTGTACGCTCCATAGAGTAGCGGGAGCATTCGCGTGATGAGTCGAATAAACGGGTATGGGCCATCCTCTATCCAGGAGCAACCGGCCCGATAGAAGTCCGCTAGGTCCCCTACTCCGGGACCATCTGCAGTGGAGAGTCCAATGAGTGTCCCTCCCATTTAGGAGAGCCTGAGGGCTAGGTTGTTGGTGGGCCAAGCCCAGAATCGCAGTTCTGACGCAGTAGAGCTTCAAGGGGAGAGACACTGATGGATGTCTGGCATGGCATGGTTCGGCTGAAAGATGCATGGGACGAGTATTCTGACTCTCTACTAGACTTGCCCCTGGCTACCTGGACGGACCGCACAGCAAGGCGCCTGGTACTGAGAACGAGATCCGGACTGCGACCAGGCGGTGCTGGGGGTTGACCGAGATTCGAGGTTGGAGAGCTAACGGACGTCACAGTGCTGTGACAGTACGGCAGCCGGAACGTGGCCTGGGATTAGTCGGGATCGGTGAAGGGACACCGAACTGTGTGGGAGTGCGACAGGTGCCCTGGAGGATGACCAGCGGCAGAACTGCAAGGTGAGCCGTCGGAAGCCAGGAGTGCCAACGGAACTTGGGCGTCTGCGGGACCGTGACATGACGGTGCGATGCTGCTAGACGCAGCAACCAGAGAGTATTGTAGTTAAAGGAGGTCTTTGCCAAGAGACTGTAGTAGCCGCACGGCGGTGCTGGGGGTTTAGGACATCCACTCTGTCACAGCACGATCCTCGTCTGTACGTTGGGGAATGTCTCCGGGCGGTCGGGAGAACAGTAGAATCATCGTGACCTACAGTGAGTGTACGCGGTGGGGGGAGGCTCGATAACAGGCACTCGGAATTTGACGCCCTTGTGGGACGAGGATCGACAGATGCTGAGTGGTCGCCAAGGTGCCTCAGCGAGGGTCGGTGGCACAATGGGCGATACGCGGCTTAGACAGGCTCTCTGTCTGCGGTGCAGTTATTGCAGCGGAGGCAGTAGGAGCAGAGAAGCTCGGCAGGTCGTGCCGTAGCGAGCAGCATCAGGCACTGGATTCACAGCCCTTTTGGAAACTGGGATCGAGATCATTAGTTGCGACGTGGTCAAAGTTGGCGGCAGGTATCGTGCTGCAGGGGGCGATGCGTTAAAGAATGAGCCTGGCTGCGGTGCGTGGATGCAGGGAGGACAGCAGGAGCAGGAAGCTCAACAGGCGCAGTGCCGAGGAGTGGTGCAGGTGCACTGGATTCAACCGGCACTTGGGTCGGAATTCTTACCGAAATGAAGGTGACCATGAAGTGTCGGTGCGCATGGTATCGGAGTGCCAGGGCCATATATACCGACTTAAGTTCGATGCTCGCAGGCTGAGGCGTAGATGTGCAGTTGGACAAAATGAGGGTAACAGCCGGCAAGGAGCAGAAAGACTTAACTCCACGGCCAATGCCGGGGAGCAGGACGCAGTCAACTGAGAGAATCTGCGATCGGGGCCCGAGCATGACTCGGGAATATAAGGTCCGCGCCAGTCCTTCAAGTGCCTCTGTCGTAGTTGTTTGGTGCTTGTGTGAAGTCCGAACGCGTAACAAGTGTTTCAGCAGCGGGCTTGATTGCATACATGCTATGAAGCATGAAAGCAGGGAGCTCCAACCACAGCGCAGTGCAGGGGAGACGTGTGCTGGAGGCATCTGACTCGTCGGTGGAAATTAGTCGTGGCTTTCTCAAACCCGAGAGAGGGAGCGGTGCCCGAGGTCGGACGTTGGAGAGATGCAAGATAATGGCGGAGTGCCTGGACTAGGGTCCGGTGCAAGCGAGAGAGCTGGCTTCGGTGCGGCTCCGAGGTAAGTAGTCAGCAGCTTAGCTTGCACGAATGTGGGAGGGAGGAATGTGCTGCATCAATTTAATTTTGTTGCGGCTTAAACGCATAGCAGATAGGGGGCACTTAGCTGTGAAATACGTACCCAAGCCCCGTATCAATCACTGGAGTCAGAATGTTGGTAGTTCCTGTCGGAACTGTGGGCGGGATAGGCTTGGACCAGCAACAGACTAGAACCAGTGAGTTGGGCTAGGGCATGGGCTCCGGCACCGGTTACGGGGAGGGGCTACTCCCCGAACCCCGCTAACTATGGTTAAACTAACTATGTTAGCAAAGAAAAAACGCATAAGTATAGATAAATATATCTATAGAAGGATTATAACTATATATCTAAATACACAATAACTACGAGTAGCTAGGGAAGTGGAGGTCAGCTAAGCTGCGCTCCACTGTTCCAAAGACCGACAAGGGCGGTAAGAAGGAACTGAGGAGCGGGCGGGCAAGCAGTGGTATATATTACCCGCTATGGCGGTGCCACTCTAGGGGGCGACCTGCCGGCCCGCTAGAGTTGCTAGGGTAAAAGTCTTCCGACGAATGTGCATGCGCGGTGCGTACACCTAACTGGAATGGATATGAGCAATCAGTCGAAGAAGAATACAGTGGTCTCAAGTCTCATTTACATTAGAACCTCAGAGTTATGAAAACTATAGTTACTAATTGATCTGTCAACCATACACCTCATTTGGAATCGGAAGTACACAATCAGGCAGCCACAGAGACCAAACAAAAAAAAAAGCAAGTACAATACAGTACTGTGCTAAACGTAAACTAATAAAAATAAAGGGAAAGTTTAAAAAAATTGACAAAGTAAGAAAACTGTTTCTGTTCTTGTTTCATTTAAATTAAGACAAGAGCCACATTTTCTTCTGCACAGAAAAGTTTCAAAGCTGTAGTAAGGCAATGTTCAGCTGTAAACTTTTGAAAGAACAACCAAAAAGGTTTGTTCAGAGTTACAAACATTTCAGAGTTATGAACAGCCTCCATTCCCAAGGTGTTCATAACTCTTAGGTTCCACTGTACGCTAAGGCTGCATTACACCACTCTAGAATATAATTCACTCCCACTTTAAGATCTCTTTATATTGCAGAAGTGGTGTAAAGTGACATTAGTATCAGAGCTGGCACTAGGCATAAGCAAACTAAGCAATTGCTTAGGGGCCTGAGCAGCTCAAGGGGGCCCCTATTTGCCTTTTAAAATTATTAATTATGATTGTTATAGGGGCAAAATATTCCTGTTTAGGGACCTCAATGGTCTAGCACTGCCTCTGCTTAGTGTAAATGACAATCAGACCCAATGGAACTACTCAGCATAATAAGCACTATGCTCAGGTATGTTTATAGGATATCGGATTTTCAAAGCTCTATAAAAATATTAACAAACAAATGAATCTTCAGAGAGTTAAGTACTATTTCCATTTTATGCACAGGGATATTGAGGCACAGAATGGCTAGAGTTGGGATTAGCACTCAAGAGCTTTCACAGATTCATAGATTCCAAGGACAGATGGCACCATTGTGATCATCTTGTCAGACTGCCTCTATAACACAGATCAAAGAATTTCCCCCAAATAATTCCCTGAGCAGATCCTAGCTCCAAACTGCAGCCATTTGATCACGTTATACCTTTCTCTGCTAGACTGAAGAACCCACTTTCATATATTTGTTCCCCATATAAGTACTTACAGACTGTAATCAAGTCACCCCTTAACTGTCTCTTTGTTAAGCTAAATAGCAGTATGCTCAACCGACTGTACATAGTTGTAGTCAAGTAATCGCCCTATGCCCGGAAATATGAGGGTTGGTATGAGTCATGGATGATTTCTACACTGGAAGTAGACGGACTGACTTTGCTCAGTGTGTACAGGGTTACAGATCAGTCACACTGAGATTTCCAGCCCCTTTGTCTTCCACCCATAATAGGTGGGTGGCAGGAACTTTGAAAATTTTACATATTACGTCTTATAAAATTGTCAATGGCTTTACAGCCCAAATCGTCAAGGCACCATCCCTTGGCTGTACCTTGACTCTTTTGGATACTCATGTCCAAAGACTCAAGTCAGTCAAGGTTAGAGGTCCCTTAAGAATCTCTGTAATTGTTTGAAGTGCACTAAGGCAAAAGTATTGCTGGAAGTACCTTTTTCAAATGAGCTGTGCAAGAAAGTGATCTTTTCTACAAGTATGGCTCTACTTAATCTTATGACTCCTTTTGCTTATGTCTGTGTGGGGGTTTTGTTTCATTATTATTCATTCCTCTTCTGTGGATACAAATACTTCACATCAATCATTTCTGACCTGAAGTTAAACAAAAATGTACAGCTGATCAGAATTCACAGTAAATGGGGGGGAAGTGTGCGATATAAATCGCTATTGATGCAAATAAATGATTATTCTGGTCTTACATCTTTATTTTGTCAATATTTTACAATAAAACAAATTTAACTGGAACTAATATTCTCATTTGGTTAACATTATCTCCAATGGGAAATTTAGGAGAATATTCTCTTCTTGATGTATGTGATTAACTCCTTCTGGTAACGCTATTGTTTGTGCCTAATCATAGCTTTGCCTTCCTATCCTCTCCTTTAGCAGTAAATGCTAATAGATAGTGATGGTTTTTTTTACCAGAAGAGATAAACATTGTGACGCAAGAAAAATTAGATGATGCTGTTATTCTACAGCCAATGAAATTCTGATCTGAAATTAACAGCAATATTATTATGTAGGAGGAAATATGGATGTAAAATAATTACAATCTCCGGCTGTAGATATATATGAAGTTAATAGCAGCCATATACTTAAAGCCACAATTTGGTACTTAAATTATAATGTTGAAGGCACAGTGACCAGATTTTGAATGTATTGCCTCAGCCAAGCAGTCAGAGCTAAAATTATATCAAGACAATGGAAACAGGCTGCCAGTGCTTTTAACTCTTTACGTTTTGAAAGTCTTATGGAAACAGAAAATTTTACAGAAGACAAAGTCAAATATAAACATAATGTGACTAATATTGACAAAATTTAAATCTAATTGTACTGTGTGTGTGCAGGAATCTAGGATTTTAAAAACACACAAAACATTTTCTCAGGTAGTAAGTACAGTATGGAACAAATCCTACCCCCCCACACTCTGCGGCACAGAACCAGTGGGCTGTAAACTCCAGGCAGCAGTTCACAGCCCATTCCGACTCCACAGCTGTGAACTGCATGTAGAATCCTTGTGGGGGGTATTCCCTGTGCCAAGCAACAGTTTCCATGACTCCTCTCCTAGCTCTGTGGAGATTAGATTGGAGAGGTTGTGCTCATGTGCAAAGCCTTCCCGACTACACAGCAGTAAGGTGGGTCTCCATGGCTGACAGTGAGCCCTACTGGTCCCTAAAGGGGAGATGTAAACTCCCAAAACATGAGCAGCTGATAGCCCTGAAAATGAGTTATCAGCTGGGCTTGAAATCTTCCTCTCCTGGAGTGGGAGGAGGAGCTAGGAAGGAAGGCGCAGACTTCCCCTACAATCTACAAGGCTTACAGTCCTAGGATTGCTAGAGTATTCAGGACCTTTGCAGAAGGGAGGGTAAGGGTAAGTGTGGCTAGGATGTGCACGGGCCCAACTGAAAGGCTCCTGCTCCCTTAGCAGGACTTGGCCCAGAGGGAGATGATGAAGATAAATAAGATAAAAACATTTTATGGTTCCCCCCCCCCCCCTTTTTACAAGGGCTTTTCCCTAACAGATTATAAATCCAGAAAGGACCCTTGTGATCATCTAGTCTGACCTCCTGTATAACAGAACTACCCTCCAAATCATTCCTATATAAACTAGAGCAGTAGTCCTCAACCTTTTCTGGGTGGCGGGCACCAGACGACGAGCCACCAAGGACCGTGGCCGGCGGACAAGCATCTGCCGAAATGCCGCCGAGAAATGGCAACGTCAAGAGGTGTCGCTTTTCGGCGGCAATGCCTATTGGTGACACCGCTTTTCAGTGGCATTTCGGCAGATGCTTGTCCACCAGCCATTACATGGATGCACACAGATGCACATGGCCCTCGCAGGCACCGCTTTGGGGATCACTGAACTAGAGCATATCTTTTAGGAAAACATCCAATCTTGATTTTAAAATGGCCAGTGACAGAGAATCTACCACAACCCCTGGTAAGGTGTTCCAATAGTTAATCATCCTCCTGGTTAAAAAGGTGCCTTATTTCCAGCCTGAATTTACCTAGCTTCAACCTTCAGCCATTGGATATTGTTAAACCCTTTCTCTGTTATGCAAAATAGATTGAACTCCTTAAGTATATCACTGTGGGAATGTCTACACTACAATTAAACACCCACGGCTGGCCTGTGTCAGTGGACTTGGGCTATGGGTTGTTTAATTGCAATGCAAACCCTCTCCCGTCATAAGGTCCCAGAGTCCAGGCTCCAACCCAAGCCTGAATGTCTACACCGCAATTGAATGGCCCCATTGCCCAGGCCAACCTCGCAATTGCCCAAGCCAAGTGCTCCGACATGGGCCAGCCACAGGTGTTTAATTGCAGTGTAGATATACACTCTAAGGAATGTTTTCCAATCCTTTAACCATTTTTGTGGTTCTTCTCTGAACCCTCTCCAATTTGTTAACATCCTTCTTGAATTGTGGGCACCAGAACTGGACACAGGATTCCAGCAGTGGTTGCACCAGTGCCAAATACAGAGGTAAAAATTTTATCTATTCCTATTCAATATTCCTCTGTTTATAAATCCCAGGATGGCATTGGCCACAATGTCACACTGGGAGCTCATATTCAGATGATTTTCCACTATGACCTCTAGTCTTGTCCAGAGTTACTACTTCCCAGGACAGAGGCCCCCATCCAGTAAGTATGACTACCTTCTTTGTTCCCAGATGTATACATTTACATTTAGTTATCTTGCACCCAGCTCACCAATTCAGGTCACTCTGAATCACTGATCCGTTCTCTTCATTATTTACCAGTCCCTCTTCTTAGTGTCATCTGTAAGCTTTATCAATGATGAATTTATGTTTTCTTCCAGGTCATTGAGAAAAATGTTAAATAGCGTATGGCCAAGAGTACATAACTTCTATTTCTGTTTCAGGGTGAAAGCCAGGTCTCTATTTAATGGGTGTTGGGAAGAAACATTCTCTGGGGACAGGTTATTCCCCAACTGCCCACTGCAGGGTCTCTCACACCTTTCTCTGAAGCATCTGGTAGTGGCCACAGTAAGAGACAGGATAATGGACTAGATGGAACATGGGTCTGATGTAGTCTGGAAATTCTTATGTTCCTATAAAATAAAAGGCCAAATTCAGAGGCCACATAACACATAAGTGGTTATGTATGTTAGGTGTGGGTAACTGGGGGGTAAGTGGTGTAACTTGCACCATTAGGGGACAGAAGATTGAGGTTGAAACAGAAACCAACAAGAGGCAGTAAGAAGTTATGATATTACATGGTGAGGGGCTGCTCTATCTTAAACCTTCTTACAACCTCCTGTTGGCTGCTTTTCTTGCTACAATCTCACCTTCCTATCCTTGAATGGTGTCATTTTCACCAATTTATACTTCTCTCCCACTTACTGATGTATAATGTATAATGCACACCACCATTTACATCATCTCTGAATCTAGTCCAGAACCTCCAAAGGCAATGGAGTAGGCGCAGTCTACACATCATCTCCACAAAGGTAAGGATTAATGTTTTATTGACAGTTACTGTAGGCAGGCAGCTTGGCTCCTAATGCAGTTTTTTTTCCCTACAAAGTAGACTGTGAGAACTACATCGCCACAGGCACGGCTTGTCCTATACACTGACGTACATCCTCGTTGTTTGGTGAAAAGGCAGGACCAGTTAAGTGTCTTGCATAATTAACATTCTGCTTTTTCATCTGTTGATCACATATCCTACCCTCAGCCCCAGTCCCCCTCTTATTTAATTTATTAATATTTATACTGATCTTGCTGTTACACTGAGAAAGATCAACCCCCCCCCACAACGGAGGCCAATAAGGTGGTGTCACTGTTATTATTTTTATTACAAGAGGAGAGAGGATGTGATGAGAGAGAAGCTATAGTGAACAGGTCAGTTTAACAGGGATCCTCAGGTTCAAAGATGAGAAATATGAGATATCTGCCTGACTGAAATAATAACTACAAGATAGTAACAAAACTCAGATTTCATTGTTAACAGTACTCAGGCTTCCACTGCTGATCTTACTCTATGCTTCAAGATGCATTTAATATTAGCCTCCTCTTTTCACTCGGAGCTGCACCAGCACCAGTAGGGAAGGCCACTGTAACGCTGTCTTATGGTAAACAAAAAGTACAGCAAACACTGCAGTCAAAACACATGCAGAACACAAATGCTTACATGGGCTCAGAGCACTCTAAATCGCTCAGATTTTTTCTTTCCTACAAGAAAAGGTGAAGCTAAAATATTTGAGGACACTTACTAGACTGTAAGATCTCTTTGTTCTGTTTGTACACCGCCTAGCACAATGGGGTCCTGGCCTATGATTGGGGCTCTTAGCTACTACAATATTATAAATAATAATAATACTGCCACCACATGAATTCCACAGCTGAAACTGCACGAGGAGATTGCTTCTACTCCCTTACGAGACTGAAGGTAGACTTGCAAAATTACAGTTCTTCTGATGCGTCTTCTTAATACAGGAGAAAGGTCACCTACACCTCTGCTAGACTGAATTAAACAGCTGCCTCAGTCATGACCCAACTACTACCCAGCAACAGACCCTTATTTGATTCTTTTCCCCTACTGTAGCTCATCATCTGAACTGAACACTTCACTTGCTCTCTAAATTTAAGAAGAAAAATTTATTTCTCATTTATTTCTGGTCTCTTTGATAACCCCAAGCACTTGGATGCCACTCCTCCATGCCATTCCTACACCATGAATCCTAAATAATTGCTCTACTAGCACCTCCAAAGTGCTCCCTGTTCATTAGAACAAGCTAGATGAACTGCTGTTCATATCTTTCACAAGCTGGTACTATTTTATAGCATGAGAGCATTGCAGATGTTTGACCCAAAATTCAGACTTTTATTTCTGATCTGCAAAACTTCAAAGCTAAGAAGATATCAGTCTGTTTTTCCCCTCATAAATTTTCTCAAAGCAGATCGAGTCATATTTCAGGATAACAATTTATCTTTTCCCTTGATCTTGAGTGCATTGTAGAACTAATTTTAAGATGGGACCTGACTTATACTCTGAAAATATAAAACTGCTTAGTAAAGTAACAGGAGTGCACTGAGAACTACTTTGCAAATAATTATTTAAAGTACAGTTCTTCACACTAAGACTACATCTACACTGCACACGCCCAGCAGCAGCATGTAGAGCATGTGTAGTTATATGTGGCAGAACAAAGCAGTCTGTGTCCACACTGCGGTGTGTCGCTACATGTGTCAGTGAAAAACTCTGGCAGTAAGGAGCCCCCCCATGCCCTCTTTTCCCTTTGCTGGAGTCTTTTAGGCCTTGTCTACATTACAGAGTTTTATTGGCACAAGTTAAGCAGACAATCAAAAACTGGTAAAATTACATTGCTTGTGCTTGTTCACGCTAAGCCCCTTCTGTAGGCAGAGTGCATCCACACTTGGTGCTGTGAGACTAGTGCACTGTGGGTAGCTATCCCACTGTACTACTCGCCACCTTTTACAGCTAGGAGTTGTGGGAAGACAGAGTGGATCACAGTGCATCATGGATTGGGCTCAACCTCCCATGATGCAGTTCTTTCCATCCCAAGGTTCCATGGGCTTCCGACTGCATTTCGCAGCGTTTTTCAATGGCCCCTATTTACTGTGCACCTGCCATCTCTGTCTGAAAGAATGGATCCCGCACTGCTCTCTACTGTTGTGGTCACTGTTATGAATACATCGTGGATGGTCATGCTATATATCATGAGCTTCCAGTCTGAACAGGAACCAGAGTTGCCTGACCTGCTTTGTGCCATGGAAAGAAACAACACCAGATTACTCTTGGCATTCAGGGAGCAGCTGAACATGGTGGACTGTCACTCTGGGTTTGCGAAACAATCACAGAGTGGTGGGATCGCATCGTTATGCAGGTCTGAGATGATGAACAGTGGCTACAGAACTTTCAGATGCACAAAGCCACCTTCCTTGAACTTTGTGCAGAGCTCGCCCCAGCATTGCGGCATGGGGACACTAGAATGAGAGCTGCCTTTGTCATAAACAGATAGCTAAGGGTTAATGTTTCTTTACGATTGTAAAGGGTAACAAAGGAACCAAAACACCTGAAACCAGAGGACTCAATAGGGAAACAGCAATTTTTCAAATCGTCAAGGGAGGAAGTTTGGGTGGTGTCCTTGTCGCAGTCTCTGTTGCTCTCTAGTTCCTGAGGGACTCTATCTCAAGCGTCTAATCTCTTTTCCCGGTAGTAGTCATGAAGAGTAGAAAGACAATCAGGCTTAACTTGATTTTGTATTACATGTGTGTAGTTGCTGGACATGTGTTAATTGTATTTTCTTTGGGATAAGGCTGTTTATTCATTTTGCTATCTTTCTTCACATGTATTAAACAAAAAAAAAACACTTTTTGCTGTGTTCTGCTGGGGTAACTTGCTCACATCGGAGTTCCTGTTTATACAAAGACCCCTTGTCAACCCAATGGTTCCTTGCCTTAATATGCAAGCCAAATGAGCAACGAGAGAAAGAAAAATTTTTTCCCTCTGGTGCTTCAAACCCAACCTTTACCTCTAAAGCCTAGCAGAGATAAAGAAAAATATATAGTGCACTGGCTCTGGATTCTATCTTATCAACGCTGCCTGAGCATTAAAAGCATAAGTCAATTTGATCCTTATTTTCCAAATGTGGGTGCTGCATGACCTCGAAGTTTACAGTTAGATCTAAGCGCTGGCTCACTGAGCCAGGGAATGCCAGTCCTGCTACTCTGGTTCCCAAACTCCCTGGGGATCTCAAACTCAGAGCCCGAGCACAACAAGGGAACACCCCCTCCCTGTTCCGTCGTACTTCCTCCCTGGATGCCCTGAAAGATCAACCTGTGTTCAATCCTTGAACGCAACTAGAGAGATCAGGTTCTCCCATTCCAGAAAGTTCCCCTTACTTCAATGCAAGCTTTGTAACTCTAACACAAAGAGATTTGCTTTCCCCGTCTTCTCCCTCCACCAATCTGGTGATCTGCAGACTCAATCCCTGAGCCCACTAAAAAAAAAATCCAACAGTTCAAAAAAGAAGCTTAATAAAAAAGAAAGACATAAAAATGGTCTCTGGAGGCAAGGTCGACAATAACAGGTTAGTGGCTAAAAATACAACGCCTTATTGCCAAAAGAATACAAATCAGAAACTACACACATGTAAAGACAAAATCAATATAAGATATGTCTCTACTTTTGTACTAACACTTGAAACAGAGATTAGAAAGCCCTGAAGAGTAGAGTGATCCCTCAGAGACTAAGAGAAAGAGACGAGACAAAGAACACACACCCAAAACTTCCCTCCCTTGAGATTTGAAAAATCTTGTTTCCTGATTGGTCCTCTGGTCAGGTGTTTGGTTCTCGTTGTTAACCCTTTACAGGTAAAAGAAACATTAACCCTTAGCTATCTGTTTATGACAGCCTTTCAGTGGAGAAGTGCATGGCAATTGCAACTCCAGATTGCTACCACTCAGTTGTGAATCAGTTTGGAGTGGAGAAGTCGACCATTAGAGCTGTGTTAACGCAAGTGTGCAGGGTCATTAATCACATCCTGTTATAAAGGACTGTGACTCTTGGCAATGTGCAGGAAAAAGTGGATGGCTTTGCGGCAATGGTATTCCATAACTGCAGCAGGGTGACAGATGGCACGCATATCCCAATTTTGGCCCTGGGCCACCTTGTCATGGAGTATGTCAATAGGAAGTGGTACTTCTCTATGGTATTACAAGTGCTTGCAGATCACCCTGGGTGTCTCGCTGACATCAGCATGGGGTGGTCCAGGAAGGTGCATGACACATGCATCTTCAGGAATACTGGCCTGTACGGAAAGCTTCAAGCAGGGACTTTCTTTCACAACAGGAAGATGCCAGTGGGGGATGTTGAAATGCCCATAGTGACCCTGGAAGACCCAGCGTACCCCTTACTCCAATGGCTCATGAAGCCGTACACAGGAAATCTGGACAGCAGCAAGGAATGCTTCAACAATAGGCTTAGCAGGTGCAGAATGACCATGGAATGTGCCTTTGGCAAATTAAAAGTGTGCTGGTGCTGCCTTTATGGCAGGATGGATCTAAATCAAGAAAACATTCCCATGGGCAAAGCATCCTGCTGCACGCTCCATAAGATTTGTGAGGCTAAGGGTGAAAAGTTTCCTCTAGGGTGGAGCACGAAGGCAGATCACCTGGGTGCTGAATTTGAGCAGACAGATACCAGGGGTATTAGAGGGGAACAATGGAGGGCTATTCGAACCAGGGAGGCTTTGAGGCAACGCTTTCATAAAGAGCTCCAGTGATGTGTCTTTCTATACAGCATTCTGCCATGCGTTTAACTTGCTGCCTTGCATGAAAATTGTGATGATTCATGATCAGGATTTGTAGTCAAGCAAATGATCAAACCACCATGAGTAGAAGACAAATAAAGATTGGTTATCTTTCAGAGAGTTTGTTTTTATTAAATACCAATTAACAGCATACACAAAAGACTTGGTGGGAAGGGAGATAACAGTGCAGGGCAGTGTAGGCTCTCATATTTGTGTGTAAGTCCAGCTATCATTTTGGAAGCTTTCTGAGGGGGTGGAGTGAACAGGGTATTGAGACATTCTGGGAAGTTGCAAGGAATGTGTGGGAGAAGTTTGGAAAGGGAATGGAAAGCAGTTCTGTATTGGCTGCGGGGAGTGGGGTGGGGGAGCACGCATGTGTTCTGCCTGGAGCATGATTAGCGACTTCAACATCTTTGTTCGCTCCTCCATCACTTTTATCATCCACTCCTGGGCCTTTATAATGCGCTCCTCACTCTCCTTTATGTCCTGCCTTTCTATTTTAAATTTTTTCTTCAGGGTCTCTCTTCACTCCCTGCGTCCTCTTTTTTCGGCCTCTGAGAATTGTAACACCTCTCAGAACATGTCCTCTTTGTTCTGCCTTGGTTGCTTCCTTATCTGGCGGAGATGCTCCACCAGTGTATAAGAGGTTCCTCTGAAGGGCACAAGAAACTATACATAGAAGAATAACTGCTAATTCACACACAGTAATGAATTACTATAGTAAAATACATCTCTTTTAACATACCAATCACTTTCTCACTGTCCCTTGGCAAGCACACATCTTGGCGAATACCCTAAACATGGTGAGTTCAGTCTGGGTGGGAGGGTTGGGTATTGAAGCTGAGGCGAAGTGTCTAGGTGATTTTTTTAAGGGGATCAATGTAAGTGACTAGCGACAATATTGTAAATTCTGCCACTATTTTCCACAGATGTGGGGTGACTGAAGGTGATATGTCACTCCAGGATAAACAAGGATGCACAGATGCATCTCCTGCATGTGTATGGGTTCAGACCCAGTCCCTATGCTGCTCTTCTGTATACCACTTTTGTACCTGCATAAGTGATCGCTGAGTAGCATGGGAAATGGAACAGAGCAGCTTTTCCAAGGAACCTTCAGCAGAGGATTGGGGAGTATCTGCAGGAAAGTTTCCTAGAGACGTCTCTGGAGGATTCCTGTGAAATTTTGGGGTGCATTAACACACTGTTCTGCTGCATTGCTTAACTGCTCAGGGGAATGTGAAGCACACTCAATCACAGCTATTTCTACCCCTTTGCTTGCTTCTAGAATATATAAAGCAAAGGACAGCTCTTTCAAATGTTCCCTCAAATTTTTTTACATCCATGCGTGGAATGAATTTTGTTATGTGCACCAATATGGAGGCGATGTGTGGGGGGGCTGGGGCCGAGGGGTTCAGAGTGTGGGAGGGGGCTCAGATCTGGGGTAGAGAGTTGGGGTGCTGGGGGGTGAGGGATCTGGATGGGGGTCTGGCCTCTGGGGTGTGGTTGGGGATGAGGGGTTTGGGGTGGAGGAGGGAGCTTAGGACTGGGGCAGAGGATTGGGATATGAGGAGGTAAGGGCTCTGGGTGGGGCTGGGGATGAGGGATTTGGATGCAGGCTGCCTCAGGGCTGCAGCAGGGAGAGAGGACTTCCCCAGTCCTCTCTCGCAGCAGGCTGGGGGAGAGTGCCTCTCTCCAGCCACGGCAGCTCCAGGGCTGGGGCCAGCGGAGAGGCATCTCTCCCTGCCTGCATGACCGCACAGCTTAGCGGGAGCCTGGGCTCTACCTCATATAACCAAGCAGCATCAACTCCAAAAGATCACTTACCAGGATTCTCCTCTCCTGCATCATGCACGCCAGAGACAGATTGCTAGGACTGGCTACACCCTTCCGAAGTGGAAATGAGGTCCTGACTCGTCGTGCCACGAATGATACAGGTGTGCGCTCCTCATCGTCCTCCAATTTGAGCTCCTTGTCCACAACTTTGTCCTTGGGGTTAGATCCACTGTCCACCGCCTCCAGCTCTACCAAAGTATCCACAGGGCTCTTGGCAGTGGGGTCACTGCCAAGGATGGTATCCAGCTCCTTATAGAAGCGGCAGGTTTCCAGCGCAGTACCAGGGCAACTGTTTGCCTCCGTTGCCTTTTGGTATGCTTGTCTCAGCTCCTTTACTATCACATAGCACTGCTGTATGTCCCATCTGTAGCCCTCATCACATAAGCCATAGAAATCTGACCATAGGTATCGAAGTTCCTACAGCTGGAATGGAGCTGGGACTGCAGAGCCTCCTCTCACCACACGCTAGCAGATCCAACAACTTGGATATGCTCCAAGCACAACAGCATTTACTGCGTGGAGCTGCTGTGGTCCACTGGGAAGATTTGACGGGAGCTCACCATGCCAAACAAACAGGAAATGGAATTTCCAAAATACCCAGGCCTTTAAAGAGGGAGGGGTGGATGCCTGTATACCTGGATGTGGGGCAGCGGAGTTTGAACTGCTGACCAGAGTGGTCAGGGTGGGCATTGTGGTATACCTCCTGGAGGCCATTTACAGTGACAAAACCAAGCGCGGTGTCTACACTGACAGTTTGTGGATATAACTTTGCCGTAAAAAGATCTATGCCTCTCTTTGGAGTGGTTTTATTTTGTCCGCACAGCAGGAGAATTTTGTTGGCAGAAGTAGCTTTATAGTGTGTAAACCTCCACTGTCTTATCGACAAAACCTGACTTTTGTTGATAAAACTATGTAGTGTAGACAAGGCCTTAGTGTGTCAGGAAAATGCTCCAGCAGCAGGGAGCTGCTGAAGCTTTTCCCCAGCTCTTCCCCAATCCCAGAGCCTTCACTGGTTTAAACAGGAGCTGAATCAGTCCAGTCCTGCAAGATGGAAAGCATCCCCTGGAGTGCTCTCATATACCACTCACTTTGACGGGAACTGAGAGCAGTCAAGCTCTCTGCAGGATCTGGCCAGTCCATGTGGGCCTTTCATCCAAGGTTTTCAAAGTATGTTCGAAACATTAATTAGTTAAGCCCCAAAGCCTAGTTTCCAAGCAGGCAATCAATAAAATAACTGTAAGCGGTGTTCAGCATTTCTGTTTTTCTCCCAATAATCTGATCTATTTATGATGGAAGTACTGAAATCCTAGGTTGGTCTGTCAAGTCCCAATGGGAACTTGTAACAATGTTACATCTAGGGTTTCTCTATACTAGCAAATTTCCTACCGTTGCTCTCACCGATGAAGTTCCACTGGTAAAAGCAACAGGGAAATTGTTAAGGAAATGTTAAGGAAAATGCTATAGTATCACTAATGTATGCAAGATAACACTGGTCACTAGCATTTTAAACACCATGTTATGTAGATCCACACTGAGCTGGGTTGGGTGAAATGCCAGGCACCAGTCTAGCTGACACGAGTGCTCCAATGACAGAAGATTATAAGGAAAATGCAGACAGTGTGTTCCTCAGTCTTCAGATCTAAGAGGGCCTGAGTAGCAAAATCAGCAGGGCTGGAACGCCCACCATCCCAATATTTCTTTTCTCAGTTTTGGATCTCCCCTTGTTTCCAACTCGCGAACTGCGCTACTTTTAGTGGGAAGAAGGGTGAACTGTTTAAAATCATATTAAGCTACCTTGTGCAAACAAATTACTTTTCCTCAGAGTCCTTCTGTTTTTCAGTGATATTTACTTGTTTCTCCAAGTCTGTCATTTGTGTGGCCGAAGGCTCCAATTTGTTTTCCACAATGTCTTCCACATCTGCACGTTGTCTATCTCCCAACTGACTGAATCCAATAAACGTTTCCTTTAATAGATTCTTCCTGATTCACAGGTGTGGGGGAAGCTGACCTGCTGCAGGAGTCTCTGACGCAAGTTAGGTGGCTGTGGTTTGGGGTTTGACAGATTTCAGCGTGGCCTCCTTTGTTTTGGCCCAGGTTGTTGAAAATTCTTAGAAGCTCATAAGGCAGTACACTATAACTCCATGTCAATCTGCAACTTGATTTTGATTTTAGCTAGATAAATAGTTAGCATTATTCAGTTTCAGTACAGTACTGCACACAAACACAGCCATCCAGGCTCCAGCTTAGCTCCACTTCCACCCACCACTCCCAGTTTCCAGCATGTCACATTCCAAATCTAAAAATGTCAATGCAACATAAGGTCATGTTATTGCACAGTGCACTTTGCTCCTTCCAAGAGCTACCGCATCTTCAAAAATACTTCAAACATAAGAGCAAGAAAGTTGTTTACAGCGAATTTCTATCTGAGTGGGAGTATTTTCCCCAAGAAGCTTATAACAAGGACAAAGTATATGACTCTATCCCACATTTGGTAAAATTCACACCAGGTCTACTTTTATTTAATAGTTCAATGGCAGCACTCAATCTCCCTTAAGATGAGAATTAATTTGTACACTTTCCTTAAATACCCATCCCACACTACTTTACATTCATTCTGTCTACCTCATGCCTAGAAAGGCTGAAGCCATCAGATTTCCAGTTACTGCCAAGTCACAAAAGTAAGCAGGCTAACTGCATCTGACATTCTCTTGGATGTAAATAACTTATATGGGCATATCCTAAGTACAACTGCTGCCTCATATTTTAAAAAGGTTAGATGACCAGGTCCATACTTATGGAACATCTTTCAGTTTCTTTTGAATGCTTTTAGGAAATATAATTTTGAGTAAAAAAAAAAAATATTTTTCTACCTACAAACCAACGTAGATCAAAACAGAGGAATGTTGGTTTTGCTCTTTAATTTAAACAAAAATAAAAATAAAAAATGGACTCTGCTTTAACAGGGGGCAAACACTATGCAATTCCATTTTTGTTTTTAATATATACTGTACCTCATACACCAACCAGAAAAAGACAATGTAATGTCCTAATCTTCCTGCCCTTTGTGACTATTAATGCACATTTAGAGACACTACTAAAAAAAACCAAAACGTGACTTGTCATACAGCGACAAATTAAAATAAAATCAAACAGATTTGTGTATTTTCATCTAAATGGATACCTTCCCCCCACCCCCCAGGGAAATAAAGTTCCTGTAGATAACACCCTGACAGAAAAACTGTTATTCTGGTATATAATCTGCTAATATCGTAAGATTTTATTCAAAATATTTCAGCGGCCCTAAAGGGATACTTGGAAATTGCACACACTCTAAATATGCCAGAGTGTTGATTTATTTCTAGTAAGGGAGAACTGTACTTTGCACTCAGGTAATAGCAAAGTCTTAACTGAGCTAAACAACTGGCTTTCAAAGTGATGGACAAGAGATTTGATAATAAATACAAGAATCCATAACCAAGCTGAAATCTCAATGCCACTTTGATTTAATCTTTCATTACAGTCTTTTGTCTTTATCTTACAACTGTCGGGGAAAAGATCACCACTTTATTTTCCCTAACACAACTCTGCAGACAGTTGAGTGATCCATTCCTCCTGAAACTAGTTCTGACATGAATAAGAGTTCAGCAGCACCCTCTGATGAGGACAAAGCATGGTCTCTTGGCTAACAGACACTGTCAACAAGTCCTATTTCCAGCAGATGTTTTTGCTTTGAAAACCAATTGGATTGTTTAGGAATCATTACTCCCTTCCTCTCAGAAGCAAAAGCAAGATCGAGATCCAGCAGCTAGTGTTCAAAAGTAAAGTGCTGATCTAGTCAGGATCACGTTATCTGGTTAAATTCAGGGTGGCAGAAACAAAAAAGCGTCATAGTAAGGGAATATTACAGAAATGGTAGGAATCATATGAAAAGAATAAAGAGAGAAGATTGAGAAGGAAGATGACTAGACCTTAGTGATATTCCGGCTCATAGATTCTCACATTTATATATTATTATCTAATGTGGTGCCTTACTGCCATATAGTTAAAGGTGGGCTTTTGGGGGTCTGTGCCAGTATATTAATGTTAAGTTAGCAGCACAGAATAACATTTTTGTCAAAGGAGAGATCATGGCGCATCATGGGAGATGTAGTCCAGCCAAGAAGTTCAGCCCATAAAAGAGAAAAAGGAGCATGGAAGCACTTGAACTACCACTTCCATGAGTCATTGCAGCACATTAAGATGACGTAGTTGAATGTTGAACTGACTTGAAACACAACATTTTGGTTCAGTTCAACAAACCAAAAAGTTTTGATTGGGATCAAACTGACCAAAAATGAAATATTTCATTTTGATTTTCACAAAGAAAACAGAAAAATGTTAGCAAAACTGGAAATTTGCCAACAGAAAATTTTGATTTTGTGAAAATTGCATTTTCTATCAATAAATCATTTTGACAAAAAATTCCCTACCAGCTCTATGCCTGACCCTCACTCTGAATAATCTGAAAACAGTTCATGTCAGAACGCATACATTCAGAATTCCCACACTGGATGTGTTACAAGATTTAGGCCCATATCCTAGAATCACTACTCACATGCTTACTCTAAGCACACGAGTAACAACATTTTTTTGTTTTTTTCTTGCTGAAATGAAAAATAAAAAAAAAGTTTGTTTTGGGACAAACAAAAAGTGTCAGTTAATTCTGGGGGCTGTTTTTTACCCTACTTTGTACTTCTTTAGTTAACTCTAGCTAAATTTAGAAACAAAAGAAATGAAAAGTCAAAAATGTTTCTCTTAGAAAATGTCAAAATGAAACATTTTGACTTTTTTGGAATTTTTCCCACACCACTTTTTTTAGGGGGGGGGGGGAAACTATTCACCAAATTCAAATCAAATTCACAAACAGTTTTGGTCAATCCCAAACTGTATTTTTCTGCGATTAAATTATTTAGTGAAATAATTTCACCCATCCCAAAGCAAATCACATGCAGCTTCATTACTACTAAACACAAGAAAATTTTTTCCAGGTATGATTCAAGTCTAGAAGTCCAAGCCTAGAGCTGTCTCAATGCTGTTGAACCTTTCCTAATTCAAAAAAAGAAAATAAGAAGTTGTATTACAACCAGATTAGTTAGCAGAACTTCTGGGTGCTTATCTGCCAGCTAACCTTTGACTTCTGAAAAAGGAAAGAAACAAACACAAAGGTGAACCTTACATGGCTCAGGCAGAGCAGGCTGCTGAATCAGTGGTCGACACTAGCAAATAACTTCTGTCAGGAAGTCTTCAGCAGGAGCAGCACTATGACATGCTGCCAGTAGGCGTCAGCATTCGGCCCACTGGGAAAATGCAGGAAATGGGGGGGGGGGGCGTACAACTAGGATGGATGATGGGGAATAAAAATAGTACATTTAAATTTTTGGTTTTAATGGGGAGCAATGTGCATTTTGGGGGAGGGTTAGTATTCCGAAGTAAACAAAAGGGAGCAGACCAAATTCAGCACTGAGGTAAGTGAGCACAATTCTACGCGAGGATTGGTTCCACTTACACCACAGCTGAAGTTGACCCAAAGTACTCAATTTTGATTAGCTTAGTCAATGCTGTCATATATGTAACTCCTGCCTGACAAAATAAATATTGCAAGTCTGTTTGGATATATTAAATGCAAATAAATTAAAGTACATAAATGGTCCAAAGATTATGGTCTTGATTTACTGGTACATCCAAGGACTGCACAGTGCAAATCTGAAGAGAGCGTGCAAAGAGGATTTTAAGCCATGGTTCCCTGCCCCCCACAGTCCAATCCTAGAGCCATTAGGCACCCGTCTGGTCTCTGGCATAAATCTGAGCAGCCTGTGGTCTGCTTGAATTTACAATGGCTGCCAAGGGCACCCAAGTGGCCACAACAGCCACGGGGGATCAGCCAAGAGTAAGGGAGCGCCAGCTACACCCTGTTCCACTGCCACACCTTCTAAATTGGTAGTCAGCAGAAGTGCTTGTGTATGAGCAGTTACAATTGCTCTATGCCACCCACAGAATTCCTTTACTGCAGCCATATCTGCCATCTTTATTGTTGTTTTGTACAGGAGGAATGGCACAATTGGAGAAGTGGGGCTTATATCATATGTACTGTAAGACATATTGGTATTGTTATAAAAATTGCAGATGTTGACAAGTTACTGTGTGCAGCATGAAATTCTGAGATCAGCTAAAGAAACCTGTGCTTCCTATTTAAAAGGAGCTAGTTAGAGTCAAACCACACTGTGTGTGTGATATGAACCCTAGCAGTTTGTGCAACTGATCATTTCACGTGTGTCATACAGTCTTCCCATCCCCATTACACCTGACTTCTCTTATAACTGTCTTCAGAGAGGAGTATTCCTTCAAATAACACATTGATAACATACAATTATAGGCACACAGCAGAATGCAAATCCTACTGACACATACACATATTATTTTCCTAAACTGAAATGAAGAAAACACATTTCTGGAGTCGAACATCCTGAGGAGTACTGGCCATGCTTAATAGTAGCAGCAGCCTCAGATTACAAGACTGGGTTCTCCTCTCCAGTGTAAAGCAGGGATAACTCCACTTAAATAAAACCAAGGTAAGTGAGAGGAGAGGGACTCTTCCAGTGGTGAGTTGGAGCTGGTTCCCACTGGTTTGCAGGAACTAATTGTTAAATTTAGAAGCTCTTTCAGAACCAGTTGTCCCACGCGGGACAATTGGCTCTAAAAGGGCTCTTAAATTTAACAACCCATACAGCTCCAGCAGCTCCGCGCCCCGCCCCCAGCCCCAGCTCACCTCTGCCTCCTCCCCTGTAAGCTGTAAGCCTGGGAGGGCTGAGAAGGGCGGTTTTGCACAGGTGAGTGGGGGTGGGAGCGAGGAGGGCTCCGGGGAGGGGTGGCACAGCCCAGCTCCCTGGCCTCGGCCAGGGGCAGTCAGGGGACAGGGAATGGGGTGGATGGGGCAGGGGTCCCGGGGGGGGGGGTGAGGAGGAGGTAACCAGTTGTTAATTTTTTGGCAGCTCATCACTGGACTCTTCCCTACACTCTTCACATACTTGTTGCTATCACACAGCTGCTCTGATGTCGTTTACTATTTCCTGTGTAGTACAAACTGCATACCACTTCCCCTATAGAAAAAATACCCTAACTTGTTCTTAATTGACAATGGAAAGAAACACGGTCATATTTTCCACTAGCCAAGCTTGAAACCATTACTGAACTAACCTTCATTAATTTTTCCACAACATTTTGCAGAAATGTCAGGAAACAGCTGCACCAGAAATGATGAACTGTCCTTATCACCAGTGCTTCATTAGATAACTTTACATTATACATTTTTTTCTTCTTTTAAAAGTCTAATTCCATTTTTGTTGTTCTTTTGTTTAAGATGAAAATATACAAGTCTTGCTTCAACAGCAAACGACTGTCTGTGTTTAGCAGTGCACACACATTTTATGAATGGCAGAAGAATTTGTACAGTTTGGAGCTACATATTTCTAGGAAAAGATTGCTTCCTGCAGATTTTTCAGCTGTGTCTTTCTTGGATACAACTCAATGAAGTTCATGACTTAAAATCCAATTACATTTGCCAGTCAAACAAACAGCTGAAATTCACTGCATGCGTGTGCACGTGCACACACACACACGCACAAACAAAATCTACTGAAAAACATGCTGCTTCTTCTTTCTCTCTTTCCCCTCCCATTTTTATCCGCTTTGCCACCTACTCTTTATTTGAGCTATACCATGTGTCCCAACCTATCAACCAATGCATTGTACATTTCTGGCAAAAACAAGTGGAATAATACTCCTCATAACTCCAAGTATCCAAACGCCGAGAATCTATAAAGCGTCAGTACAAAACTGAGTGCAGCCATCTGGAGATAGCTGCTAACTTGGATCTGAGATTCCTGGCCAGTTCAAACATTTGCAATTTCTGAACTAGCTGGCAACGTATCAATGGATCAGGGGAAGAAGCGCCATCACATAGATTTCCCTAGTGTACTGGTTTTGATCCATTTTTGAAAGGTAAGTTTGCAAACTTTCTGACAAGCCCTCCATGAGACAGAGCATGGTTCAAAAGATTATTAGATCGCATCAGGAAAGTTATGCAACATTAATGTATGCAAACTCTTTGTTTAAAGTATTAATCCTGTTGAAACACTTGATAATATTTGCCACATTATTGTATGTTACAGCATTCCGATGTAAATGTCACTGGAGGATTTTAAACTGTTATAGTGTATCTCATATACGCCTTGAGGCTGTGGATCTCTGAACCTTCGGATATTTTCACAGGAGATTTAGAATTTTCTAGCATATACAATACTATGTGTGTGTGTGTATATATGTATATATATATGAATAGGTACATATGTGTAGTAAGGGTTCTGTAAAATTAATCCTATCAGGTGTGTCTAATGTTTAGTAACCTTGTTAATCCTGTCAGGAATAAAATAAATTTTTTTTTTTTTTGCAGCAATGATAACTGGAGGTAAGAGAACATTAGCTACCACTAGAGAGAGCGCAATTTATGTATATAGTATAAATGAAGAATAGCTCATATTGGCTACTACAAAATGTATTTTTGTTTGTTCCTTTGTTAGTTTCACTTAATCCCTTTTTATAGAAGTGGGCATTAGAGAATATGATTCAGAGACAGCTCTATTCACAAAGAGCCAGACACCGGTGCTCTTACTCATTGCTGAGTAGCTCTATGAGTATTTTCACTGACTTCAGCACGTGCAAAGTTATCAGAATGTGACCCACAATTTCTAAGCTAGGAAAACTAACTAGTTAATTAGTACAATGAAGGCTACAAAAAACAAACAAACCCTACCCCAACAAAATTTACCACATTTGCTTGTATGGCAGTATTTGTACTACTCTGTTTTCTAACTCTAAGTATATGAAATACTGCCCCAAAAATCCAGTTTTCTAAAGCACTCAATTTCATAATACAGTATTGAATTTCTTCTCCAGAATATCCTTATCTGTCTCTGTTCTAATTTGAAAGCAGCAGGTCACAGTGCCAAAGGATTTCAGGGGCTACATGCATCTAATATACGAAATGTTAATGCACTGCCATCTATCACTCAGCTGTCCACTGCCATACAATGAAAGTAGCAAATACATAAATTTTATATTGCTAGAGATGAAGCTAACTCATTAGGTTTCATTAAGTAAGTCTGGATATTTTTGTCATTGGCTGAAACATAATAAGTCCATGAAGAAAAATTACAGTAAAATACACAGTCATGTATCTTGTTGCAATTACAACACTGATATTGTTTCTTACAATCATAATGAAATAGCTTCACATACATTAAACATATGAAAGGTACATACATTTTCTTTCAGATCTTTCAGCTAACTTAGTTCCTGTGCAGACTGCTGTATTGACAGTCCTAGAAAACGGTGTCCTCTGTTTATTCACAGAACAGGCGTAGCACAGGATGTGACAGAACAAGCTTCCCCATGCTGCCCTGCCAGTATGCCTCACAGCCAATCTGGAGTATGAGAGGATAATTCAGTCTCTATGCCCATTCAGTACTTGGCCCCCCTGTTGAGACTGACAACTTGTGTCAACTGTCGTGCCAAAGAACAGTTCAGTCACATGAGGAAAGGGTAAGTCATTTTATTTCATGGGAATGCTCAGTCTGCAGACAGCTCTCCCATTTACCTCAAATCTCAATGACCAGTTCCCTCTCCTCCTCACGTTTCAGAGTGCCATTCCCCTATCCTAGATATTCAGGAGGCCAGCAAGTAGAGCCATTGTTCTATTAACTCATTCAGTGGTTTTCTGGGGAAAGAGGAGGAAATCTGCATGTCCCCGTTTTACAGTAATAATAGGACTGGAAAACATCAGCTGCTACTACTTCTATGCCCCAAGTTCCAATTCACTCAATTTGGTCTAATGCCAATATGGGCAGAACGAAGCCCAGACCTGCTGTAACCCCCAGACCCACCAGAACAAATGGCAATGGGCAGTCTCACCCAGGATCAGGACCAGAACCCAAAGGGGAGACACCTTGATCCCCCAGGGGCTTCAGGTTCTGATTCACTATCACTTTGTCCTTTACGCACAGTGAGGGCAAAGTATGTGTAAAATGCTTCAGGATCAGAATGGCAGCATTTGACACCCACTTTGCATCAGGAAGACTCGATTTAATCATGGTTTTCTACATACAAGTGCATTCTTGTTGGTTGTTATAACCTTAATATACATTCTTCACAATTCAGAGATAGATGTTAGGTTTCATTTTTAGAAGGTACACACTATACATTTTTAAACAGTGATTTATTTTGAAAACGTTTCAGGTTAGTTTTACAGCTATATCAGAAAATGAATGACTTTTTGGTTATTTCATTTATCAAAAGTAATTGAAGCAGATATGGATGAAGTCATTGGGAGGTGAACTATCTCCAGTTCAACAGGTTAATCACTAATATTTGGAGGATTTTCTTGCCAGGCTGTATTAGGAGGAGAACATCACCAGACATACTTAAATTTTTGTATTTAACTAAAACAACAACGTTATGTATTCTGGATTTTTCTTCAACAGCAAACATATATTTTAACAAAAAAGCATATGTCCCTCACTTCTCACATTTATCTCCAGATTTCTTCTCCTTGTCCAGATCTATTCTGCCCCCAACAATCTTCTGTTCGTTGAACTTTTTGAAACTTTGCACTTTTAGAGAGAGGTAAGGGATTGACTCTGTGTACACAAATTTGCAAAGGGACAATAGGGTTGATGTCTGTTATTTCTCACCTCTCTATATTATTTATTTATTTTAAAACATTTTTGCTGTTAACAAGTATGTTCTCTCTGGAAACACAAATCTACAGTTTGAGAACTGCAAAACTAAGCATCGCTGATGGTATCTTCTAGACTGAGCACTGAGCCCCATTGGGTAGATGGAAAAATTAACCTAAATAAGCTATACAGAAGCCTGTGGAACCCTATAAGATTGGGTCCCTAATCCATGAACTATTGGAACTCATTTACAAAACTTTTCTGAAACATTACATGAATATATTATCTCATATTATAGTATTAGAATTTCTAATCCCTATTCCATGATGAGATATCTTTGAGCTATAATATATCTTAATTAAAACTATCTTTAGATGGGTTTTTTCCTCAAAAAGCATTTTATCATAAAAAATTATATTAAAAAACCCTTTTTTTTGAATTTTTAAAGAATAATAATTGATTTTTATCCACCCTGCTTTGCATTGACTTTGGACAGGTGTAAATGACAAAAGGTGTTAAGCAGCAGAGAATGAGGCCCAGCATCCTCGTAAGAATGCTCAGACAGCAAAGAGCACCTGGATCCTCCACATCACACAGCACTAGAGCCTGAACACTTAATATCACACCAACAGTTCAGTTTCTCCTGGATGGGATGGCCATCACCTTCCAGGGGGTATCTGACGCTGCAGGCTTGGTAGCATTGCATATACCTGTCCTGAGGGAAGCTATGCTTTCTAGCTCCCGGAGCCAGCACTACAATCAGACTGCAAGATCTAGCCCTTATATCAGGCAAGGAAGGGTCCAGTTTGTCAGTAAGAATCTTTTTATAGCTCTCACACCATATTTACTACCCTACAGTTATTAAGTGTTTACTTTACTCTCATTAGCACACAGGATAACACATATTATTCCAGCACCAATAGCATAGCCTTAAATACCTTAACTGAGAGCATCTATTCTAAAATTCAGTCGCTCCCAACAGAAAAAGCAAAGTATGCCATTATCAGCCAACTCATTGTCAGAGAGAGTTTTCAGCACATGAAGGAGCTACAGCAATAAGGGCCCCAATTCACAGAAGTGCCATAAAGTCTCTGGAAAAATTTATGTTACAACCCCATTTCAAGGACCGGCCACGGCCCTCCTGCATGCTAATGTGCAACTCTCACCCCAAATCACCATTAGCTCTATTTGCCATTCATATTCTGCCCTGTGGGTGCCCTTTCTCTGTGCTACCATAGTGAGTCAGAACACAGCCAGGACTCTCTTCTTCAGAAAGGAGTTCCATTTATTTTGCTTTCGTTTTCATTGTCAGCGCTTTCCCAACTGCTACTGCTCTCCAATCTTTTGGGACACTGGGTGGGGACAACAGAATAGGTAAACACAGCTTGAGTTCTTTTTTTCTAAAGTAATTCCACAGGCCCTCTGGATGAGATAATGTGTCGTCCTGTGCCCACATCCAGCCTACACCCGCCTCCTCCAGCACTGACCTCAGGCTGTGCAAAAAGGCTTCTCCTGGTTCTAGGAGGAGGGAAGGAGGAAGGGAACAGTGCAAAATGGAGAGATCCACATGCAGAGAGTCTTCTCTATGATCTAGCATGATTGGGGCCCAAACCTCAAGGAAGTTTTGGGAACAGTTCAAGGAACGAGTTCACATAGTTTGTCCTCATTTAAACTCTCCCACTAATGCACAGACTAAAACATACTTTTCTCATAGGTCCAGGACTATTGATACAGTATTGACAACTCTGGCGATTCTGTGTCACAATATTTGATATTTTTCTTAAAGACCCATCTCCTGTAGTCATGTTATTACATGACAATCCCAGCTTTCATTATTTTTCAAGTATGTTTCTGGCCCTCATAATTTCAGAGATGAATCCTGAAAATTTGACTAATCTGAACCCTGCAAGCTCAAAACCTGAAAGGGTACATAAAAAGCCCCCAACATTTATTGTTGTCAAATCTCATTATTTTAAAGCTAATGTCATGATTTGGAGGGGGGGACTGACTCAGACTTGAAAGTTTGCGATGGCTATACTGATAGGAACATCAGAAAAAAAAGATTTTCTCATAGTCACAGGCCTATGATAGCAATGAAAATCATTTTAAATGCATTTCGTAATGGACATGAATTTTTACACAGAATTAATACTAATCTTCTGAACCACTGACTACCCTGCCTGATGTGATGGGTAACTCCAGAACTGCAGGGGATCACTATGTACAGGACACTTAGCAATAAGAGTTCCTTTACCACAGACAATGTCATAAACAGTGCACTCTAACTGCTCACTGAATTAAAGGGATATCATCAGTTTATAATCTGGTTAATTTAGAAAACGAGTTATAAGTATTTTCAGGTCCTGAGTCTTCCTGCCAATTTTTGTGGTTTTACGATCACATTGTCCTATTTGTTTAAAAAAAAATGTTCTCCCTTGACAGTGTGTGAAAGAACCTCATACCGAGGGGAAAGTAACTGATTGATTATGCCAGAAAAACTGTGAAAGTGCAGCCAAATGCACTAAGTCAGCTAACTCAGAAAACAGAGTAAATACTTTTTCTTTAACCTCTCTCAGTTCTAGCAATAGTTGGTGTTACTTATAACAAAAGTACGTGAAATATTTAGACAGAACTCAGTGTAATTTGCTAGGGTTGTGAGTGAATTCCACATGAACCTTATAAGACTGAAAAGAAATGTTCACCCAGACTGTACAGTCAGGACCATTGCCACAGTTAAATGTAAGTGCGTCCTCTGTTATTTTTCTCTTACCTGGTTGATGATGTCAAAGGTGCAAGTGAATAATGGTTCCAATCAAGGCAATTTGGTTCACTATTCCAGTAAATATGACTTTTTATGATGGTCTCCACCTATTAAGAAAACAAATTTGGGGGGGAAAAAAAGGTTTTAAAAACTACGGAAAAGCCAGCCTGCTGTTTTATTTGATAACATAATGGCATTGTGATGTTGGCTGAATAAATAAATACAACCACCACAATGAGTCAGTCGCTGCCATTTTTTACAACATGTAAGGGGTTTTCTCTGTGAGTAACGTAGTACAAGCAATTTGTATTTCTGCTGGGGTTTCCAATGTGCACTGGGTTACAATAAACATGGCAAGTTTCTTCAGTGCTGAAGACACTTGATACATAGGGCCAACAGGTACATGGATGCATTTTCAAATGCAGCCACCCAAATTTAACCTGCAAAATCTACACATGCATGCACATTCAGAAAGTATATAAGTGCATCACAAATGCATCTATACTTAAAACTGCCGACATCAGTAGGTGTACCTAGTTTGGAAATTTTGGTGCCCAAAACCAGAAAAACAACAAAAAAAGCATATTTTAAAATAGTTTTTAAAACCCTATTTGGCTGTTGTTGAAACAAAGTTCTCTCATTTCTGCTGCTTTGCCTTGCAATCCTGATCTTTAAAAACAGCTTCATTTTTTAAATTCACATTTTTGTTTTGTATTAACTATCTTTGGAGGAGAAAGCACCAGTGTATATTGTGAATTTCCATTTCATACTTCAACTCACTGACTTTAAAAATCACACCTTCTTACTCAACAGATCTGCTCACTGTGAGTATTCAGTCACAGATCTGCTGACGTTATTGACAAAAGGAAGTTTTACTACTTTCTAGAATTTATTCATGATTGTGCAGCGGTGAGAGGGTGAACCTGAGTCTATTCCTGAGCACAGAGCTTCAACCCAGTGGTTAACTAAATTCCAGTTGCTGAGTTAAATACTTCCTATTTACTGGGAGCGCCAATGCATACAGTGAGGTTATTTAGGGTACACTGGCAACTTGCCAGAAGCCTAAGAATTACATCTAATTTGCATACACAATGGAGTGGATTACAACTGCCTTGGTTTTTAATACATTGGTGCTGCCTGCTGAGGGGTGGCCAGAGGCTGCTTCATGTCTGGGACACATTTACTCCACAAGATACACTCTGGCCATTCCTGTCTTAGGACCTGCGCCTGCTCCCATATAAGTTGATGGCAAAACTCCCACTGAGTTCAAAAGGCTTAAAGGGTTCAATGACATGATTTTCCATGCTGCATCATATGCAGTGTAATACCTAGATATGAGGGGAGGGGCTAAGGACAGGATTTCCACTGTTATGAGAATGCAGATGTGGTTTAATAGAAGCACAGTGCCAAAATCCAAAGGATGAAATAGGCCTGGAACCAGTTAGTAATAAAAGACATATGCTTATGTTTTTTTTCTGTAATGTTTGCTATCAGCAACAAAAACAAACAGGCAAATGATAATGTGTTACTAACCAGTAATGTAAACAGTGGTCTATGCAGGCATTTGAGCATATAAAAAACCATATGTTCTGGCTCCAGACCCTTACACTTTATAGCATTGAAATAACTTTCTAGGAAATTAATTTGGATATAAAGTCAAGGAGCTACTTTTGAACTTTTGAACTGTCAGGGCCCAATCTTTATGGGTGAAATCCTGGCAACACTGAAGTCAATGGCAAAACTCTCACTGACTTCAGTGGGGCCAAGATTTTACCCGACATATTTTTACAGTGTAGAGCAGAAAAAGTTCTAGCAAGTAAAAAAATAAATGACATGGCTCCAGATTACGCCATCCTGAAATAAAACCTGGGTGCCCCTATACACAGCATGTGCTTCCCATAGTAAGATAAGGATAAATTCCAACTTCGTCCTTAGAAACATGGCCATTTCATTCAATGGAAACAGGGCTCACTGACTTCACTGACGCTTGTAGCACTTGCAGAGAGTTGTTTTTAATTAAAGTTCCCCAGTGTGTTGTAAATATGCTTATTTAATCCACATAGTAAAAACAGTGGGCTTAATTCTCTTTTTCACTAAGTCCCCTGCATATCGCTCTGGCAATAGGAAGGAGACTGAGTGTAAATAAGAATAAAGCCTAGTGTGTGAAAGACGTCATTCACGATGCAAAACCAAACCAAACACCACACTGCTGTCCCCTCTCAATAGCTGCAAAGGGAGTATTAAAGCTGGAATCACTGAGGAACTCTATATTCTCTATTACTGATTTCAAATTTGCCTTTTAACATATGGGAGCCAAACTCTTCTTTCACATACACCAGTGGACGCAATGCAGTTACACTGACATAACTTAGAGGAGAATTTAGGGTCTGATCTAAATGCCAAAGGCACCCGTTGACTTTGGTTAGAGATGGATCAGGTCCTCAATCCATACATTAGAAAGTTTATTCCCGTACTTCTTACTCAGACAAAAATCTCAATGAATGGAAGTTTTGACTGAAGAAAGATGGCAAGATTTGTAGTCCTTCTGAAGTTCCTTAATCACATCTTAAAAGAACACTGCAGTTAAAGTACAGTATGTGCTATGAGGAAATAGCCAAGCCATAATGTCAGTAACAATCCCAAACAATGCATGTGTCCAACAGAATTATACTGCCCAATCAAGGCACCAAGCAGCATTGTTGCCATACTAAAAAACAACAACTTTTAATTTGTTTGGATCACTTGAATGACTAAAAGATTAAAAAATGTATGCAATCACCGCTTTTTTTGATAGTATGATTAAATAAGCATGGGTGTACCCATCCTTTAAGAACTGCTCACTGGACATGCACAGCAATACAACAATAATCTGATAATTTGATAATATGTGATCATACCTGCCCAACATTTTCTAATCTACTGCAGTTGTTTGTGAACACATACACTAAGATTAAAAGCAGCAAGAGTCCTGTGGCACCTTATAGACTAACAAACGTATTGGAGCATGAGCTTTCGTGGGTGAATACCCACTTCGTTGGATGCTGGGTGAATACTCACTTCGTCGGATGTATTCACCCACGAAAGCTCATGCTCCAATATGTCTGTTAGTCTATAAGGTGCCACAGGACTCTTTGCTGCTTTCACAGAGCCAGACTAACACCGCTACCCCTCTGATACTTGACTAAGATTAAAGACGCCTTTTATCTCCTCAGAAGTTAAATACAGTGAGAGAAGCAAAGCATGGCTCATTGCTTGTAATCTTTTTTCAGTTTAAACTTTGTATCTCATAAATTTAGGGATTAGTTTTTACACACAGGCAGAAGTCCACTGGTAATAACTGTTACTGTCTGCTTCTGAAAGACTTTTTTGGTCAGGTTACTTCCCCCACCGCCCTTTGGGAGTTCCACAAACTATTTTATAATTGATAAAGCGGCATCTCGGTGGCAACATAAAAATGTATCAGGAAATTCTGGCATCATAGTCACAGCTGACCTTAAAGATTAATTCCTTTGATGGATAAACAGGAACTGGGATTTTGGTATTACCTCTTAAACTCTCTAACTGCACTTGACTTGTCGTTTGACAGTCTTTTGTATCTTCCACCTTGCAAAATATTTTAATGTGAACCTAAAGTTTATTGAAAACAACAAATATTCTGCCATTTATTACTTGAAGGTTTTGGAAAAGTCCAGTAAGTGTATGCAAGTACCTCCAAAGTGCAAAAGGAATCCAAAGCCCTGTTTGCAATGCTGTTAAGGAAATTTACAATTTGGTTCTCCACAAATTTGGTTGTAAACTTGGATCCAATTTCTAGTGTAAAATAGACCTTCACAGTGTTTCAAAAACTTGCCTAACATCTTGAACTGACTGGGTTTGTAACACAGTGAGGGGCTAACTAAGTTTTAACTAATTTCCTTTGCTGTATTTGTACAGCAAATGGCATTTGAAAAAGATTCAATAAGGTTTTCCAAACATACGCTGAGTGTTTGGACAAATTTAGACACTATCTTAGTTTAGGCCCAAAATATATCCTTTCATCAAATTGTTTGATACATGGCTGGACAGTAATTGGTACAGGGCACTAGTAATTGCATATGTCTACTGTTTCTAGTCCAGGGATTCAAATCCATCTCAGAAAGGGAAAATAGTTTCATTTGCATAATCAGAATCTCACGATTGACATTCCTTTGATCTGGTTGATATTTTTAATGAACGTGTGCATTTAAAACAAAAAATTAACAGAAAATGTTTATTTTTTTCAAAATTTTCTGGCTTTTTGGGGGGAGGGGATGGTGGGGCTAAAAACCAAAATCGGGGTGGAGGGGAATGCAACTTTTGAAAACTAAACTCTGAACATTTTGTTTTCACTGTGAATGGCCCATCCTCTTTCCCCTGCTGTGTGAGACAGCTCAGGGCCCATACAGTGTCTAAGGGGTGTGGACCCACTCTGCTGTCATCTCTCTCCGATAGAGAATAAACATGGCACTTGCAAAGCATTCTGTGCCTTGCCTTGCAAGCTCAGATGAGAGAAGAGAGGGTCTACAATTTGTCCAACTGTGATTATATGATTGTGATTATGGTGCATTAAGCTTCAGACACCAAACACAACCTCAGTAATTTTTGCAGTTATCACTCTCAAAACAAGGTGCAATTAATCAATTATACAATTTGATAGCGGCAGTAACTAAGACTGGAAGCACAAAGTTCTTGACAGCAGAGGAAGGTAAAAGCTATGTCACACTTTCATTTAACTGCACATGACCAATGGCGGAACATATCTGTGTTTTACATTACACATGATACTCATCCACTGATACTGGCCTATCATCATAGTATATATACATGGTTGAGTCAGAAAAAAAAGAAAGGCAACACTAGCACAATGCTGTAATATCTGTGTTGCAAACAACATCGGGAAATATTTAGATCTTTTTTAAAAGCCTACTGGAATTGTAAAAATATTAATGGAAACATTTCTATTAGTCCTTAGGTTCTGTAAAAACCTAATCTTGGGGCCAAATTTTACCTGAGAGTGTCCACTTACATTATATTGCCCTCAATGTCTTGTTTACATTCAGGGTTTGTAAAAAGCTAATTCATTTGATTATATTAAAATGTGCACTGGAACCTTTGTGACTGAGTCTTTTGTAAAACATCAAATGCAAATTGCCTGTACACTCTCTTTCTGTCCGCAGTTGCCCACTGTGCCCTTTTCTGGCTGACCAGAACACTTCTTTCATGCTACCATAGAGGCTAGATTTTTTATTCTAGCGAAGGTCTAAATTAGTATTGTAAGAGCACATCCCCCTAACTATAGCCCTGTAACCTCAGCACAAATAGAAGTTTAGATGTTGACAACTGGGATTCATGGCTTCACTATCTAGGCTGGAGGTTAGAGACAAAGTGATGGCTGACATTGTGTCTATACACAAGTTGCGCAACCCATTTGTCTTGTTTACGGCTGCCAAGAAAATACAGCCATTTGCACAGTCAGCTGGCATAAAGAAGCAAGCACATCTAGTGATCATCTGAAAGTGGGAAGGCAAGCGAACATGGAAAGGTATCAGCAGAGCTCATTTTAGAGCGCCACATAAAGCTGATGCTGTAAATCAGACAGATTTTGGTTTGTTTGTTTTTTTGCTGTGCCTCCCCCTCCCCTGCAACACCCACCGATCTGGGACAGAAAATGGCTCACAAATGGGAGCAGACAGGTCACCCGTGGGGTGGCGGCAGGCTCCAGCTGGCTTCATCCACCGAGGATCCCATGGCAGGGTAGAGCAGACCAGGGTCTCCTCACAGCCCTCCTCACTGTGCAGGCCTGGGCAGAGCAGCAGTGGGGAAAATGTTCAGGGAGTCCCAGCAGTCAGGGCCGGGAGAACGGGGAGAGCAGCAGGCTGCTGCGGGGGTAGGGATGGGCTAAGCAAGGCTGCACTCCCCACCGCCCCATAACCGCTGGGGCTCTCTGTGCCCTGTCCTAGCCACCCATCCAGCCGCAGTCTCATGCCCTACCTTGTGCTCCCCTGATAACCTTGTCCAGGGGGCACACCCCACGGTTTGAAAACCAGTACTGTAAATGATTCAAAACAGAGCAAGTAAAGCCTATCCAAGATACCCTGAGGAGCCTCTACGGTGAAGTGCCTTTGTTTGTGTGCCCTCCTCTAGATAGGGTAATTATCCAGCAATGCCTCTTAGCTGATGACATATAAGCTCGGGGTTAGGGAGGAGAGAGGGGAAGGTCACCTGCGCTGTGAAGAAACTAAGGCAAAGGCACTCGTGGCTGCCAACCAAGCAGGCTGCAAGACAGCAGGTGTCTTGTAAGCCCATGACAATCACTTGAGTTATCAAAATGTATCTCACAAGAAAGGACATCCCTGCAGGTGCGCCCTGTGAGCTTAAGCCCACAGCAGAGAATGGCAGTAGCTCAGTCTCCATCACAAATAAAAGTCAACTTGCCCTGAGACAGTGGCTACCAACCATAGGTGCAGAACCGTAGCAGGGAAGTGTGATGCCCAGGAAAAACCAAAATCTGTCAACATGGAAAATCAGAATTCCAAGGAGTTAGGCTCTGCCCACAGATATTTAAGATATTTTTCACCATATAATAAAATTAAGACCTTAGTTAGACTGGTGTAATTCCAAAACAGATATCAATGAAGTTACTATGGCTTTACACCAGCGTAACTGAGATCAGAATCTGAACCCAAGTTTCTGGTTGCAAAGACTGCCTACACAACATGAACCTGTACATGCTGTCTTTTCAAGTCTGCAGCCTGACAGATTGAAGCAAAGAGCAGCACACTCATTCTACCAGGGCACTGACTCCATCGAGTGATTATAAAAATGTAAACACAAACTTTGTTATACAATATCCAGCAAAATGGTTAAATGTCAGTTTAGCGTGTTTCCATTGCAGGGAGATGCACACAGCCTTCTCCCAATTTACATGCCATTTATGTCGAAGGAAGGTGAAAATAAAACTCTCCCATCCTGATTACAGTCACACTGCACAGGTGTAAATGCACATGCAAAGGGCAAGGCAGCAGAGACTGAGGACCTTCTTACTGAGCCATAACCACTCTGCACTGATGTCAAACAGATAATAGAAGTTAATAGAACAGAAGTACTTTATATCTCTTTTGACTGTAAAGGGTTAACAAGTTCAGTAAGCCTGGCTGTCACCTGACCCGAGAACCAGTCAGGGGACAGGATACTTTCAAATCTGGAGGGAGGGAAGTTTTTGGTTCTGTTAGTTTTGTTCTCTCTGGTTTGAGAGGACCAGATGTGCAACCAGGTTTCTCTCCAATCTCTCATACAGGCTTATCAGTTCAAAATAGTGACTAGTAGATAAGGCGAGTTAGCTTATGTTTGTTTCTTTATTTGCAAATGTGGTGGAAGGAGTTAATGTGCATTTGCTGAAGAGTTCAAATTTGTATTCTGAAAGATTTTAATTGTTATTGAATACTTAGGCTGGGAGTATCACAGTGTCTATAGCTGAAAGACCCTGTTACCTAATTCCATCTTAAATTTACAAAGATATTTACTGTTTGTCTCTCTTTAATTAAAAGTTTCTTGTTAAGATCTGATGCTTTTTTATTCTGTGTGAGACCCACGGGACGGGTCTGGATCACCTGGAACTGGTGGAGAAAGAGGGGAAGGGGAGAGAAAGCTAATTTCTCTCTGTTTAAATTACAGTCTCTCAGAAGAGTCTGGGAGGGAGAGAAGGAGGGGAAGTTGCATTTCCTCTCTGTTTAAGATTCAAGGCCAGTTTGAATCATAGTGATCTTCCAGGGTAAATCAGGGAGGGGAAGCCTGGGAGAGGCAACGGTGGGGGAAAGGGTTTACTTTCCTTGTGGTAAGATCCAGAAGGTCTGGGTCTTGGGGTTCCCTGGGCAAGGTCTTGAGGGGACCAGAGCGTACCAGGCACTAGAATTTCTGGTTGGTGGCAGCGCTACAGGTTCTAAGCTGGTAATCAAGCTTAGAGGAATTCATGCTGGTACCCCATCCTTTGGATGCTAAGGTTCAGAGTGGGGAATTGTACCCTGACAACTGATGTCACTGTTCTCTTGTTATGTGTTCAGTTTGATCGGTAATTTGCTAGGAGCGTGGGTCCACATCCATACATGGCATGCTGGAGAAGGGATGACTTCAAACTCCGCTTCTAGCCCAGTGGGAGTTGCCAAAGAACCATTTGATTTGTATGCGTGAAGCGCATAGATATTTTCAGCTCCTGAATCACACTTTGGCTCAGCAACTGACTTCAACTTTTGCTTAACCAAACCATTTTGTTAGCAATTTTTCACTTATTGACTCACGGAACAGAAAAGTAGTTGGAAGGGCTATTCAAGAAAAAAATAAGATTGGCCACAAAAAAAAAAAGGCTGGCTTTTATGTTTTTGGTTTTTAAATAAATTCAGGTGTTAATAAATTGCTCAGTCCATCCCAAATTATTTTAGACTTCCTTATTTCATTATCTAAATTTATCATTTCCATTGATTGCTGCTAATCAATGTTTTCTAATGGCTTGGGTGCTCTGACAGTACAGGAACCAATATTCAAGAAATAAGAATGGCAGCTAGGCCTGAATACAGCTGTTGGAGAGACCTGTTTAAGGGAATGATGGTTACATCTGAGAGATCCCAATTATAGTATGTGCTTTTTGCTAAAGAAAAATATGTTTTGGTGTGGTTTTCCCATAAAGTGATGTTGACTTGATCAAGACTCAAACATTACTTGAATTTGGCAATAGTGAGAAAGCAAAATCTCTTTTTAGGATACAAGAAGAACAAAATATAATTGGTGTAGCCTGTATATAATCAATAATCACTGTATCACCTTCTTTCCAGTCTCTAGGGCACAACCCTGCTCCCATGGAAGTCAACAGGAAAACTCTAGGAGAGATAACCGTAGGACTGTCTGACTAAAAATCCAATCCTATTTTCCTCATTCAGGCTCCAATTCAACAAAACACTCAAGCGTGTGCTTAAGTCCATCCCTATTCAGCTGCGCCACTATAATCTCTCTAGTGTAGCCACTCGAAGGGAGAGAGAGATCTCTTGTCGACTTAATTAATCTACCCCAATGAGCAGCAGCACTTATGTCAATTGCGTTGTCCACACCAGTGCTCAGGTCGGTATAATTTATGTCACTTATTCATATCCCTGAGTGACATACGTTATACTGACGTAAGTGATAGTGTAGACATAGCTACATTTAAGAATTTGCTTAGATCATATTAAAGCTTGAAGTCAACAGAACTTAAGTATGTGTGTAAGTGCTTTTCTGAACAGGGATCCTTTGCTGAAATTTTGCCTGAGGCTCAGATACAACAGGAGATTAGCCTGAGTGAGGAAGGTAGGACTGGGCTCCTAATCCAACTGTTCCATCAAGATAAGAATGAGCTGAACTCTACTTTAAAGATGTACATTACTTTTCTTTAAATACTTCTGTGGGTTAATTTAGCAAAAACCTATAATAGTCTGCTTCAATTCATCTGGCCTGCAAAAATGACAAATATTCAGGGACTCTACCTTTGCTGAACATACATACACACAGAGGGTTGGGCTCTCAAAAGAGCTTAAACACCTAACTGCCACTTTAGGTACCTAAATCCCAGAATCAGGCCCCACTGAGATTCACAAAACCCCCTCCCAGCTGCTGCCAAACCCTGTAAGTGCCTAAAATCACTCAGCATCTAATTTTTTGCAGTTAATGTTCCCTAGGCACCTATGATCCCGATTTCGAGCATGTGCACTATGTGCTCACACCATGTGTCTAGATGTTTAAGCCTGAAAGAAATGCACGAACCAGGGGAAGATAGGCATTCCTCCACCTAACTCTCCTGCGAGGCCCAATCCAGATTAGTCCTTACAGCCAATTTTACACAAAACAAGAGACTAAGAGGGAGCACATCCTTCATAACTTTTAGCTCCGGGGTTAGAGTACTCAACTAGGCTGTGGAAGACCTCCCGTTCAAGTCTCCCCTCAACCTGAAGGGGAGAAAGGATTTGAACAGGGATCTACCACCTCTCAGATAAGTACCCTAACCATTGTGCTATGGGATAGTCTGATGTAGGATTTCTTCAGTCTCTCATGAAGTTGTTCCACTGTGGAGAAATAATTTAAAAAGTCATTGAAGCAGGGGATCCTGGATCTTCCACATGCCAGGTGAGTGCGTCAACCACTGGGCTACAGAGACATCAGGCCGCAGATAGAGAGCAAGTATATAAGAATGGCTCTGTAGCCCTTCTTTTGTAAAGGGTGTGTAGTTGTGAATCCAAAGCAGAGGGAGGTGCCTCCCCTGCAGCCTGGATGAGGTGCTTGACTCCAGAAGACAGGCAGTGTTTAGCATATACTTTTTTGGTTGGCATTTTCCACTGGTTACCTTAAGCTACCTATTCTGAGGTGGCTCTCTCTCCCCATTCGTTGCACAGAGAGCCTAGGTGCCAAACCCAGGCTCTGTGAATCCCAGGGATTTTCTATGTACCTAAATGTTGGTCTAACTTTCTTTGTGAATCTAGCCCATACTACACAGAAGGTGCCAAAAGCCATCATGGTAGAAGGGGTCAATGAAGAAAAGTGGAGGCAAGAGGCCTCTGGGCAGAAATTCCTGGCCTCTAGTGGGTTCCAGAGATCCAAGCAGATCTTTGTGGATCCACAGATGAAACCCCCAACCTCTTTCACAGAGGGAATGGGGAACCCACTGCCCAGTGGAAGAAATGCTGTGAGTTTCAAGTTAAAGTTCCAACCATTAATATAATCCATTGCAACTCCCAGGCACGTACAGTTTCCCAGGAGTATTCCTGCATTGCACATTACTGGGAAAGAGAAAGAATACTGCAAACAGCAGGACTGTTAACTTCAGCAGCAATTTATAGTCAATAGGCTAGAAAATTGAGTCTAGCCATGCTATTCCCACCAAAAGATAATGGGTGGGGAGCAAATATGGCTTTAAGATACCTTTGTATTTCTCAAGGACCAGGCAGTCCTTGGCAATAATCGCAAAAGCCTAAGGCTGCCCCCCATGGCCTCTTTCTCCCAGACACATCCCCTATCACAGGGACCTGGCTGCTTTATGCTGCCAGAGTGGCCCAAAGCATCCAGAGTGGGGGCAAAGATCTGACCCAGTCTCTTTTTGAGACTACAAGCTATCACTGTCCCAAAGGCACATGAGCTGTGTAAAATACAATACGGTATAAATGTTTGCAGAAACTAAACAATTACAGCAAAATGCACGTTACGCAAATATCTTATCTACCAAGATGATACAACAAACAAAGAAAGCACAAAGGCAACAGCATTGTTAAAAAACAAAACAAAAACAACAACAACAAGAGAAAAATCATTTAGCGAAGAGCTCCACCACTTTTCCTGCAGCCATTAGGACAGCAATAATACTGCAATGGCCAACCAGCCTGGAAAATTGGATAAACTGAGACAGAGAAGAGACAGTTGAAAGTAAGGAGACAGACTGAAAAGATAAATGAGACAACAGATGGAAAGCAGAAATGCACTGTCCACGGTATAGCTGTAATACTGCTAGTAACAGCCATATTTAAATGAGAGAATAGGATTTTGCTTTTAAACAAAAACGTGCAAGAAAAACTGTTCTATAGAGCAAAAAGAACAGGAGCACTTGTGGCACCTTAGAGACTAACACATTTATTTGAGCATAAGCTTTCATGGGCTAAAACCCACTTCATCGGATGTACGCAATGGAAAATACAGTATATCTTCCTACCGTACTGTCCACTGCATGCATCCAATGAAATGGGTTTTAGCCCACGAAAACTTATGCTCAAATAAATTTGTTAGTCTCTAAGGTGCCACAAGTACTCCTGTTCTTTTTGCCGATACAGACTAACATGGCTAACGCTGTGATACCTGTTCTATAGAGCTCTCTCCAAAACAGTCTACAGAGCAGTTTTATGACACACTCAGAATTTCATGCTTAGAAAAAAGATTCCTGGCCACACCAGTCAGCGAAACTATACTCAGTACAACCAAGGGCCAGATTCTAATACCCTTAACCCCTTACTACACAAGAAGTCGCATTGACTTCAGAGAGGGCTACTTGTGAAACAAAAGTTCGCTCAGAGCATTAGAATCTGGTCCCAAACTAGCAGTAGCTATATCTAGTTTTTGCTAATGAGATTTCAATCAAAGAACCCAAACTTAAAAAGCTCTCCCTACTTCTTCCTAGGTTAACACGGACTACTTAACTTGAGTCTTTTCCTTATTAATATGGCTAGTGAGTAAGATTAGAGAGCTATTATTCTGATATAGAACGGTTTTACAGACTGCCATGGGAACAGTGTCTAGCAGAGTTTTTCTAATATGGCTCTAAGGGAAAAAAAAGTGCTTTCCATACCGGTACAGGGAACAGCTCTAAAAAGAACAACTATTTTTAATGTGGTTGTTACTAGCATTATTTCAAACACAGTGTGGATGGAGCTTCTCTGTCATCCATCTGTTGTCACAATTGTCTTTCTGTCTCCTTACCTTTTTTCTTTCATATCTTAAACCAAAAAAAAAAAAAAGGCAGCATTCAGCCAAAACCTGATCAAAAAGTGACTTAGTCTAAAGGTAACACTGACTGAGTACAGTACAGCAATTCTTCTAACATCCTTTGCAAATAACATCAAGTTTTAGCCACTATGATGTTACAACTGTGGCTGTGGATTTTTAAAATTCAAATCTGATGTGCTCAACACCTCGCTAAAATGATTTATTGATTTAAGGATTCCAACTGTGAACCTGCCATCAAAGAGACATGCCAATCTGCTCAAGAGGAATGCAGCCATGAAATCACATAACAAGAGGCAAACACTTCTTTAAAAATTGACAGTGAACTTAATGATAGTGTTATGAAAAAATTATGCCAATAAAATTGAACTGGAAGGTGTCACTGGATGAAATATTAACTGATCCCTTGACATGTTTGATTCCATATATACTATTCCTTGGCAACTGGGTTCTCCCTGTGTAATTCACTTCTTTCCTTGATCCAATTGAGTCCAGAGTTATTAACCTTGAAGGCAACCTGCAAAACCCATCTTGCCTTGAAGATATTTCAGGCAGATTGTGAGTTTGTAGATGAAGGCAATGGAGTCTGAAGGATGAGTTAGGTGGCTTGATAGAGTGACTTCATTTCTTGTGGGACACCCTATTAGTTAGAAAACTTGTAATTTGAAAAATTAATGAACTAAAGATTTCTACTGAACTATTTATATTTCTAACTGTGTTTTTTAAATGTTGGGTGGTGCCTGTGGAGAGATGATAGAGAAACAAAAGAATACATTACAAAATAAAACAAAATATTAGGTCAGGTCTTCATTTGGAAGGTTTTGATACCTATACCAGTAGCTAGGATACGGCAAAGTGCTCCTAGTGTGGACAGAATGTATACCAACCATCAGCTTGGATTGATATCGCTTATTCCAGGCCCCCCCTCCTGGCCTACCTAGCGATATAAGCTATACTGGCAAAAGCACTATTTTGCTTGTATAGCTGTGTCTACACTGGAAGCTTTTGCTAGCACAACTATGTTGGCCACAGAAGATAGCTCATCATGTCCCTGATTGACATGGTAAAGTCAGCAAAAGTCTGTATTACAGCCTAGCCTTAGAGTGGTGGGGGTGATTTCCCATACTTTAAAGACTAAGTTATTGCCCTCTGACAGTATTGCAAATTTATGTTTTCATGTGCTTTTACAGGAACACATCATGATACGATGTCTCAGGAGTGGTATCCTATACAGCACTTCTAGAATAAAAAGAAAATCTGGCTCACTTTCATGTACTGACTCACTCTGCTGCTTTCCCAATATTTGGGGGGGGGGGAAAGCTGAAGTAACCCAGCCGGCTCACTCCCTGACTGTGCCCTACCCCGACCCGCTCTGCAAAGCCCATACTGTGGGCTTTCCAAGGATCAATAGAAAGTGGAGGCATACAACAGAGATTAAATGCTCGCCTTCTGCAGGCAGAGGCTCCTCTTCAGATAGAACAGGTGCCTGAGATCTTCTCTTCCTATTTGTATTGTGACTGTAAGTGTGCCGGAATAATTTTATCAAAAGAAACACATTGAGTTAGACAGACATGAAGAAACAAAACCAAATTCACTGAGGCACTGAAAAATTCATATAATTTAAACCATATTTTAGAGGGATCATCATGCAGATCCACAGGGACAACAAAAATATCACCTAGGCATACTGCTTATGATGTATTCCATTGTTCCTAATCATCTGTGTTGTTTAAGATTTTTAACATTGTCATCTCTGAAAGTGATTTTCATAAGAGAGTGGGAAGTGATTTAATATGCCCTTGAATAAATTAAGATCAGCGAGGGCTTTGGCAACATAGTCACATGTGGCTTGCAGCCCTAGAAGGGTTTACCTGCCTTTGGTTTGGCAATGTCTAGAGCATAATCTAATTTCTTTACAAGGCCTGCAGCAGATATTTCTGGCAGGCTGGATCTAATCCAGGCTACTATGGTTTCCATGGACAGGAAGTTTGAAGTTTCGGGATTAAAACGGCAGGAGACTGAGAAGAAAATTGGGGACCTGGAAATAACAACTGATGGGTGTGACGCAATCATCACTGTGAAAACTACAGAGGGTGAAGCTTAGCAAAATTTAATCAACAACCTGGAGAATAATCTCAAATAAAGGGCTATGTTTAGCATAGGGGTGGAGGACTCCTGAGATTGTACTGACAAGAGAGGTTTCCATATCCTTTTGCAAAGGGATTTCAACCATTCCCTACTGAATAACACAGCAAGCGTGTGATGCGAAAGCATATGGCAGTGCAGACTGACTTGCCTGCTATGTCTTTTTTCAAACAAAGCTGCTGCTGTCTAAGAGCTACAGCAGTGACAGGGTTAGAAAAGTTGAGATGGACAGACTTGATTTCCACACCACCACAGTGAGGGCACATATGGCAGGATTACCGGGAAGTTCATTCAGGCAACTCCCTACATAATAATTGTCTAATGTGCAATACTTGGCATGAGAATCATAACTTCAGCAATAACACACAAGTATAACTCTAGCTTTCCTGGCTCACAAATATTGTTCTAGCCAATGTACAGTCCTGCTGTTCCTTGGCACATATGATTTTCAAGCTGGAATAAAATAAATGGCACTAAAAGGCTGTGTGCTATCTCCATCTCCATCTGTCAATAACCACCCAACTTCATTACACTGTTGTCAAATCTTAATATAGTGCAGTGTTTTTTAAAGGGCAGTATTTCTTAAAGGGGCAAACTGTTATCACCACTAGGATCTTATGAAGCTAGTAACAGAATACATGTGAGCCTAGCCCTGTCTCCATCAACTATCCTCCCACTGGGAGATCATGAGGGGAACATGACTGGCTGTGAGTTCTCATCCCACCAGCTCTTTACTTTTTAGCTAAACCCCAAAACTCAGATGCCACTGAATGCTGAGACCCCTCTATGTTGCTTGAAATACAAATAATCCTTAAAGGTACCCTAAATGGATGGCTGAGGACTCCCTAAATGTGGATCCTGTGGCTGCTTCATATTACGCTGTGGCTCATACTAACCCCTGGCTGCTTCATGGATTAGGAGATCACAAAGAAAGGTTTTTAAGCAATCTTTGCCCCTGCGCTCTGCTCTGACATCTTTCAAAGATCTATCTCCTTAATTACCCAAGGTCTGGGCCAACAGGAGGGCCTACGCTCAAAAGCTAATCAAAAAGAGAAAAATGAGACAGAACACAGTTAGGGCCACCTTACAACTAGAAGATATCACAGAGGAAAACTGAGGTTGCAGCAGGGGAATGGCACAATGGGGCTCAGGGCTTTAGCAACAGGGGGAGCATTGGGCTGAAACCAGTGCTGCGCTCGTAGCTAAAACCCCGAGCCCTGATGTCCCCGATGGGACTGAAGCCAGGAAAGGAGCCCTGCGGCTGAAGCCCGGAGCCTCAGTGCCCCCTGCGTGAGTGAAACCAGCAGCAGAGCCATGGGGCTGAAACCCTGAGCTCCAGCGCTCCCCCCAGGTGTAAAGCCCTGAGGTGCTCCTGACGATCAGAAGCCGGAACCTTTCTAACTGCTGAAGGAGAACTTTTAAAAGACACAGACTGTGAGGATATCATTAGTGCGTTTGTGGAGCAGAAGTCAAGGAAGAAATATGTGCATGTGCAGTAAAGTAGCACCTATCTGCTACCTAGGTGATTGTTTTAGTTACATGTATTTTTGTTATTGTATTGAATAAATATTTAAAATATCATTTATATTTCTTCTCGTTTCATTTTCTATAGAAGACATGAAGGTCAGCTGTAGGCGAGAGGTGGAGGGGGGAGAGCACTGAAGATGCTGTGCCTCCAGGCACGTAAGTTATAAATCCAGCCCTGCATGTTACATGGGGGCTGGACATCACACAGGTCTGCCATCCATGTATGTACTGAGATCTATCATTGAATCTGTCCTTTTTTTCCTAGCAATATTTCTATCTACCCATAATGGATAACATCCATACAGGATGCTCTTTTTAAACTGTGTATTCTAAATTGATACACATTCACTCAGATGCATGTTTTGATACTCCTATTTTGTAAGGCACTTTCTGTGACTCCAGAAAACTTTTATCCAGATGTGAAGGAGAAACTTCTACCTGTCTACATTTTATATGACACTCATCATCTCACTCATGTTAACGCTCAGGACACCCCTGAGAGGTTGAGGAATTAGCAATCTCCATACCCCAAATGGGAATCTCAGGCACAGAGAAAGTAAGTGACCTGCTCAAGCTCACATACAATCTGCTGAGCCTTGTAACCATGAGACCATCTTTCTTCCCATGTTGATGCATTCCATTGAAGGAAAATGATCCAAAGCCACTCAGATTATAGAAATAAATGCTATTACCATTCAAAATTGCAATTTTGGCCAGATAATCACTCATTAGAAATAAAATTTTAAAATCTTTACTGATATATGAGGTAAAATCATATTACCATTTTTATCATTAATTCATATATGTATTAAAAATTGAATATATACTGCAGAAGAGAAAAATGATGGGGGATTTGATAGCTGCTTTCAACTACCTGAAAGGAGGTTCCAAAGAGGATGGAGCTAGGCCGTTCTCAGTGGTGGCAGATGACAGAACAAGGAGTAACGGTCTCAAGTTGCAGTGGGGGAGGTTTAGGTTGGATATTAGGAAAAACTTTTTCACTAGGAGGGTGGTGAAGCACTGGAATGGGTTCCCTAGGGAGGTGGTGGAATCTCCTTCCTTAGAGGTTTTTAAGGTCAGGCTTGACAAAGCCCTGGCTGGGATGATTTAGTTGGGGATTGGTCCTGCTTTGAGCAGGGGGTGGGACTAGATGACCTCCTGAGGTCCCTTCCAACCTTGATATTCTATGATTCTATGATTTTGGTAAGTCAAAAACCATGTAATAAATAGAATACACATTTACACATATAATGCATTGAGATGGAGGTTTCATGTGTGTTGATGCAAGTTAATTTTTCCTCTTTCCCACTGCATAAATCTAACTCCAAGAGAGGTGGCTTAGGCTACCTGAGTGTGCACACAGGACGGATGAGTTCTAATCCTAGGCCTGCCACTGAGTAGGCAGTCATGAGGCCAAAACTTTCAGAGGTGGGTATCTATAGTTAGGCACCCAAAGAAATGGCCTTATTTTATGAGAGGGTGAGGCCCATAACTGCTACTGAAGTCAACGTGCTTTCAAAATCAGGCCACTAATTTCTGTGCCTAAATCTGGCTTTATATCCCTCAGTCTAGGCACCCACATTTGAAAACCTTGGCCCTAACATTTCTGTGTCCCAGTTTCTCCGCCCATGAAATGATGGTAATAATTCCTCTCTCATTAGGGGCACTGTGAGGATTAGTTAATATTTCCAGAGCCCTGTGTTAAAGGTTTACATTAATTTTGCATATAACAATAAAAATTTAAAAAATAAATCAACACAGAACTTAAATAAATTAAGATCATGATGCAAGTCCCAAAGTTTGGGACTTTCAATGAATTATGTGGCTACAGCATAGGATAGATGCATTTAACCAATAAAAATACATAAATAAACTAAGTGGTAGTGAAAAAAGCTGATAGTAAAAGGAAATAATTATTGGTCTCCTTTTGAAGATGAAATTGAGAGAGGACGCCTGAGTGGTGGATTTCACAATTGTCGAAAAAAGCTGTGCCATAATACATAGCCAGCGTGTTTTCAGAATCCATAAAAGCAAGGGTGGGCCTTTTTTCCATGGTTTTCATGGAGCTGCCTCAGCAATCAGCTGAGAAGGGTGACTGCTGTACCTCTGCATGCTGGTAGTGTAAAAACCTGCAAACATGCTAAACAACAGCATGGCATGAGCAGTTTATTTATTACAGAGATAGCTGTAAAGTCCGATGCAAACAGACAAGCGTTAAGCCTCCAGAGCACAGCTCAGAACACAGGCTCACTGACCACAACATGCACTGTATACCCCTACTTGTACGTGTCATCCAAGACCTCCGTTAGGCTGACATCCTTTACTCAGTCTTCCTTCTCCTCCCCCCTTTTTTTCCAGTAAACCCTCAAGTTATTTTCCTTATGTCAAGATGCCCTGGTACTGACCTGAAGTGGTGATGATAGTGACTGAACAAGAGTATGAGGAAACATTGCTATCACAATCACTGAGATCAAGAGCTGTCAATGACTGTGTTACACAAAATGTCAAGCTAGATCACAGAGGTCCCTTGTGGCCTCGGAATCTATCTATGAATAATATTCTCAGTTCCACATAGGGTGAACATCCATCTCTTATCATCAGTGAATCTCTTATTTATGGTCTGATCCTGCACCCACTGCAGTAAGTAGCAAAACTCCTATTGACTTCAGCAGATGCAGGATAGGATCATAGGTCCCAATCCAGCAAATCACTTAAGCACATGTTTAACTTTCAGCAGGTGACTAGACCACTGAAGTCATGTGCATAAAACTAAGCCCTTTGCTAGATTGGGGCCTTAGCGCACAGTGCTCTGCATCCCAAAACAAATGGATACAGGTGAATGATGACACAGAATACTGCACTGCTCACTGACAAATTTATTCAATTTTAATTTTATTTTCTGTACATAAAAACTATCCTAATTCCCTTGATCATCCACAGGCAAATTTGGGGGTTGTGGGATTGCTTGGTTGGTTTTCCAATTTAGTGCAGCCTATCAAAATGAAGATAAAAAGGAACACGTTCTTCACAGGATTTATAGTCCAATTCCACATTCCAAGTTTTGCCAGAGTAAAGACTACTGGATAAGGCTCACAGTTCGCAAATAACTAAGGCCCACAACTTTCAGATGCTGCTGCTAGATTGTTGCCAATGTGCTCCCATTTAACAAATTCTAGATTCACTGATCCTTGTGCAGCCAGGTTTCCAAACACTTACACTCAAACTGACCATGGCAATACTATTGTGGCTTTTGCCATTTGCCTATCAGCTTACTAGTTTTGAAAAAATGACCTCTTATCCTCAGAAGTGACCTGTCCAAAAGAGAATTACGGCCCATTTGTGGAGAGACATGGGTTGCTGCATCTGTTTGTTGAAAAGTACAAAGGACTTTCTTTTACAGGACTCTCAAAGGAGCACTTAGCACTGAACTGAGATGCACAATTTAAAATTTATTTTTGTTTTGAACGCTTACCAATCTTTCGCCTGAAGTAATTACATTCTCGCTCTCTCTCAAAACTGATGGCTCATTTTAAATCAACCAAAGTTCCATGCACAGAGTAGCTGTGGGATTAGACCCTCTATGCCACAATAAATCATTATGGCTGTACAGGGTCACTTTGTATCAGAGATCTATACATGAACCCCACCCCACCTAAGACTGAAATGAAGTGCCCAAAAAACAAAGTGGAATACATCATAAGGAAAGTGTGAAGAAAAGATTATTTCAATGTGTTAAAATCTATAATACAACACAAAACAAACAAGAAATTCTAACTTAAGGCTTTTGTTCCTTTCTGATCTCCTCCTATTGTGAAACAAATCATACACACATTCTTAATACACCAACCTGTCAAAACATGGTGAGTTAAAGATGGCCTCGTATCACAAGTTCATTGTTTTGATATACTTACAATTGGGCCTTTCATAGGGCCTGATTCTGATCTTAATTTCCCCTTTGCCAATCAGAATTAACTCCATTGTAGCTAATGGAATTCCACTTGTAGAAGTGAGAAATCGGAATCAAGCCCATAATGTATATTCTATCTAACACCATATTTTTAAACATATATTCTAGTTCTACTCACATTTTTAGAGATACCTGAGAAGGACCATTTTTTTGTCAAAACTATTACAGGAAAATGCTGTGAATAACAGTCATTAAAAAAAATCAATAATATCATTAAAAATTAACCAAAAGAAAGCAGTAGTGCTATGTTACTAACTAGTGAGTAGGGGGTGTCTCAGATTATTACATTGAGAAGGGCAGCAAGGGAAAACCTTTTTCAGTTGGTGTTTCTATTCCTTCCTCTTTTACTTGGTTCAGAAGCCCTGCATAATTAATACTGTAGTACTTAATAAATGCTTATGAAGCTACTATCTCTCTACTCTTTCAGTTTAATTAGATGACTGACTTCAGGCATACTATACATTATGATGACAATTTAATTACTTTTTTAATGAACACACTTAAAAGATTTATAAACAGGAATAGAATAGTACAGAACACTGAAAACTAGAAATACTGTGAAATGAAGCAACAGCTCAAAGTAATCAAATCTAATGTATCTATCTAGTATCTGAACACCTGTAATGATAGAGACATGCAACATAGCATGTACAGTAGACTCATACAGAATATTGGATTCCTCCTCAGAATACTGATTATAATCTCCTTTAGAATTCATCTTTTTGTACATGTGAATCATGTTAGATTTAGCGGTTAATAGCCTGAAGGGGTTCCAGGAACAGTAAGATACCTGAGCTTTATACAACCTAAAATCTATTTGTAAAAATGAATGGCCCTTTCCTTCCTTGTAAGTATGGTAATCAGTAAATTTCCTCTCTCACATCATCTCATGAAACCCATACCCAGAAAACATGATTGCAGAGAGGCAAATCTCCTAAACCATTCCACCTGGCAGAGACAGTCAACAGTATTCAATGGGTTACAGATTTAACAATCCTCAATCCAGATTAGTCCTGGCAAGTATGTCAAAAACTTGCATGTGAAAACATTGAAAACTATCTGCACCACTCAGTGTAATAATCAAGGTCTGCTCACTTGATATTGCTATTATTTCATTTAGGGCTTAATTCCCCTCACATACATGACTGTAAATTCTGAGTAATTAATGGAATTAGACTTGTATAAATTTGGAGTAAATTAAAGAATCAAACCCTTAATTTTTACTTTAATGTTGCTCAAAGGCAATCAAACTACAACAGATATAATGCGCAATAAATATGAGGAAACCACTGTCCTTTTACTCTTCCTCATCAGGAAAAAAATAAAGATCAGTATACAGCGACGTACAGCTATTTCATAAACACAACTGGGTACTAAAAACAAACAAAAATATACAGCTTTGAACTGTCTTCCCTGAGTCAGCTATAGCCGCCACAGAAAAGTGATAGCGTGTGCCCTCCCATCTACAAGCTGCCATGCATGGTTGCTCCCTTTATCACAGTTTTTATCACAAATTGCTGTAGTCTGTTCTGCAAATAGAAGAGCGAGTCTCAAATATATGGACTGATGGCATAAATCAGGGAGCAATTAACATTGATACTAGTAGCTTTCTTCCTAAGCCAGTTATTACAGAAAAGATGCATGTACCCGACAACTTTGTTCTTTATGCTGGAGAGAATTCAGCAAAGCATAGAATTCTGCTCCATGCATCCTCCTTCAGAGTAGCACACAAGGGCCAGAGGAGGCAGGGCAGGGGTGGAACAGAGAAGGGCTGGTAAAGAGATCTTACACTGCATAGATTTCCCTGCAGGAATCCTGGTAAGTGCCTCACACAGAGTAGGTTACTTCAGCCTCAGTAGCTTCTGTGGAGTAGCTCTGTAATCACTCGCCTGCCTGGGGGTACTCTCTCAAATCCATCCCCGCCCTGCTCCTTTCCCTAGTGCCCAGGCCCAATTAGTCGTGGCTGGTGCCTGGGGTTCAGGATTTTAGCATTACTTATGGTGAAGTGTGAAAAACCTCTCGAGGAATGGGTATCTCTGTCTTTCTCCACATCAGAATGTTGCACAGGTATAACTTAAATTAGTTTTTAAACCACTACAGTTAAATTGGTGCAAACCCCTGTATCAACACTTTTATTTCAGTTCAATTAAAACTTATTCCCAATCGATTTAAGCTAAACCAAAAAATAACCCCTCTTAAATAAGACTGGCTACACACACTTTGTGCCAGTTTAGTATATTATAATGGTTTAAATTCACACCTTAGGTGATACTTGTGCAACTTTCAATTGTAAACCATAAAAGACTTGGACTAAAGAGAAAGCTTTTCCATTTGGGAGCTGTATCTACAATTGTTTCTATTAATTTAAGAGAATAAAATACAGCCGTGCATAGTTGGCTTTTTTACTGGAGTTGATTGAATCTCCAGTATGTCACTCTTAACTACTAAGGAGAGATTAAAAGGGAAAACACTGCAAAATAACCTAGAACAGTCATGGGCATATTCAGTGTTATAAGCACTGTCGACGAACAGTTTTAAAAATATTAAAGGGGCTGCTTATGAGCTACATATAAAAATATGGCCACAATGCAGAATTATTGTAAATGTCTTTTCTTTTTCTTACAAATCCCCCCCCCCCCCGCCCAAATCCTTGTCTCACTCACAGGCAATGAAATTCATCAGAATGAAGTTCAAGCCCATAAATTTCTAATGTTTCTGCCTGCATGCAATGGTCCAGAAGGGAGCCAGAAAAGGTATATATTAAAGAAGGCATACTATGATACGCTGCATCATCCAGTGTTTCAAGAAGCTATTTTGTCTACAATTTCCGTTTTCAGAAAATTTGTGCAAAGCTTAAACAATGGATCTACTATGGAGCTACTGTTTCATCCAGCCTCGCTGTCCAGCTGATGATTGATGATGGGTCAGAAGGGCAGCAGACTTTGGGTGCACAACATTTAAATACTTTATCAAAGATGGCAAAAGGCCATGTACTATAATAACACAGCAAATACTTCCTTTTACTGTACAGCAGACAAATTCCTTCCTCTCAGTTGGCTCCATCTGCAGCTTGTGGTTCACTACTCAGAGCATGTACAAGTTCTATATTAACAAAACATACACTTAAAAAGCCTGGCAATGCCAGCTAACACTTCCCTTTATTCCTAAAATGACCTGATGATAAACAATCTCACAGTAGTGAAGAGTCATCCGTGTCTGTCCCACCATCACTAACACGGAACCACATAAATGCACTTCTATAGATTACAAGCACTTTATCTACAGTAAAATAATACTAACCCCGACCACTTACTTTTGCTTTACAACTAGGGAATAAGAACAGGTCAAATCTTTCAAGGTATTTAGTAGAGCTGTACAAACACAGAACAAAAAGGTGGTCTCACCTTTGGAAATTGCATGCTGCATAACTCAATTCTGGGTGTGAATGACAGAGATAAGTGTGCACTACAGTGACGCATTCATATCCTTACAGTTAATGCCATGTCAGCAATTTCACGGTAAACTCCTGTTTTCAGTGATTTTAAATTGGGCAAAAAATGGCCCTATCAGATAAAATTTGATGCTGGTCAGTGTGCAGTCTGTCACAACTTTACTATTACTGAAACAGTTATGGTTTCTAACAGACTGTAAGTGCACACACAAATCCACATCTTTAATCCACTGGTTCAACAAGGTTTGAGTTTAGGATAAATCTAAAAACAAAGAATAAAGTTAGGAGATTTAAATTAATAACCTTATTGTATAGTGTAAAGGCCCCAATTAATAAATGCTGCCACACATCTTATTGAACCACGAACCTTTATTTGCAAATAAGTAACTTGCCTCTGAACAACACTCCCCCCTCATTTTTAAGACTATGGAAACTTTGGTAGCTAATGTTCCAGTTAAATTTGAGGGAGGGGGTTAAATGTTATTTTCTGTAAGAACTGAGAGATATTTTGGGAGGCATGTAGATCTTGGACTGAAAACTATTTTTCTGATATGCACATCCCAAGCTGTCTGCCTTACAACCTGATCCTAAATGGGAAACTTACAAGGATGAGTGAAAAGTTGACAATTGGGGGTGGAGGGATCAGGAGCCACATGCAACTAAAGTCAACTTCCTTTACAGACTAGATAAGACAGATATGCTACTATTTACTGACAGTCATTTATTCAAGAAGGTTTTTAAGAACAAACATTGGTTTAAAGAAAATGAGAATCCTAAATTATAAAAGGCCAGATTCCAGATCCCTGCGCAGTTCTTGCTAATACAAACACCATGGACTGGGAGGAGAAGACAAGGAAGCAGAAGGGCGACTGGGTTTTCCCTCATAAAACCAAAAGGGAAGTTGGGGTAAATAACCACAGAGTTTAAAGGGAGTTTCCAATAGCCACGGCAAATGTCAAGTGAGCTAAGTAACTAGGACCCTGGGAGCTAGGGGCCAGGCAGCAGTGAAGTCAGCAGATGTCCTGAGATCCTCAGATTACCACAGTGGGTGAAATCTCCCCTACCCTCTCAAAGGTAGACTCAGAAGGAAACCTGGCAAACTGAACATCAAGAGTTTCCATTCCTCGCATGTGGGTTATTCCTGCACAGGGCAAATTTATTGACGTTACAGTGCTAAATTATCATCTTTGCTACTAGAAATGATGAATCTCAAATTTTACATTGTTTTAGTTCTTACAGTTACTCAGATAATCCAAACCTCATGGGTCTGCAACCCCAAGTGGCTAATCTCAAAAAGAAGAGGTTTTCTCACAAGATTTCCAGACCTTCTGGCTCTGGCAGGAATCAAGGAGCTTGAAAGAGCACAAAAATGAAAACAAACAACAATAACATTAACTACACATTTCTGGACATCATAAACAACTTGATTTGGGTCCAGTTTAAGGGTAAGGTGAGGGTTCAGGTTGTTTCATGTTTTATCTGAATATATTTGACCATCCTCATTAATTATCCATATATGAGATTCATATTTCCCAGATAATGTAGTGCAAAAAGTCACAAAATAAGAAAGGGAAGAAGATCTGAGAGGGGAAAAAAGTACTCTGTGAAGATTAACTTGTTCTGTAAGATAACACTGAAATTACAAAGAACCATCCTGAACGTGATCAGAATCTAAAAATTCACCACTAGCTTCACTGAAAGGAGTGAACCAAGACTAATTTATAAGTATTGATCATTGCTAGAATCTGTATTTAGGGCATGCACTGGATTCTATTCCCAGCTCTTACACTCTCACATATACTTGCTGTAGGACCTGGGCAAACTGCTTAGCAGTCCTAGGCCTCAGTTTGCAATATGGGGATAATAATATTTACCTACACCCCTATTCCACAGAGATGTTTGGAGGCTTCATCAATTAACCTTTCTAAAGCACTTTGTGGTGCTACAAAGTACCATGATCTGTATTTGATTTGCTTAATAATTTTGGTTGGTTCCCATTTCGTTGTGGTAACAGAAATAGGGAATAGCCACAAAGTTTGCACCCAGATCCAAAATTCAGTGATCTTTTTATCCGGTTGTTAGGTTCAGGTTCCTGTCTAATATACGTATACACATGTGCATATGTCCATGCATACACACGATCTGCAATAACTACTGCTTACGTATAAGAAGGGATTTGAAAACATCCACACTTGTTGAACAGTATGCAGCAAAATTTTAAGTAAAGACAAGAAGAAAAGTGTGTTTTAATAGCACCAAAGCAAAGCTCTTTCCTTAGAACCTCATTGTTCCCCGTCATAAAGTCTCAGTGCAACGTACAACAAGAAGTACTCTGAGGCATTGCGGTATCTTTTGAATCACTGCCATTACCCGAGAAAACCCCAGGAAGTGGTTTGTATGAGAAGCTGGACCAGACTTGCTTAGGTATCAGCTGATGTCACAATACAAGTCAGTAACAATGAGGACATTGTGAAACCAGGAATAACCTCTGTTATCTTCAGAAGTCTGGGAAATCATTTCTAGCCCAATGAGTACAGAACTTGGGAACTAGTCAAATAGTTAATTATTCACCATGGGTTTAGTAATTAATCTCAGTTTCAGGCCAAGTACTTGTGTGCCCAGAATAACGTGAAGATCTCCAGCAAGTGAAACAATAACACGAGTCTTTGGATTCACTTCCATAAAGCAACAATTTTTCCATAAACAGCTGCGATTAAGCAAGGACAAAACAGCAATCCAGACAGCCGTCTGTGTAAACTAATTGAAAAGGAGGGTGATTTCATAAACCTTTCAAATCAACATTCTTCTTTTAGCCTCTTTCGTCCTGTCTTGCTCCAGAAAATATAACATCCCAGTGAGTCTTTTTGATAATGCACTTTAGCTACTCCTGGGGAGCATGATAAAGAGGCAGTACGGGGACACAGTGGTTTTAATGCTGTAAAAGGAATATTCAGCTAGAAATGTTCCCGTGTGTTTACCATACAAAGAAGAGATCCAAACCCATAGCCCAAAGACCTCAGAGTTGTTACCACAAAGACCATCATCCTGCGTTGCACAAGCACCCAAATCTCTCAGTGCTGTGAATGGGAGTTTGGGGCACACAAAGAATCTTCAAGGCCACGGCTATGACAAAAGCCACTTTGATCATAGGAAGGATAATATTTTAGTCAAATGACAAAAAACAGCTAAGATAATGTCATTAATCAATCACAGAAGCAAGAAAAAACCCATATCCTTAAAAATCTTGATGCTCAATTTTCACCCTACAAACACCACAAACTCTTTATAGTTCAAAATGGGAGCAACAACGCAAGATGAAAGGAATCACCTCCTCCAGGCAAACCAAAAACCAGACACCTGCAAACAAGTCCACTCACTAACGCCAGAGGCCATATTTTACCGTCATGTCACACTGGAGCTGCCATTTATTGAAGACTGAGAGCAAGGTATGCCCTTAAATGAAAGATGCATAAGACGACGAAAGAAATGGAAATATATGAACCAGTTTACAAAGGCATGCAGAGGATAAGTAATCCAGTACAAAAGAAGGCAAACTGACAAAATAAATACATCGCTTTCAATTTGCAAGTGTCAGAACACAGCAGCACATTAACTGTGTTTAAGCATTGGGAGAGAGGGCTGGCTTCCCTGCTGTGTTAAAATGGCATTCCCAGTTCATCCATTGAAAAGACATAGTACAAATTACCTCAAGTTGTACCTTGATACATTTGCTGTTCTTCTCTTCAGTGGTGGGGAGGGGGGTATACAGACTAACATTCATTGCTTTACAACCTCCCTTCACCACTGCCTGACACTTAGTTTTGTTTGCTTTAAAATAGCTGTGAGGAGCAGGGCTGCCCAGGGGATTCACGGGGCTTAGGGCAAAGCAATTTCAGGGGCCTCTTCCATAAAAAAAATTCAATACTATAGAATACTATATTCCCATGGGGGCCTCTGCAGGGCCCGGGGTCTGAGGCAAATTGCCCCACTACCCCCCCTCCCCGGCAGCCCTCGTGAGAAGGTAAATTACACTTTTGAACAACTGCAATCCCAAAGCATTTGCATGATGATAACCTATCACACACCGAAAGATGACATTTCTATAATTGCCATTTGCTGAATGCAACAGCAAACTCCACAAACACAATGGCCTTTTTATTGACAACCTCTGTAATCATCTCTCTTGTTCACATGGAATCTCCTTTCTCTCTTTAGAAGAAAGCAAATCTCCACTTACTGCAGACACAATAATGTAATATAATCCAGATTATGCTCCTAATGATTATTACTGTTAAAACAAACAATTAAGGATTTACCTTAAAAGCCAATATAAAAGTTTACAATTTCGTCTCTGGAATGGGTTACAGAAAAGAGCACAATTCTGACTTCAAAGTCAGTGTTTCAGTGCCTCTTTGATGTGCTTCAGAACAAAAGTTCAAGCTGCATCTCATTTCAGTTTGTCACATTTTGTTTTTGTGTAAATCTGAAGAAAGAAATTGGAGAGAACAGCCAGGGCTGGCAGCGATTCCCCTGCCTTCTGTTTTTCTGTCTGTTGCTGCTGACGTGCAGTGCACTTCCTTCTGCCCCCTTTCCCCCCCCCCCCCAGGGCAGCCCTGGTTCTTTAACTAAAAACAGACAGCTGAACTGATTTTAGACTTAAACCCAAGGCCAGGTCCAGCACTTCTGCCGCTCCATGCAGCAGAAAAAAAAAAAAAAAGCCGCAACCACTGCCACTTCATTCTTTGGCCGCCCCGTTGCGTTGGTCGCCCCAAGCATCTGCTTGCTGTGCTGGTGTCTGGCGTCAGCCCTGCACCCACCACCAAAGTCTAGGCTCCCTGTGGTGCTGCCACGTTACTGCAAGAGCCCACAAAGGGAAGGTTAAAATCTGTGCTCCTTTGGCAGGCACAATGAGCTCAAAGCAAGCAGTTCACCCTTAACATAAACCCTACTTAAACAACACAGTGCCCGTGTTTTCCAAACAGATGTTAGGATTTCAAGCCTAGTCTAGTGACTGGTTGGGAGGAATGCAGAACTCTTTTAACATACCTCTGATTTTCCATTCCTACATCCCATTATCAATTTTTATAATGGGGAAAAAGGAGATTCCTGAAAGAGACTGCAATTGTGAAACAAACTTTTGGTATCACTTAAACAGCCGATGCAGTAAATTTCTGGAGAAATTGTTAGAAGTCCATGGGGGAATATTGGCTGTAGTGATACAAAAGGAACAACTGTATTTTTTAACAGTGCATTTTAAAACAGGTTCATTATTCATTTTACTGTTAGTACATGGTTTGGATCTGAATATGTGGTTCCAATAACACTTTCTTATAAGACTCATGTTATCAGTAAACTTGCAATTGAAAGCTAACACATTTATAAAAGTCAGACCAGAACAAACAAAATGAAGTTGCAAATCCCATGTGTCTGCGCATTTAAATTATAGCATGGTGGGTATGACTATTAATTCCTGCCAAATCTAGATTGTAGCTTCAACAGAAACCAGAGCTACTCAAGTTCAGTTCTCATGATCACCAGACTGTAATGTGTGGCTATTAATCAGGCCTCTTAGAAGTGGATATTGTATAACCATACCCTGCTACCAATTTTTGTGCAAGATTCCCATTATCTTCTTTGGGAAATTCACAAGTAGAACAATGGCTGGACTTGGCCATAAATGCAAAAACTATTTAAATTATTAGAAACCCCATCAAATTTGCAGTTTAAAAATTAAAATCCCTTTCAAGTGAAAATACAAATATTTTTAAGAGGAAGACAGGTGGGTCACGATGCAGAGGAAGGGGAAAGGGAATGAGTTTCTCTGGAAGTGAAAAAATATCTATTTTTGAAAGAGTGAGCACAGAATCATAGAAATTGTAAGGGAGACCACTTACTACTCATCTCCCAGCCAATATAGGAATATTCTTTATACTATGCTTTCCAATGCTTTGTCCAGATTATTTTTGAAGTACTCAAATGATAAAGCTTCCATGACTTGCTTTGGGAGGCTACTCCGCTGTCCAACAGATTTCACCAGTAGGAATTTTTTTCGGATATGGCAACTTTTAAGATTCCTTTTGCTCAGTTTCACCGCTTATAACACCTCCTTACACTCTCTGAAGATTACCACTCCCTCCTGGGTGTTCACAGCTTTGAAGTACTCACACAGAATGATATTTAATTTAAAACCAATCAAAGTGGAAAGATGTACCTTATAAAAAAGCTTAATTAAAAGGAGAACTCTGATCCTCTGATATAGGGCCAGGCTGTGTGCCTGTTGTAGTCAATGGCAAATCTCCAGTGGGAGCAGGACTGAGCACTTGATCAAGAGAGTGAAAACAGGCCAACTTTCCTATTTGAAAGAAAGGCGATCTTTGAATCAGCAACACAGTGGCTATATTAGTAGCTTTAATGATATAATATTGAGCTCTGGAAGATGGAAATCTACTAGAGAAGCAGCTCTATACATCAACCCCAGAAAAATGGATCCTTATTCATTTTACACCATTTCATTATACTAGTGTAATCTAATTCACCGTCACTCTCTCCTCGTGTTAGCCATGCAGATATTAAATATTTTTGCACCCCCTTGCAGCATAACTCCTCTTCTTTCTTATTTCCAATAAGAACTCCAACCGCAGTAAATGATTTTTTTGTCTTACTGAAACCTGAGGGCCTGACTCTCCACAACCTTACATCTTGCATAATCATTCATATTCGTCCAAAGCGAGCCTAAAACACAACCAAATCAGAATGGTATCATCGTCCTTCTGAAGAGTACCAGATGTCACGGCCTTGTGAGTTGGTTTCCAACTGGAGGCACAATATGTGATGTGCAATCAACTTATTTTCTTAGCGAAGCTTATTTATCTATACTGAATACATTAGTCCCTGAACAGAGAGGTGATCACAAACAAAAGCTTTCAGAAATCCCAGCCTAAACTCCAAAGGCTGATTCCCAGAAAGTTACTCTGCACCAAAAATTGACTCCTTAGGGAGATTAAGGCAAAGGCCAAACCCTCTTGCCGTTTGCAACAGCTTCCTACAACACACACACAAAAAGCTAACAACAATATAACAGCTTTTCACAAGCTACTAAAAAGACTTTGTAAGATTATGTGTAACAGCAGCATCTGGTGACTCTGGCTATAACATGATCATTTTACACCAACGTGTCCCTGCGGCCTGCACTGCTTCCCGCAGCTCCCATTGGCCAGGAACGGTGAACCGCAGCCACTGGAAGCTGCAGGTGGCCATGCCTGTAAACAAACTGTCTCATGGCCTGCCAGCAGATTGCCCTGATGGGCTGCGTCCAGCCAGCAGGTTGCCCACCACTGGCTTAGAGAGTGAGAATGAGAATGACTCTGTAGTCCAGTTGTTTGAGATCTTGGGTTCAGTCCCCCTGCTCGAATCACTCCATTATTTATCCAGAGTGTAACAGTTTCAACAGGAGACACCGAGGGAGCCCAACATTAGAATATCCCATAGCTCAGTGGTTAGAGCACTCTCCTGACAGGTGGGAGAACCTTGTTCAAATCCTCTCTTCCCCCTCTGACAGAGAAGTGCGGCCTCAGCTGGAATACGGTATCCAATTCTGGCTGCCATGCTTTAGGAAACGTGGATAAATTGAAGAGAGTCCAGAGGAAAGCAAGAAAAATGATAGAAGGTTTAGAAAACCTGATCTATGAGGAAAGGTTAAAAAAACTGGGCATGTTTAGTCTTGAGAAAAGAAGACTGAGGGGAGACCTGATAGTCTTCAAATATGTTAAGAGTTGTTACAAACAGGATGGTGATAAATTGTTCTCCCTGTCCACAGAAGGATGGACAAGAAGTAATACGCTTAACCTGCAGCAAGGGAGATTTAGATTAGATATTAGGAAAAAAAATTCTAATTTTAAGTAGGGCCCTACCAAATTCATGGTCCATTTTAGTCAATTTCATGATCATATGATTTTGAAAATGGTAAATTTCACGATTTTAGCTATTTAAATCTGAAATTTCAGAGTTGTAATTCTAGGGGTCCTAACCCAAAAAGGAGTTTTGGCGGTTCGCAAGGTTATTGTAGGGTGGGTTGCAGGAATGCTACCATTACTGGCTTCAGAGCTGGGTAGCTGGAGAGCGGCAGCTGCTGGCCAGGAGCCCAGCTCTGAAGGCAGAGCTGCTGCCAGCAGCAGTGCAAAAGTAAAGATGGCATGGTATGGTATTGCCACTCTTACTTCTGCGCTGCTGCCTGCAGATGTGGGTGCTCAGTCAGCAGCTGCTACTCTCTGCCCGCCTAGCTCAGAAGGCAGCAGCGCAGAAGTAAGAGCGGCATGGAGATTTTTTTCCCATGGAATTGCCACTCTTACTTCTGCATTGCTGCTGGCTGCGCGCCCAGCCAAGAGCCGCCACTCTCCAGTCACCCAGCTCTGAAGGCAGCACAAAAGTAAGGGTGCCAATACTGTAACTCACCCTAAAATAACCTTGCGACCCCTCCTGCAACTCCCTTTTGGGTCAGGACCCCCAATTTGAGAAATGCTGGTCGTCCCCATGAAATCTGTATAATATAGGGTAAAAGCACACAGAAAACCAGATTTCACAGGGGAAGACCAGATCTCACTGTCCGTGACACATTTTTCATGGCTGCGATTTTGGTAGGGCCCTAATTATATGCATTTAATTTCAATGTTACCTGGGACTCATTGTACTATGACCCCATGTGCAGTACAACTGCTCTAGTGCATGATATTTGTTGGGAATTATATCACAGTGACAGCTAATCAATATATATTGTTTCAACAAGCACCCTGGGTGCCTCAGTCCTCTCAGGAGTAAAGAGGATACACAGGGCACACACTGCACACAATACAAAGAATTCCAGACGTAACAAAAGATCCATCCTGCCTGAGGCCCTCCTTGCCCCACTGCCTTCAGTGAAGAGGGCCTGTTTGGAGGAGACATCGCTGTTTACAAATCAATGAAAACATTCATTCAAGTCAAGATATGCTGTTGACATGAGTCAGCTGCATAGCTTAAGGGCATTCTGAAGCATGAGGCTAAGTAGCGACTTAACCACTTCTAGGAATGCAAAAGCTTATGATCGTGTTCATTTGTAACCGTCTTATTAAAACCACAGTTAAGCACTAGAATAGGTTACCTATGGCTGTGATGGAATCCCTGTCATTGGACATTTTTAAGAACAGGTTAGACAAATACATGTAAGGGATGCTACAAGTTTACTCGGTCCTGCCTCAGAAGCTGGGGTGGGAGGATGGGGTGGACCAGATGATCCCTCGAGCCTCAGGTTCCTTCCAGTCTTCCATTTCCATGATTCTGGGAAGGCTAAAACTCCAATCCTGAAAGGTGATCCATGCAGATAGACCCCTTGAATCTTCAGGTAACTCTGCTAAAATCACTGAGTCGTCACATGTGTTCTGTTCTCCAGAGCGGGTCAGCTTCCATGACCAGGGCTCAAGGTGTATTGATTATGTTACCAGAAAACTTTCAAGTACCATAAAGGAAACATAGGTGGGAAAATTCAATACACTTTTTAAACAAACACTTTGTTTTGTACTGTATTTTGAGGTGTGTGTGGGGAAATAACAGATTCTTAATATACATTTTGATGTTCTTATTAAGTTTAGCAAAAATGGAGGAAAAAACGACCAAAAGCAGTACAGTAAAGCAGTATCATTACAAAAATAAGGAATTGGAAAAAGGAATGATTCAGTACTGTATTTTTTTCCACTTAACAAAAATGGAGATTTCTGCCTCCTTTTATCATTTATATGCAGGTGTATAATAAAGCTTGGATGAACAGGCTCACAGAAAGTTTCCTTGACATTTGGGGCCCGATCCTGAAGCCCTTACTTATCTGTGCAGTTGTTTCTACTGCAAGAGATCACATAGACTTTCATAAGACTAACTGAGTGGGTAGGAGTTACAGGATTGGATTGCCAAAAACTTAATTAACAGATACATAGAATCATAGAAATGTAGGCTGGAAGGGACCTTCAGAGGTCAAGTCCTGCCCCCTGTGCTGAGGCAGGACCAAGTAAACCTAGATCATCCCTGAGAGGAGTTGTCCAACCTGTTCTTAAAAAACTCCAATGATGGGGATTCCACAACCTTGCTCGGAAGCCTATTCCAGAGCTTAACTCCCCTTATAATTTTGAAACTTATCCAAAACAATTTTAGAATTCAGCACCTGATATTATTAACCTGGCATATTCAGCTTTCTGTTTTCCATCCCAAAGGATAGCAGCTACAGCTGTGTGCATAGAAGGAGCCATTTAAACATTAAAACAAAAAACCAGTTTGCTTATAATATTATTACAAGATACAGTGGTCACCCTAAAGCAGTGTTTCTCAACCTTTTTGATACCAAGGACCTGTTTGCTGCCTTCCTAAATTGCATCAGTGACATCTCAGGGACTGGGGCTGATCCACTGAGAAATACTGCCCTAAAGCACCTGTCAATTCTGTCTTAGCTCATTAGATAGTTACCTCAGTGTCCACAGTATTCCCTATAGGGAATATGCAAAATAATGTAAATATTAAGATGAAATATTTAGCGAGGTATTTTCTAAAATGACTGGCAAGATTTTAAGTATCATCACTGAACACAGATAGGTTCTCCCAAGGAGACAAGGTTTTCACCACCAACGCCCTAATCCTACAATGAACTGTGTGCAAGTGGACCTCCTTATCCACAGAGTCCACTGCAATCAGTGGGCACAAGGATCCATCTGCAATAAGTTTATTGCAAGATCAAGGCCTAAATTAGTATTCATCCCTAGAATGACATCCTGTAACAAGACATAGGGAGTTACACCTACATATTACTACATGTCAAAATGGACTCCAACCTTTATTCTTACACATAGCTCTGCACTGAGAAACAGGAACCCATAAACAATTTGCTAACATTTATTTTCTGCAAAACTTACAACCCTTGTCAAAATATTTTTGAATGTCTATATAATTCTTCTGGATTGTGATACTGAGCTTTTGCAAAAATACCATAAAATATTATAACAATCCATGTGGGGGCACAAGAGGGGGAAAGAATTTTCATTAACTATGTGACTTTCCCACAGATATTAAAGTGAAGCTGGTTAGTAAAGATTCTTGGCAAGTTTCAGTAAATAATCACCAAAAAGTAGCATTCACAAACATTCTAAGTGCATCATCCCAGGAGAGTTCAGTGAATTCTACTGCAAATGACTCAAAGACTTATCAAGCTTTTTGTGCTTAACAGTTTATAGATTCTGAATTATATAACTAGCTTGTCATGAGTCACAAAATCCTACTGAAGTGACTGTAAAATTGCCACTTCACTTGCTGGTATTTCTAATGAATGCCTCTCCTAACCAATACCAACTGATATGAAAGCAGATTTAGAGACACTGGCCATGTCATTACATGCATCTATTTGTGCTGAGTGTTCAGGTGCAATATACATGGCCTGCTTCATCACAGAGTGAGGGCACCTATGTTGCAACAACATGTTCAGTTCTAGCTTTATCATAACTAATTAGTCAAATAATCATTGGGACTGTTAATTAACTAGCACAGGAAATCTAGTTTCACTGACCAATCACTGGTGTGCTAAATTAGAAAGAAAAGATTTGCAGGAGAATGTTGTATCAACCAGGCAAAGTACTAACAAACTTTTTCAGGACTTTATTTTTAAAGTGGAAACCTCTTCACCAAGCTGCTGCTGCACACTCTGTAACTCTCACTCTGCCTCCCCAACTCCTCCCGCCTCCTTCCTCTTTCCTGTCCTTTCAGACTCCCAACAGCCAGTGCTCCCAGTTCTAATAATTAAACGCAACATCTAAACACCACATTCCCTCCTCTCTTAAGAAACTCTCCCAATTAAAATAAACGTTGTTCTAATCTCAGGAACAAATAGGAAACAAGACGCTATACTATTGGCAGAAATATTACACTGAAAACACTGTAGATACTACATAACATAGTCTCTAGTCCAGACAGGTGGTCGTCTGGGTCTGACAGGCCGTCTCTCAAGCCCCGGTTCCAATGCAATGTCTTGTGTTGATACTACGGTGAAGTCATCCAATGCAGACTGGGTGTTGGCATAATCTGCTCTTGGTGCATAGGCAGGTGCAAGAGAAGAAGCATTCCATATCCGCCCATCAGAAAGTTGATAGATGTAAGGTCCCTTCTTCTCTATGATTTTAAGAGGAGCTGTGAATTTATGGTCCCCTTTGTGTAAAATTCCAGGTTTTCATATTCTAACAAAGGAATCATATTCAAACTTTGGCTCCTTAGCACCCCACCGCTCGTCTGTGAAAGTCTTACACTTTGCTTGGTTCCGTTCAACTGTTTTTCTCACATCATCCTCGGTTGGGGCATCAGGTCATGCCTTTAACAATCCAGCAATGTTCAGTTTAGTATTCATCTCTTTCCCATGCAGTAACTCTGCAGGTGATCTTTACGTTGTGGCATATCATAGCCCAGTATGCTTGCAAGAAATCATTAGTGAAGGGTATCCACAATCGCCCTTCCAGTTTAGCCGTTTGCAAACTCTCTTTCAAACTTCTGTTAAACCATTCAATTTCCCCTTGAGAGTAAGATAAGGATGAACTTCTGTGTAAAATGTTCCTCTCTGCTAGAAAAATTTCAAACTCCAGGGAAGTAAATTGACTACCTTTATCCGAAACCAGTTCTTTGGGGTTACCTTCCTTGCTAAAAACTGAAGAGAGGAACTTAATTACTGCAGCAGAAGAGATTTGCGATTCACTGAAATAGTCTATTAAAGTGATGGCATAACGACAGTCAATTGGAGCAGTATCAAAGGGTCCTACAATGTCAATCACCACTTTTTCCCATGCAGATTCAGGAAGAGGAACAGGCTGTAATGGAGAGGTACATGTCACTGCTGTCTTATCATGCATTTGGCAAATGACATAGGATTTTATGGGTGCTTCAGTTTGAGAGTCCATCCCTGGCCACCAATACAGATCCCATAGTTGTTGTTTGGTTCTGACAATTCCTTGATGAGTATCGTGTGCCAGGTGTATGAGTTTTGACTGTAATTCTTCTGGCACAAGTAACCGGTGTGTACTTCGTAGCACACAGCCATCGAGCAAAGGAAGTTCATCCCGAACTCTAAAATAGGGCAGCAAAACTGGGTCAAGGTTTTTAGGGTTACCGGGCCATCTCTTTGTCAGAAATTCTCGTAGTTTTTGTTGAACTGGACATGCTGAACAAGCAGCTTGAAATTGTTCTCTTGTAACTGCAGTAAGAGTGTTTGTAATAAGCACAACTACTACATCCTCATCCTCCGGTGGACCATCTGGTGAAGGCAAAGGCAGGCGAGAAAGGCAATCAGCTACCACATTTTTGTTTCCAGGCTTATAGTCCAGTTCATAATTGAAAGAGAGTAGTCTTGCAGACCATCTAGCAGTATGACATCCTGCTCTTCCCAGTCCTTTCATGGTGAGCAACGTCGTCAAAGGGCTGCGTGAAACTTGAATGTGCAGCCCTATAGGTAAGTTCTCCATTTTTCAGTAGACCAGACACAAGCAAGGGCTTCTTTTTCGACTGCAGAATATTTTCTCTCAGCATTACTTAGTGTCCTTGAAGCAAATGCAACAGTCCTCTCTGCATTGTCCTCATGAAGCTGTGTGAGGACAGCCCCAAGTCCATAATCAGAAGCATCAGTAGTTACAATTGTGGACAATGCAGGACTGAATAGTGTAAGTACTGGACTATGTACAATCAAGTCTTTCACAGTTTCAAAACCAGATTGTGAATCCATTGTCCACACTAAGGTTGAACTTCTCCGTAGTAATTCTCGTAACAGTTCAATGACAGAAGCATAATTGGGAATGAATTTTGCATACCAAGAGGTAAGATCTGAGAAGGAATGTAAAGTCTGCAAATCTGTTGAAGGAGGAGCATTTGAAATTGCCAGGATATGATCTGGACCAGATTTTAGTTCAGCCTGTGAAACTGTATGCCCCAGAAAGGAGAGTTCAGTTTGTCTAAATTTGCTTTTGGACCTATTGAACTTGAGGTCTGCTTTTCTGATGCAGTTTAGTACAGACTGCAGGTTATTGTCATGCTCCTCAGTAGTATTTCCAAACATGATAATATCATCCAAATAGCCCTGAACTCCATGTTGATTCTTCAGAATCAATGGCATCATTTTTTGGAAGGCAGTTGGGTCTGATGCGAGACCGTAGGGAACATGTTTAAAACGATATAGTCCCTCGTGTGTAATAAATGCTGTGAGGTCTCTGCTGTCTTCATGCAACATAACCTGGTGTATGTGCTCTGCAAATCAAGAGTAGAAAACATCTTTGCTCCACGGAGGTCTGCAAATACTTCTATGTGAGAAAGAGGATGGCTGTCAATCACAATAGCATTATTTGGCTCCCTTAAGTTCACACAAAGGTGAATGCCTCCACCCTTCTTTTGCGTCACTATTATAGGTGAAACCCATTCTGAGGTGTTAATCTCTTCAATAATGTCCTTTCGAACACGTTTTCTAAGTTCCTCTGAAACAGCTTCCCTGACTGAAAATGGTAAGCGCCGTAATTTCTGTCATACAGGCATCACATTATTCTGCATTTTAACTTTATGCAGTAACCCATGAGCACAGCCGAGTTTCTCCTCAACCTGGTGTTGGGTCCCAGCTGAAACTGATGTGTGTATCGCAAGAGTGCTTTGCTGAGGAAGATCAATTCATCCATTAACTACCCTGAGATTTAAAAATAACTATTGCTGGCAGGCAGCCATGTACTGGAATATGGTTTTTCAAACAGCACACCAACTGAAGTTTGGGTTCAGTAAGAGGCACATCTTTAAAGTAATGCAAATAGATGGAATCAGGTAGTATAGATACTGCTGAGCCAGTGTCCAGCATTAGCTGAATCAAGTATGATTTGCCCGAGGGTATGGCGGAAATGTTTACAGTGCACGTTATCTGTTCTGGAATATGTGCAGTAGTGGTTTTGTCCACACTCAGCACAGTAACATCTGGTACTGTAACTGCATGAACCTGTTGACTGAACTGGCTACTGCAACATACTTTAGGAAAATGTCCAATCTTTTTGCAATGATTGCACTGAACTACTTTTGCTGGATATCCTATGTAGCTTGCAAGGTGTTGTGAGGATCCACAGTGAAAGCATGCTTTTACTGTATTTTGCATTTGCTGATTCAGTAACTTTTCATTAGTTTTCCCCTGCAATTGTTTGTCTGCAGCGATAGTGAACTTTTCTGAAAAAGGAGTCACAGCCTGGACTGTGCCTCCTGTATCCCTGCTCATTATTTTGGCTTCGGCTGTAGCTGACAATCTGAGTAGCAATGGTTATTGCTTTTTCTAGTGTAAGTTGTGGTTCTAGAAGTAAGTGTTCTCTTACACAAAGCATGGTTGTTTTCTCAATGAGCTGGTCTCTAATCATCTCATCTGCCATATTCCCAAAGTCACAAGTTACAATCAGACTGCTCAGGGAACCAATGTACTGCATTATAGTCTCCCTTGGTTTCTGCTCATGCTGGCGAAATCTGTAGTGATTAGCTACTACATTCACTTTTGGCACAAAAAAGTTCTTTAAAGCAGCGAGTGCAGTCTCATATTTATCATCTGCAGGGGAAAAGTGTAAAATATTCACTGCCCTTCTGCTCCAAGGCAGTGGATTAGCAGAGCATGCTTTCTTACTTCAGAAATCTCTGTAGCACTGACTGCAAGTAGATAAATCTCAAACATATGGATCCAGGCAGTAAAAGCAATTGGAGGCTCACCTGGGCTTTGCAGAAAGGGTGCATGTGGGTTCAGAGGCAGAAGATCCATCCTCGTCGCCAAAAATGTTGTATCAACCAGGCAAGGTACTAACAAACTTTAACAGGACTTTATTTTTAAAGTGGAAACCTCTTTACCAAGCTGCTGCTGCACCTCTGTAACTCTCACTCTACCTCCTCAACTCCTCCCCACTCCTTCCTATTTCCTGTCCTTTCAGACTCTCAACAGCCAGTGCTCCCAGTTCTAATAATTACAAGCAACATCTAAACACCACAAAGAAATAAAAATCAAGATCACATTTTTCCTCTGAAAGCTTAAAGTCTTAAAATCCTGCCCAGAAATCATGTGGCTGTTAGCTGAGAATGCTGAAAAACAAACAGCACCAAAACGAATAGGGGCAGACCATGCATAGGGGCCATATGGCAGCAGAAACAATCCCCCACAAGGAATTCAGAGCCAGCTACCTACCATCCCTTATATTATATAGTTTGATAAACAAAAATAATTTTAATCAACTAGCTGCACAGTTCTTTATATTGCACCCACCCTATGTTTCTGTGCACCTCACTGCCATGCCCTGAAAAGTCCGACTGTCAGCAAAAGGGTTTGCCAGGTCTCTGAGCCAGCCTTCAGGAGGAGCTGAATATTGTATCTGCTGGTCACATCTGTGCCAAAAGGAGTAAGCACAAAAGAGAGAAAAGAAGAAAAGGAAAGTGTCTCACTATCAAGAGCCGGCTCGAGCTGTTAAATTATCACAGAATGATGCTGACACAATCTCACAACTACACTGCAGCCTCATTTACACATGTCAGAGACAGAGGAGGTGGGAAAGGTACAGTGAAAGAAAATAAGGGAGATAAATCATTACATGCATTCATCATACTCATTTCTATAACAGAAAGTATTTAAGATCAGGAAATGAACTGCTACCACAATCTCAGTGGGTCAGTGTGGAAAGTGCAACGTAACCTTAAAAGCACCTAACCTACTGCACCTTTAGATTTAGTCCAGATAACTTCTAGATTAAATTTACCGATTAATCCATCCCCTATTCCGAACTATTAAAAAAGAAAAAAATCTACTTCAAATTCCACAGCATTTCCCTTGGTACAGCTGCAAACAGCATGTGCCCCCGGGATAAAACCAGACTGACAAACTGCCCTAAAGATCAGCTAATTAAACACATTTAAATTATGCTTCTACAGTCAGGCATACATCACTAGAAAGCCATGCAGAGTTATTCAGTGCATCATGTTTGACAATTCTCCAGGACAGCTACTTTCTTTGGGGTTGGGAAGCATACCGTTCCACTAACAGCAAAGCAATAGAGCTGGATTTACCGCCTTTCAGATAAGGAACCTCCTCCTCCCCCCTTTCGCTCCCCTCTTCCAGTGAATAATATCTCAGTACTACCTCTGTTTATCAGCACTGCAATTCCGTATCTTCAGTCATTCAAAGAATTTAACAGCCTGGAAATTCCTGTTGTCCATTATTTGAGGTCACAGATAAAAGCTAAACAGCGACCGTGATTCCCATCAATCATAACTCACTCACTGATAGAATGTATGGTAGGAGACCTACTGATGTAAGCTAGTCACCAGAGAAAATACCCACTGATGACGCATATCCAGGCATAAAAATAGTTACAGGGCCCCCAAAGGGATTATTCAACAGCCTACATTTAGATATTCTTACAAGAGACCTGAAGTCAATGTGCTGGTATTAGATGGCTGGGGAACGTTGAAGTTTAAACTTCCTCAGCAGCCATAACCACAAATAGATGGTTTAAATAAACTACTGCAATTACAAGCTGTCTGTAAATTTTAACACTGCAATACAAGGATTAAGCTTAAAGAGAAGCACTGACTATAAAATGCTATACAATCTTTATCTTTCACTTGGCATCTTTTAATTTACGAACTCCTTTAGCATATTAGTGGGGGATAAAGTAAACAATTTCAAATTAATCCAGAGATACTCAAATGAAGCATCTCACCCTAACACACCTGCATACAATGTTTGTCTGAAATAAAATGTCAACCCAAAAAAACTGATGTGATTTTTTTCATCTGTGCCCTGGGCATTATTTCTTGGGACAGTTCACAGCTATCTTGGCCATAATCTTTGTATAATACTTTGTGCTGCATCTTCTGCCTTTCTTGTATCATTTGGCCATCATTCATTCAAAAAGAACTGCAGTGCAAATTTTTCAACTCAGAATCCAAAACACTGTCAAGATACTTTACTGCCCATATCAAACAATCACTAGGTATTTTTACATTAATATCTAGAACAAAACAGTGATTTTCTACATTAAATAATCAGTTATTATGGATAATCTCTTATTCCTTACTATTAATTCTATATGCTCTCAATTATAATGGCCTTTACTAAGATATCCATGAGACAGTCAAAACTCTTGACAGCAATTATATTAGCAGTTGTGCTGCAACTTCTCACCAAATTAAAAAACTTTGGATAACATTTTCAAAAATTCTAACGTAACTGAGGCTCCTAAGTCTCATTTTCAAAAGTGTATTGGGCACTTAGGATCCAAAATCATATTGACTTTCAATGAGATTTAGGCTGCTAAGAGCCTAAATCACCTCTCTTGAAAATGGTACTTAATGTAGTTTGGAAAATGTTACCCTTTATTTTCCCTAGCCAAACACGAAGGGATTCATACGCCTCTCCTTGGCAATCATGAAAACAACAACGGCCATTTTTGTCCCAGGCAGCTAAGTTCTACTTCACTTTCTTCAACTATGATAACACTGCTACAAACAAAAATGCAAATTATTTTTAGTACAACAATTTCACAAAGCATGCACTTTTTTTCCTGTGCACACAGGCTAGCAGTTTGCTTGGCCTAGTTTAACAACCCTAAGTAGAAGTGTTCATCGGTGCCCTCTAGTTTGGCTGTTCTCAAGTAGGGGTCTGAGGCTCCGGGGGGGGGCCGCACGCAGATTTCAAGGGGTTCGTCATGCAGGGACAGCATTAGACTCACTGGGGCCCAGGGCATAAAGCCTAAGCCCCACCATCCAGGGCTGAAGCCAAAGCCTAAGCAATTTAGCTTTGTGGGGTCCCCTGTGGTGTGGTGTCCTAGGCAACTGTTTGCTACTTCCTAATGCTGGCCATGACTTTGATATGCAGAAAAACAGTTGTTGTGGCACAGGTGGGCCCTGGTGTTTTTATAGCATGTTGAGGGGGCCTGAGAAAGAAAAAGGTTGAGAACCCCTGCTCTAGATGATTATCCCAAGTTGCTGAAAGGAGCTTTATGTTGTTCTCTCCGTCTTTCACCTACTAGCCCCCTGCCTTTTCCCTGAGTGCCCACTCAGTTTCTCAGCAAGACTAAAACAATATATTTCCTACAGAAAATGTGGGAGACAAAACAATCCAATCCTGTAGTGCACTCTATTGTAGGAGCTCTCACAAAAACAAGTGTTGTGAAAAATAGCAAAGGTGTAAATGTGTAAGATACCACGTCACTGAAGATCTGTGAAACATCCTTTATAGCAAGTTTGCTAATTCAAGAGGCAATCACAACCTGCAATATTTCACATGAAATGCACAAAGTCTCTCACCAATAAGGAGTATTTAATTCTCTCTTTTTGTCAGGAAACTTTAAATAACTCAAAGACATATCAGACACCCATCTATGATTTTTTGTCACATTTTTTTAAATGAACATAATAATTTGTTATAGATTATCCTAACTCTGCAAAAAATTTAAGAGCCCAACCCTGCTCCCCCTGAAGTTAACAAGAGTTTTGCCTCTTTTCTTTGATGGGAGAAAGATTGGGACTCTTATATATTGCACTTAAGGGAGGAAACATTCTTTCTGACCTCACATACCATAACTCTATCCTCTTCTAACTCAAGTCCCTCCTTGAAGGTTTAGCATTTAGAGTCAAGGCATGGACATTATTTTTCTATATGGCCACATAATCAGATTATGTTATCTTTGTCCTAGTGTATTCCACTCCTGGAGCACTATTTTTGTTGTATCCTTCTGCAGTTCTTTTCTTTACTTTGACTGTAAATGCTCTGAGGCAGGGATCATGAGCCACATCTTGGTCCCCGTTCTGGTCTAACAGAGAAAGGCAGGTGAAAAACTGGCTAAACTGGCCATCTGGGGATTCCTCCCGCACAGGGAAATCCCAAACTCAGGAGGAGGAGATCTTACATAACTCTCTGCCTACCCCATTTCTGGCCCTGGTATAAGGTAATGTGTCAGGGCATGGGTGGGTATAAGGGATATGGCTGGAGCCCAGAAGGCAAACACCAATGCCTATCCCCCAATATTTATCATTTTTAAAAATTCATTATTTTTCAGACAATTATGATTTTTGAGGTCCTGACTCATGATTTTTTTAATGCCTGTTTTTTGGCAACATTGCATCTGAGAAAAAGAATGCTTCAGCACGCAGTCTTACATCTGTCCCTTGGCAACAGTTTTAATACCACATTCATTCAGATGACTGGGGAACACAAAGTTAGTCCTTGAATATCCAGCTGCACTGAGAAAGTTAATTTCCTACATGCACATAGTCTGTCCTGACATACAGAAGGGTCAATCACACTGCCATATCATTTAGGAAAGATTCTGGTGGTGTGTTTGGCCAGCATCTGACAACTGCATTGTTAAACAACTAAAATCACCTTTACCTAGCCAACCACATGATACCACAGTATTTATTCCAAGTAGAGAGGGGAAAACTATTTTTACATTCCAGAGACAACAAAAATCTTATTACACAAATGGACACAGTCAAGATAAAAGCTGAATATTAACCAAAACTCTTCATTTGTGTTACTAAAGACACCACAGATTGTTCAAATAAAGAATAATTAAAATATTTTATTTCTGACATTTCACTGAGTTTATAAAGTGAAACTTTTGGCCAGTTTCACTTTGTTATAGCCAGTTTTAGTTTTCAGTTCTCATACACTAAAACAGTGGTTTTCAATCTGTGGTCCACGGACCCCGGGGTGTCTGCAGAGTACATCACACATTTTAAAAGGGATCTGCACCTCCACGTGAAATTTTTTAGGGATCCATACACGGAAAAAAAGGTTGAAAACCACTGTGCTTAGAACTTGCACAATGCTAGTGTGTGAGAGTTTCTAACACTTCAATAAAACATACACATTTTTAAAGTTTGTTTTTAATGAAATAAAAGACTTGTTTTAAAAAAACCCTCAAAATAGGCCTGATTGTAATACATGCTTCCAATGAAAAGAAGATGGTGTCCAGCTGGAGTAAAGGGAGATGGGGAAAGAGGAAGAGAAGGATTTGGAAAGGCTGGAGATGGCAGACATATTGCTGCCAATGACAATGGTAGGCATGGATGAAATCAGCAGAGGGGGAAATGTAAAGGAAAGGTCTAGGAGATCTAGAGTCATAACTATATACACTCTCTTATCTAATAAGTATTGGAGGAATATGTGTAGTGGCAAAGCTTCATTGCTGTTTTGAAGATAGTCATGAGCAGGAAAATGATTAATTACCCCCTTCTCTCTCATTTTTCCATTGTAATAAGGCGATAAGATAAGGTAATATTTCTAGATAATACATGGCAAACTGTACTGTTGATATTACAAGTTATTTTCTTATATAACTAGTAATACAGAGGGCTGCAGACATACAAGAGAACATAACAGAAGAGAAGCAGTATAAGTTGTGGGCTAAAGTAAGCGTGCAAACTTTTATTATAGAAGTTATAAACTATATTTTCAAAGATAAAATGGACACCACTGTTATATTTCTGCAGCTGGGAACTGTATTGAATGCAGGACTTCAGGGAGAAATGTTGGGCAGACAAAAGATGCAGGACCAGGACCCAAATTAGCAAATTATTTTATAAGTTTTTAGAACAGCAATTTTGGGAGTAACATTTGGCTTGCTGAGGATGGAACAGTGTGAGAACTTAGCCACAGTGTCACACAACGTTAGACAAACCATGATGTTGATATCAGAAACATAAAAAAGGCCTGGTATCTCATACTGCTTCAGTATCAGCGTCACTCTCACAGGACTCTCCCTTTTTGCAGCTCATTTTCTTATAAAGATATCTGAGCCTCAATTTTGTGCCACAGCACATTTGTAACATTTGCAAATCAGATATCATTTCAATTTAATTGAAAAGTGACCTTTAAATATTGCCCAAGGGGATGGGTCTCTGATGTTGCCTTATGAATTATTCTGTAATTAGGGATCTGATACTGCAAACCCTTGTCCACATTAAGTCTCCCTCCTCATGAAAACAGCTCGACTACAGCCACTCAATTCTTCATTCCAGCAGTAAGTACAGGAATAGGGAAAGGGAGGGGAGGCAAAGCTGCCTTTAAGGGACTGTTCAGCCCCTGACACAATTTCATAGCTTTCCTACTCAGATTTGAACCTTAGCGTTCATAACCTGAGCAGCTAGCATGAACCCCTCTAAGCTTAATTACCAGCTTAGATCTGATCTCGCTGCCACCAGCCAAGAATTTCCAGTGTCTTGGCTCACTCTGGTCTCCCCAAAACTTCCTGGGAGACCCCAAGACTCAGAGGCTCTGAGTCTTACCACAAAGGAAATAAACCATTCCCACTTCTCCCACCCAGAATCCCTCTCTGGGCTAACCTGAGAGTTATTGATGCAACCTCTTACATCACAATACCAAGAAGCATGTCTCCTCTCTTCCACAAAGAGACAACCCCAAAGACAAGGAAACAGAAAAGATTCTATCTCTCTTCCCTGTAGCTTCTTCCTGCCCTGGGACACTAGGAGAGTTAAACACAGAGAGCAGTTTCCCCCTCCCCCCGTCTTTCCTTTCTCCCACCAATTTCCTGGTGGGTCAACTAGAAAAAAAAATCAACAGGTCTTAAAAGCAAAACTTTTATAAAAAAGAAAGAAAAGAATAGAATAACAGTCTCTGAATCTAGATGTTAAGATACAGGGTTTCAACTGATAGAAAATGAATAAACAATAGAAAAGGGATAACACCTTACCAAAAACAATACAATTTAAAAGTACTTATAGCCAAATACACATAAAGATCCACCAGCCAGATACGCAGATGCAATACAGCAAAACAATTTAAAAACTATACTTTGCTAACTTTGTACTTACAACTGGGAAACAGAAGATAGAGGACTGGAAATAGACCCTCTCACAGCTGAGAGAGCACAGACAGCAAAGACCCAAGACCAAAAACACCCCCAAATTCCCTCCCTTAAGCTTTGAAAAATCCGGTTTCCTGATTGGTCCTCTTGTAAGGTGTTTGGTTCCCTTTGTTAACCCTTTACAGGTAAAGAAACATTAACCCTTAGCTATCTGTTTATGACAGGACTGTTCAGCCCTGACACAATTTAGAGCAGCCCTAAGGTTGCTCTGGTTGTGCTGACTTGTAATTGTCTATATTGTACCATATATCAACCTACAATACCAGATCATAGCACACTCTGGCCATGATCACCCTTCCCAGCATGTCTCCAACCCACCACAGACAAGTCCCCTACACTGAGCTGTTATACTGGATGGGGTAATATGTGATATCTGTTTACATTGGATTTATGCAATTAGAACAACATAAAGGAGGCCATCTCATAAAATCACAATCAGGGGCAGCGGGTCAATGCCCAGCAAGTAGAACTATGCTTGGTAGTAAGGGGTTGCACAGAGGACTAGATGCAGCCTCATTTAATCTCTCCCAGACCCTTTTACCTTTGCAAAAGAAGTACAAAGACCCCAAACAACCACCCCAAAACCATCTCATTTCAGCCTGAACTTCATGGTAAGTTTGTACAAGCAAACTTGAATTGATAATCATAAACACTGGAATCCCAATCCTCAGGGCCGGCTCCAGACACCAGCAAACCAAGCAGGTGCTTGGCGCGGCCACGAAAGAGGAGGCACATCAGCACTTCAGCGCCAATTCGGCAGCAGGTCCCTCAGTCCCTCTCCGGGAGAAGGACCCGCCGCTGAATTGCCACTGAAAAATAAAGCGGCGGTAGAGCGCACTGAGTTCCACCAATCGCAGCTATTTTTTTTTTTTTTTTTTTTTTTGCTACTTGTGGCAGCAAAAACGCTGGAACCAGCCCTGCCACTCCTAAAAGTATTGTTCATCTCTAATTCAATCAGGGAAGATAAACGCATCATGTGACTTGGGGTTAACATAAGGGGGAGTACAGGGAGCAGCTCTTCCCTTTCAGACCAGGATCCCTGTCATCTTTATCAACAATGCTGTAACACCCTATACACAACATCTAAGTGAAGCATCCATTCAAACCATGCCAAGCCTAAATAATACAATACCAGCTGCCTCCGTGAAAGTTAAGGTGTAACATTAGTCCTAAGTACCTTATTCTGTATAAACATCTTCATGTGAGGAAAAAGTGCATTTAGGTGAAAATAGTAATTATATTCTCAGTTTAAACATTCCTTCATATAAATCCTACCAAATGTAATGGAAAATTATAACTTTTCTATGGTGTTTTTGCCCCAACCATTCTATAGAATTTCATGGAGAACTATACTATCATACAGTTCTAAAAACCTACAGAAAGGAGATTATTCTTCATTGAATTCTACAGGTTTTAAGAGATATTTCAGTAGACTCTCTACAGCATTTTCATTGAACCCTATTTGGTTTCATCCCTACGAAATTCTATAGAAATTTTCCATAAGATTTGTGCTTCTTTGAATAGAAATGTTATCAATCATTGCTTTCTGGTATCTGTGCTACCCCTCTCTCTCCTGCCATTAGGGGCTACTGCACCTCTCTTTTATGCTTATGCCCAGCACACTGTGATTCCCATGCACTTAGTTTTTTTCAGACTTTGGCAATCTTTGGAGGACCTACACCATGACATCACAGCTGGAGTGAGACCTGAGCTACAACTCTGACAATAGACAACTCTGGGTATGTCTACACTATGAAATTAGGTTGATTTAATATGTCAATTTTTAGAAATCGATTTGATATAGTCGATTGTGTGTGTCCCCACTTAAGACCATTAAGTCCACAGAGTGCGTCCACAGTGCTGAGGCTGGCGTTGACTTTCGGAGTGCTGCACTCTGGGTAGCTATCCCACAGTTCCTGCAGTCTCTGCCGCCCATTGGACTTCTGGATTGAGCTCCCAATGCCTGGTGGGGCAAAAACATTGTCACATGTGGTTCTGGGTACATGTCGTCACTCCCCCCCTGAAAGCAAAGGCAAAAAATTGTTTCTCGCCTTTTTTCCTGGGTTACCCATGCAGACGACATACCATGGCAAGCATGGAGCCTGCTCAGCTCACTGTCACCGTACATCTCCTGGGCACTGCTGGCAGACGCTGTACTGCAGTGCTACAAAGCAGCAGCACTTTGCCTTTGCAAGTTAGCGAAGACAGTTAGTAGCCATATTGTATCATCTGCTGCTGTCTCCTGGGTCCTCCTGGCTGGCCTCGGTAAGGTCAGTCGGGGGCTCCTGGGCAGACATGGGTGCTGCTGGCCAGCCTCGGTGAGGTCTGTCGGGGGCGCCTGGACATAAATGGGAGTGACTCCAGGTCATTCCCTTTTTTAAGTTTCGTCTAATGGAAATTCAGTCCTGCCTGAAATATCAGGCAAGCCTACCAAAGAACCAGAGAGGCAACCAGATGCTCCGGGTCATCAGAGCCCCAGACATCCTGCTTCTATGATGAGCTGTATGCCATTCTAGGGGGTGCCCCTACAACTATCCCACCTCTGTGCTTCCCTCCTCCCCCACCCATCCTGGGCTACCGTGGCAGTTATCCTCCCATTTGTGTGATGAAGTAATAAAGAATGCATGAATTTGAAACAACACTGACTTTATTGCCTCTGCAAGTGGAGATCAAAGGGGGAGGGGAGGGCTGTTGGTGGGTTGGGTTTTCATCAAGGAGAAACAAACAGAACTTTCACACCGCAGCCCCCTGACCAGTCATGAAACTGGCTTTCAAAGCTTCTCTGACATGCAGCACGCCCTGCTGCACTCTTCTAACCGCCCTGGTGTCTGGCTGCGCTTAATCATTTAGTCTTTTACAACGGAGTTCTGACAGCACGGATTCGTCTCCCCATACAGTGATCAGACCCAGAACCTCCTGTTCGGTCCACGCTGGAGCTCTCTTGCGATTCTGGGACTCCATGGTGACCTGTGCTGATCAGCTTGCCATGTTGGCCAAATAGGAAATTGAAATTCTAAAGTTCGCGGGGCTTTTCCTTCTACTTGAGTTGAGAGCACTGTCCAGAGCGGTCACAGTGGAGCACTCTGGGATAGCTCCCGGAGGACAATACCATCAAATTGAGTCCACACTACCCCAAATTCGACCCAGCAGGATCAATTTCAGCGCTAATCCCCTCATCGGGGAGGAGAACAGAAATCGATTTTAAGAGCCCTTTAAGTCGACAAAAACGGCTTCGTCGTGTGGACGGGTGCAGGGTTAAATCTCTCTAACACTGCCAAATTGGACCTAAACCCACAGTGTAGACCAGGGCCCAGTTTCATCATTCCCTTGCCATTCGATTGAGCTGAAACCTGAGATACTGCTCTCCCAGCCTACCTGCAGGTCAGATTTCAGACTCGAGCTGTGATGGCACAGTCCAAAAGTCTTCCAAAGGTTGACAAAGATGCAAGACAAAAAAGCAAATCAAGCACCTAATATTTGTAATGTAAAAACTTACATAAAAAAATGTGTATGGAGCTGAATTATTACAGAAATACTAAAGGGAACACTTTTTTGTATATACAATCCATTTTTAAAATACCCAAACTGCAAAGCAACCAATATTTCACTGCCCTCACAGCCCTACTCAGTTGTTTATGAGTTTTTCAGCCAATTGGCCTACCCACAAGAGCAGAGGAATTATTATGGCAGCTGCAGGAAGGAAAGCAAGGGAACAGCTTGTGAACCTGCATTCTCTGTATGAAGAAGTCACTTACAGAGAACAAAGAGTATTCACCAAGACTTACAGCTGAGCCACTGACCTGCATGGGGAGGGTCAAAGTGAAAAAGAGACCATGAGAAGAAAGAAGAGAGGAAAGACAACACACGAAGAGAAGGCAGTTCAGAGTTCTACAACAGGTAATTTCTCCCCCAAATCGCATCCTTCTACTTTGCAAAAATAGATTAAACAAAGAGAAGAACAGCGGAGGTAGGAGCCTTGAGAGAGCAGGGTCCTGCAGAACAGTTCCAAAATGGAAAGAGGTGGCAGGGGAAATGAGAAAAAAAGACAAAGCTCTTGGAGAGAGTTGGTTACATCTTTTAGTTTTTTGTCACATCACCACCATATGTGCAGGGTCAGCAGCCTGGAACAGGAATCCTGGGGATTTCAAGTCCTGCAAACTGGGGTGTCAGAACACATTAGAGATACATAAAAATCAGGACTGGCAGCTACCCGTCCCCTCTCCACTCCTATGAAGATTCATGCTGGCATGTAATGCTTGCCAAGCACATCTAGGCCCACACAGGCTGTAACTTAGTGTATGGTTTCTCTACAGGCAGCCACATGTTTCAAGTTTCCAGGACCAGAAGGCGATTGACACTTTCATTTAAAAGCCCAGGTGCCCTAATGTAAAAACTTACCATAATGACAGGGAGTTGGCACGACATACAGCATCAGGCATTTGCAGCCCAAAGAACTGATTTCCCCTCCGTATTAAAGCAACCTCTTGAAAAACCGATTATAAGTAAATTAACAGTTAGACAGGCTACTGACTATTACAGATCTTATACTGCTGGAAAAAGAACATTACAGAGCCATCAAGCCTACAACAAAAACTGGAAGTAAAATAAATACAACTCCTAACTGCAGTACTGACCCAACAAGAGGAGGGAAGGGGAAAAGCTGGAGAAGGATTACATGTGTCTGAAGTGTACACATGAATTCCCACTTCTCATGGCGTCAACCAAAGAGTTCTTATCCTCAAAAGCCTGGGAAGAAAATGTGGCTGCCTAATGAAAGATGTTCTTTTTAACTTTCCAAATGACTGGGAATGCATTAGCCTGGTGTGTCAACTGCACCTGCATTTATATCACATTCTAAGGCTACCAGTCAATGCTCCTACAAGACTTTTTGACAAGGGCTGAATAAATATTGTAGCCAAAGGAGGAGGGAGCTAATTGTTGAGGTTTGAAAATAAAATCAAATGAAGATGAATGGAGACCATGAATAAATTTGCTTTTGGGAGAGTATATACATGTTTGAGTTTTTATACACCATTGATTGTATCATCTGCCTTTGCTTTAAAAACATTAAGTGAACTCTGAAATGAAAGCCAGAAATTATTTGCTGCATAATTCATTCACAAATCCCCTTCCAAAGCCAAAACTAAATATCAGAAGCTAGTGATTTTCTCACTGACACTGTAAGTTCTTTGTCATTTGTTATGTGGCTACTGCTTCCAGATATATTGTTCCCTCTCTTTCCAAAATTTAATAATGTATACTGATTTCTCCTGAACACTAAGATGAAACCACAACCCTCATTTATTTGCCCTTTGAGCTGGTTTTGATTTTAGCTGATCCAGTGTATTAATCCTACTGTGTTACAATTTGCCAAATCTACATGGAGCTTCCCACTTCAGTTCTTCAGCAGTGATCCAAGAAAAAAATAGCCACCATTCTACATAATTGCAGTGTAATACATAGGGGCTTCCCTCCTGCTACTCCAGAGACAACAGGGCTGTGGTGGTGTGGTGACAAGAAGCCTACTTTTACCTATGGATATCATTCCTTTTTATGCTCCTTCACCACGTGCTTTCCTAATAGCAGGAAAACTCAGTGAGATACCATCCCTGAATGTGAGCTCTTCTCCCCATTCCTTTTCCCTAGACACTCCCACCCTCACCATGGGTTCCCACCTAAAACACATTGCTCCAGAATATGTGAGACCTTCTTGATACATACCTTGCATGTGCAATTAACATGTCCCCTGTGTGTTCCTTTCCTCCAACAATAAACCTAAACCTCCAACACACATTCCTCCTTCCCTCTAACCCACTCCAATGCTTGCTGCTCCCAGGCCTGATCACTTCCCTTTCCCATTGGGCAAAGAGGCTCAGGTCTAGACTTGCAAAGATATTTAGGCACCTAACTTCCACTGATTTCAATGGGAGTTGAATACATTTGAGGATCTAGGCCTGAGCAATGTGTGTCCTGATCTCTTCAGTGAAGGAGAGAAACAAAAGTTCTCTCACATTCTGGTCCCTCAGTGAAAAACGTGGGCTACATATAAAAACAAAACTGTTGAGGAGAGAGAGGGTGGTGACCCGGTGCTGCCAACTCTTGCTATTTTATCACGAGTTTCACAATAGTAGGTGCTTTACTTAAAGCCTGAGCTCTTGGAGACTTGCGATGATGTAAGAATCTCACCTTTCCTTTTTTAGAAAAAGTAAGTTTCCAGCTCTCATGTTTGTGATGAAAAGCTTAAAATGTGAATTGAGTGCAGCCTACAGGCTCAGAAACCAGAAAGCAAAACATGGACCTAACGTTTATCACTTTGTAAAAAAACTTCAGGATTTTAACCCTAGCTCATGATTTCTGACCCCTCACTCATGGGTTTGGTAGCACTGGTGACCTAGTCCAGCCCAATCTTCTTTTGCCTTCGCCCAGGGGCAGAAATAACGTCCCTCAGCCAAGCGAAGACATGGAAAGCACAGCCTTGCCCAAGCCACCTCTCAGCATTACAGACAAGGGGAGAATAAGCATCTGAATGCTGATGATCCCTGCATCTGAGCAGAGACCAGCAGAGTGGGAAGAAAACAACTTCAGAGCCTCAGCCTCTTTACTCAGTGAAGGAGAGATCGAGGAGGGAAAGCAGCTCAAGCCCAGCTTTTGCTTCCCTCCGACACAAGAGAGGGTTTTCCACCCCACACCCTCACTACTGATCTTTGAGCCTAATAGGGAACCAAGTCCAAGTGACACGGAATGATAATAAGAGACATGTTTAAGAAGACAGTCTGGAGCAGGAAGAAATAAATGTGTTATATGATACATAATTCATTCACAAACCCATTCCCAAGCCAAGTCTAGAATTCCCTTTTAGTCTGGTATTTTTGGGTAGTCTACTTTGTTTGAACAAGTGGAAGTACCGCTATGCAGAGAAGAGACCTCAGTGTATATTAACACCACTAGCTGATCGCATAACAATAGCACTGCTTCTGCTATCAATAAGCAGAATCAATAACAACATTCTGCTTACAGTGAGACTCAATGCAAAATCAATTTTCTTATCCTTTTGCATAACTACTGAGCTTGACATTGTGGGGGGACATGAACATACTAGCGTGATATGGAATTTTTTTTAAAAAGTCTGACCTGTTAATCTAATTACTCTACAAGTCCTATGGTAACAATTATCATCAATCTGACTCAAATCTTGTTAGCAACAGAATTCTGCCTTACCTGCTTCCCTCTCAAAATTACCAGATTTGTGAGAAGCTTTCCAGAGAAGTAATGCCTCTAACCTAATCACTGCAGGCCCTATTTTCAGTTATGACACTTTATTTAATCACCCAATTATGCATTTGCAGATAATATTCACCCCTGTGCAGGGGGAACCAGCACAGCACCTATAGACCATATATAAGTTATGTCCCCCAGTAGCTCTCAAAATAAGGTTTGAATGCGGCTTAAGTAGTGCATAGGCTTTGTACTGGTCTTCTGCACCAGGGTGAATTTCGTCCTATAGTCCTATCAACTGAGCTTAGGCACCTTAGGTGCTGAGGTCGGCATGCAAAAGCAGCACTGCTGACACCACAACCTTGGCACCCACATTTTAAAACTGCATTTATCATATCAATCCCATGTCTTCTATACCTTTCTCTTTTTGATTATTCTCAGTCTTACTCTCATTTCTCCACTGCTTTTTTTTTTTTTTTGGTGGTATTTTCTTTTCCTTCCTCTCCTTGTTATTTTTCAGGAGAAACAGAGAAAATAACCCCCCCCCAAAAAAAAAAAAACAGAGCAGGGTCTCCTTCCTGTTTAGTACTCTCTCCATTCTCCCTCCCCCATAGCCCCCGTCACTCCTCTGTCATCCTTCTACCCTTGCTCCCCAACTCATCTCTCTTCCTGTTCTTGATTCTCTCTCCTTGTTTTCTCCTTTCTTTTATGTTTCTCTTGTTGCTTTCTCCTTATCTTTCCTGGCAGAATGAATGAGTGAGGTCTCCTACTGGGAAAGTCCTTTTCAAAAACAGACACCCTGTTCAGAGTGTTGTACCAGCTCTGGGCACCTGAATGGAATTTGGAGCTATACATACTACACTGTTCAGCCTGAATGACCCTGCTATTCATTCAGCACTGTATGTACAGTACCTTTGTGAAAAGGAAACTGAAGATGAAGGTATCACATAATATGGGACACCATACATTAATTTTAACCTATTGCATTTTAACCAAGATTTTAACCTATTGCATTTGTGATTTATTTATTTCAGTTATGTAGCAAGCAACCAGGAATCACAACAATCACATATTAGGGAGCATGTCAAATGTGGCATTAGTCAAGTTGTTTAGGGCACCAAGAGCTGCAGCACTCTGAAAAAAAGACTGGTTAAAAAATGGCACCTTCATACTAGTTCTGTTCCCTGGAGGTGAAATTCACCCCTGTGCAGAAGCCAAAAGAAGGCCAGTACAATTCTTAAGACCCATTAAGCCCTCAGAAGAGATGTATAAGCCCAGTGCTGGTCTTCTGCACAAGGGCAAATTTCACCCCTTGTGCATACTCAGAGTCAGATGTTCCAACTTCAGTGACAAAAACAAATTTCTTATTTTTTTCTCAAGTTAGCCGTGAAAACCCAACACAGAAAAGATAAAGTGAGCTGAATTCTACCCACTGGCATGTCATCAACAGAACAATTAACTAAATTCAGGGGCTGCTCTAGACATTTTGCCGCCCCAAGCACGGCATCATGCCATGGGGGGCTCTCTGCCTCTCGCCAGTCCTACGGCTCTGGTGGACCTCCCGCAGGTGTGCCTGTGGAGGGTATGCTGATCCCATAGCTCCGGTGGACCTCCCGCAGGCGAGGTTCACTGAAGCCGCAGGACCAGCAGACCCTCCGCAGGCATGCCGCCAAAGGCACCCTGCCTGCCACCCTCCCGGCGACTGGCAGAGCAACCCCAGCACCATGCCACTCCAAGCATGTGCTTGGTGTGGTGGGGCCTGGAACTGCCCCTGACTAAATTCCACTTGCCAGCCTTTACTCTTCCCTGAGTTACACCCATGAAACCCCACTGAAAACTATGGGCCCATTAAACTAGATTCATGGCTGCTTTACCTTGCCAGATTAACACTGGCTTGCAAAGTACTAACATCTGGACATCCCCACCTGCCGTATCATAGGTACTATGGCAACATAGGGTACCTAACCCTAATGCACTAGCACCAGCGTGCCTCTGTGAAAAGCAGGCCAGCATCAGAGTCAGAAGCTGGAACAGGCAGGCAAAATACAGATTGCTCTTCCATCATCCTCTGACAGCTCCTGGGATGTCAGGAAGCAGACACAATGTAGCTGTTTCTGCTTGTCCGCTGGAGTAGGTGAGGAAAGCCAGAGGGGGATGCAGAGAAAGGAGTGAGGAGCCAGAAATCAAGAAAGAAAATAGTAAAACACTGGGGACAACAGCAGTGAAGTACCGAGTCTTGAGGGAAAAATAATTCCCTTGATTATGCAAACTGACCAAGCCTTTGTTTTCAGGGAATACATCACAATCTCAAGAATTATGTACATTCTCTTGGCTCAACATTTGACTGCTATTGCCCTCTTTTTCCAAAAACATTTTTAATTTAATAATCCTCATTTTGCCATGTATCTGGAAAAAAAAACATGTAAAGACTATTTGGAAGAGCTTAAGGGGAGCTTGCATTCGTCTCAGTTCTTTTATATATATATTATATATATATATAAAATTCAGAGTGTTTTATTTTTTTTCCAACTCACACCCAACCCCTCACTCTGAATGTATTAATACCTCCACCTTGAATGCAACTGGGATCTTCGTGTTGCCATGGAACTGAAACCTTTGCAGTTTTTGATGGTAATGTATGCCAGGGAGCATTCTGTTCTTACACTGCTTATAACTGCGGTACTGTAAAAATCACTGCATGGCATTAAATCCCCTAGTATTCTAGACATTCAGCTTCTTGTCTGTTCACCTTTACACAGGCTTTGTTTTTCCATCTTGCTACATGCATGTCTGTGTTTGTCTATATATATCCAATATTTCACATGCTCAGCACATTTCAGAGGGTCCACCAAACTATGGACTTCCTCTTTTTAAATCAAAAGTGGTTTGCAAGCATGCAGCAACTGAGGCAGGGACCAGAGAGGGTATAAGTATATGAAACAGAATATGGTTTCTGTCACTGTGTTGTAAAGCACATATAATATGCTGTGTTAGTAGCTGATTTATAATGCTAATTAAAATGCTCATTTCTGGTATTACAAACCCAATTATTCTGTGACATCCAGTGTGTATTTATCAAAAAGACCAAATTAGATTGTAAGATTTTGGGGGCAGGAACCAAGTATTTCTGCATGTGTACATATAGCTTGGCATATTGGGGCTCCAACAGAGACTAGCATCTCTGGTACGACTGTAAAATAAATAATCCATAATAATTATTCACTTTGATGATGCATCATCTAGGGATATGACCAATTAGATTAATCTAAACACAAAATAGTCTTAGTTTTCAGCCACAGGCTCTGAAGATTGCATTGACACCTATTTTTGTGTTCAAGAAACTGGGTACACAATTACCAAACTTTCAGATGCAAAATGACCATAAATAAATTATCATTTGTGCACATATAGGACTTGTGCATGCAGGGCCAATTTGAGGCCATCTCATAATCTAAAACCAATGTGAGGCCCACCCTGTTCCTAATTTAGGCTCCAATTCAGTGAAGTTCTCAGGTATTTGCTTTAAATTTAAAATTAGGCAAGCACTTATGTACCCTGCTGAATTGGGACCATATTTTCTTTCTTGTTATACCAAGTGCTTGACTTAAAAAAAAAATTAAAAAAATCTACGTTCAATAACAGGGTATTTAGTTTTCTTACACCAGGGCCAGGTTCTCTTGATACCTTCTCTATAACACAAATCCTCAGGGAGCACAAAGGGAGCAGAGAACACCAGCTGGGGAATCCCACTTCCACTTTCCAGAGAATCTTGTGTGTGATTTGCAAGGAAGGAAAGCCAGTAAATCCAGAGAATCATATTATGGAACAGGCTTGCCCTGATCTGCTTCAGGGCTTCCTCTCTTTGGCACTGTCCAGGGAGAGAAAAGGTCTATTCTTAGAATACCTCATGCTGAGCAGGATTTTAGAATATTTGTGGTATAAGTGACCTCTCTCTTTGCAGGAATTCCTGATGACTGAATCAGTCTACCTGGAGTTTGTGATTTCCTACGGCTAGTCGCCCTCAGGGATATGGAGTTTCCGCTTGTTCATAAATGAGGTTTTCTGAGCCAGATTTCTGCCCCTCGTTCCACTTAGTTTGCCAATATGTGATGTAACAGCTGTATTGTCTGTCAATATCAATACTACATGGCTAGTCACCGGTTTCCTAAATGCCAACATTAGACAGGGAACTCCTCTGAGCTCCAGGACATTGTTGTGACACTGCCTCTCCTGCTTAGTCCACATTCCCTTGTTCAGTCTTTATGAATATTAACAGCACGTCTCAGGCTCATGCCTGTAACAATTATACTACATACTGTAATTTTGCTAAAGGCATCCCTCTGCCGCCATCTTCCAGAGGCTTATGGAAGATTCTCACCAAGAGATGGAAAGTGCCTGGTGCTGTCTGAATGTAAGAACAGGCCCCCTCCTTTCTTATTCCTTAGTCACAGAAAGACTATTTTGACAGGCATGGAGTGGCATCTGGCACAGTACCCAAATCCTATGACTAGCTTAGAGGACTTTTCTGGAGGCCTTCAGTGGTGTGGCAGCAGCTATGGCCACAAGGATCCATTACGCTGATGAAAAGACTGCTGTCAGCAGTTTAACAGCATTCCCAAATGTACAGATGTGACACGGGTTTTCTTTTCAGTACAGACGATGAATTTCTGATGTGACAGCACATAACCTTCACTGCCTCCACTACTTCTGGTCTAGATGAGACCCTCACCATCAGCTGTCTAATTACAGAAGAACGTATTGTATTCTGAGAAAGAGCTGTTGCAATGTCAAGAGTTTTAAGAAGACCCCAGGGATGATTATAGTCAAAAAGGAAAGGCTTTCTGATGGTTAACAAAGCTAAACCTCCACCACTTCTGATCATTCTGTCCAGTTTGAGGTAAGCAGATATTATAAGGAAAGTTATTAACATTTTGGTGGTTAATATTATTCCCTTTGAAAGAATTCTCTTTTGAGGAAATCCATACTTACTGTAGCAAACGACCTGGCCTATGCAGATTCCAGCTCACCATGGGTTCTGAACTGACTTTGAGACGGGAGAGAGGATGGGTTACATTATTAATTACCTACATCTTTGATCTGCAGTGGAACAGCACTGGACCTCAATCCACCAAAGCGCTTAAGCATATGTGAAACTTCAAGTGCATGCATAGTCTTCAATGGGACTTCAGCATGACAACTTGCATAGTTAAACTGACATACGTGCTTAAGTGTTGCACTGGTCCTTTCTGACCTGGACACTGAGAGACTGTAATGAGACATTTTCTGCCTTTTTTCTCTGCTCTCTGCCAAGTTTGCACAATGAGGTGGGAGAGGAGGAACCAAAAGAAGGCCTAATCCTGATTTTCATGCCCTAATTGTTTTGATATTATGTAAGTATCTTCCAGTGAAGAATGCAGTGTACTTGAATTTTCCAGCCACAGTCTTAAATTCCATGTAAAGAACAATATAGTCTATGTCCAAAATGTCCAAAATTCAAAAGAAATCCAATAGAAATCAGTGATGGTGCCAAATCTGTGAAAATTACAATCTGGTGTCCTTCATATATCTTCCCTGTCATTAAGGTATGAAACATACCATGAACATTTCTAATAGGTACAAAACACCAAAACCCATCTGCTTAGCAATACAGGCCACTGTCTGCATATCACTCCATGCTTCAGTCCCTGCACTGTCTCCTCACTGAATATGGAGTCTTGTTCAGCATAAAATGTAAAAATTGTTTCTTCAACTTAGCTTTCCCTCAGAAATTTCTTAACATACGCACATCATAGCCACTCACGCAAAAACATAAAGAAACAAAAAAACCCTATACACTAGTCAAGCTATTTTTCCTACAGATTGGGAAGAAAGGATGAGCCAGAGATTATTATTGCTATTTCAATCTCCAAATGCTTAGCATACTAAAGTAATGGGAGCCGTAAAAGCACCTGCATAGACAGACAGACAGATAGCAAATGATGGTGTTAACTGTATTAGCCAAGCTGGAATTACCTATTGTCTCCACATGGGCATTCTATATGTCCTTTAGATGTAAACACGATCCTCTTCAACATCTAAGAGATACAATCTCAGGGAGCTTCTTTTTCTAGAAACACAATTAAGTCAGGACCAGAATGCCCTTCACCATTCTAAATACCAAATTACCTTCAATTTTGAACTGCTTTCCTAAGCACTCAAACTTGTGTTATAAAGCATGTTCTCTTCCGTCCCTTAATAAAGAAAAGATTGCTGAGGAGTTTGTCCCGTTTTTGTTCACTGATGTGTTTGTCTAAGGTCAACCCATCTGCAAAACTCTGATTTCAGTATTGCTCGCTCTGAAGCCCATGTTTTTAACCCACAGACAAGAACTGACAGGATTCAGATTTCAGTGAGTTATATTTAGGTTTTCCAATAATGTAAATACAGAGTTTCTGGAAAGATAGACTAGGAGAATCATCCAGAGTTTGCATTTACCTCACTCTATTCTACCAACAAACTTTAATTGAAGGCCTGGAGGATAAAGTCCAGAACTAAAATTAATCCTGTTACACCACTTTATTTCTATTTTTAGCATTTCTCATAAGTTTTGTTGAAGGAGCAATAATTGCGCCATATTAACAAGAAAAAGTGTCTTCAAAATTATAAATAAAATCAGAACTTCCTGGAACTCAGATGTGTACTTTTGGAGCAAATAATCCTCCTTTATTCTCATCTCTTTAAAAGCAGCAAAGAGTCCTGTGGCACCTTATAGACTGATACACGTATTGGAGCATGAGCTTTCGTGGGTGAATACCCACTTCACCCACGAAAGCTCATGCTTCAATACGTCTGTTAATCTATAAGGTGCCACAGGACTATTTGCTGCTTTTACAGATCCAGACTAACATAGCTACCCCTCTGATACTTCTCATCTCTTTGTAATCAATGCCTGCTCAGTGTGGCATGTTGTCCCCCACTAGTGGTGGATAGGCCGGCTACAGATTGATGAGCCTCCTGCAGCTCTGGTTGACAACTGTCTCTTTTAACTCAGGCAATAGAGACTCATGTATTAAGATCCAGAAGTCTCAGATTTGATTCCTACTGGCGATAACCCACACAGGGACATCAGTGTTTCATCTTTATACTTTTTGTAATTAGAAAAGCATGTCCACTAATGTGTTCTATTCTGTTTTGGTGGTTTTGGTACCCCTATGCCTTTTAACTTTGACCGTTAGGTCCTTCAAGGATATAAAAATACAAGATTTTAAAGAAGTAGCTATTCGCAAAAGAGATGCCCATAGCATCAGTCTAACGGTCTTGATCCTCACATGAGGCACAGTTCAACCCCTCAAGTCAAGGAGAGTCTTTCCATTGATTTCAGTTGGAGTTGGATCAGGCCCTTCAATCCAATCAAGGAGCTCCAAAGTATTGGATACATAATGTGTTACAAACTTCACTGAAACATAAGACAAAGATGTCATTATTTCCATGAAACCAGTTAATTCATAGTTTTGCAGTACCCAGGCCTGTATTAACAATTGTTTGTCAGAACAGCATAACAACAAGAATGTGCCAAGTATCATGGAATGTGAATTTTCAGCCTGATGTGTCACAAACTAAACGCACATTTCTCATTAACTAGAGAATGGTGTGTCAGATTCCCTGCACTCTGAGAAAAATCCAGACCCGTTATGCAGATTTAATTCTTATCAAAGTCTCTGGGTCAAGTTCTGTGGTGATGTAAATGGTAGTGAAAGCTACATGTACAGGGGTATATTTGCAATAATATGGCTGTACATGGTAAACTAGAGTAACTTGCAGTACTTTGGAATTCAGAGGGCATGCAAAATTAATCTAATTTAGATGTTCAGAGGCATAAAAAAGGAAGTAACAAAGAAAGCAATTAAGCCTTTTTCTCCACACAAACATGGGACTGCTTTAACTACACTGGTAAAGTAAACGTAGTACAACCTCCATTTGCACAGACTCAGTGGTCGCAATATAACAGTGCTTATACTACTATAACTATTCCTGTATGGGAAGGCGAACAAATCCTAATGATATAATTCACCATTTTGCCAGTACAATTGCATCCATACCAGGGGTTGTACCTGTATAAAGGTATCAGAATTATCCTTTCTTAAAAAAGTCACACCTCCTAACCAAAACAGTGATACCAGTCCAAAACCTGTGTTTGGACTAGGCCTCAGAAATGAGCATGTGGTGGAATGGCTGGGTTTAATACGTTACATACACGGCTGAAAATTTGCTTCCAGTTTATTTCCGGCATCTCTGTGATATTGCTGTGATGCCCTTTCAACAATATAGGATGCAGGAATTCACGTACTGTAGGATTGTGAATAAACTGGTTCATGGATTAGGAAATGATGACACTCACCCTATGTTTCAATGTAGCTGGAGCAGCTCACATGGAAGAGGAGGTTTCCATCTGAAAAATGAAAAACAAACACATGCCTTGACTGAATTCACCATACATCAGGGATTCACATAAGGGTCTTACCAGTACATTATTGTGTTTTCATTTATTCCACTACCATACAAAGTCCATCAGAAACAAAAAAAATCTGGCTAGTTTAAAGAGTCAGTAGTACAAAAATATATAAAATACAAATCAATAAAAAGTGAAATAGACATGAAAAGTGTTCGATAGTGTTTGTACTCTTTCCAGTCCAACAGAAATGACCACTGTACAAAAGGGCAACCAAAATTTTCTACAACTATGGGCCTGTCTGATGGCTCCAAATCAGAGTTCAGGCACACTGACGAAGTGGTGGGGAGGAGCTTGCATCACTGAAGCACAGCTGTAACTGTTCTGTGGATAAAGAGAGAACTTCATTTTTTTCTGCTGTCAATCCACTGACCAGTACCTAATTTTATTTGACCTTTCACTGCTATCTGATTGATGTGATTTAAAAAAAAAATATGAAACAATGATTTTTTTAAAGTAACTTCCTTACGGTGTTCTCATAAACTATTCCAAGGACCTTTTGTACTTATTACTGCCTTTCCATTAGTGGCTGTAATCATTTTATTTATTTGTGTATTTATTAGATCTCTGCGTCTGCTACTGAACATTTTTGTATTAAACATGGGAAATTAATAAACAGACACAAAAAAAATGAACCAGTACTAGCAGCAGCATCTTGAATAAGAAGATATCAATGATAGAAATTAAATAAGCTTTCCAGTTGAAGGGCTCTGTCTTTCTCCTGTGGGACTTGATGACAAAAACACAACTGACTTGAACAGAGGCAGGCTCAGGCAACTAAAAAGACTACTGCATTAACTATACTAGGACTCTCCTTGAGTATTCAGGTTCTCGAATCTCCAAATTAAACTGGAATTAAAACAATGCTTGGTTGTTTTTAATTGAATCATCTCAGTCATTCTGCTAAACATGCTATAATGAAAATGAGGCAAACAGATAGATCAGCTGATTTAAAAGGCAGATTTGTATGTTTTCTTCTATACTGCGGGTATGAAAAAAATTGATTTACTGTGTGTATGATACCCCCAACACAGATATTGTTATGCAGTTGCGATAGTCGTCCCATAGTTAAGACTAAAGCTAGCTTCCAGTTTAAAAAACAAAATCAAACTAGCCTCCTCAACAGAAACTGATCTTGCTATTTTGCAAGCTGCATCTCATCCCAGGATAAGACATTTTTGAGGGGGAAGTTTGGAAATGATCAGACAGAGTTTTAAGTTATGACGTTTTCAAATTTTTGCTGTAGTTTACATTTTTTTAAATTATTCTAATGCTTTTTTGGCTCATCAGCTCTCCAAAAAGGTTTGACCTTGATATTTGTTATGTTTTGCCGGCTTCTTAAGAGATGTAGGCAGTTCACTCATGCCATATATCAGGGGTAGCAAACTATGGCATGGGTGCCGAAGGCAGCACAGGAGCTGATTTTAGGCGGCACTCACACTGCCCGGGTCCTGGCCACCAATTCAGGGGGCTCTGCATTTTAATTTAATTTTAAATGAAACTTCTTAAACATTTTAAAAAACTTATTTACTTTACATATAACAATAGTTTAGTTATATCTTATAGACTTATAGAAAGAGACCTTCTGCAAACATTAAAATGTATTGCTGGCACATGAAACCTTAAATTAGAGTGAATAAATGAAGACTCGGCACACCACTTCTGAAAGGTTGCCGACCCCTGCCAGATATTCTTTTTTTCACTTACTGTCAGCCCAAGAAAGTCACAGCTTCCAAGTTAATCTTTATTTTTCTCCCTTATTATATGAATAAAAAAGCATGTAAAGTTAAGAACATATCACTAGCTTTTAAAATCCCATTTTTTATCAAGGTGTGTCCATCCAATACACTATGACTCTGAAGTATAATGTATTATAGTACAAATTTTAGTTGGTAAATATTATAGGTAAAATATCAATTGTCAATCCCTACATATACTTCCATACATGCAAAACACTATGGCTCCAATTTTTGAGTTTGGCTAAGCTGCGCTCAGCACAAGATCCTGTCAGAATGGACAAAGATGGCTGCACACAACCTTTAGACACTCCTAATTCCCAGTTCAACCCCTAGTTCAAGGCAGAATAGTCACATACCTGCCCTACCCTATTCTGGTTGGTAATAGCCCCCAAAAGAGCTGTTATGCCACCCACTGATTGCCTGAATCCAGAAGTACTCTGGACATGACATACCCTGTAGTATGTATTCCAGGAGTGGCTGGGTTGGTTTGGCATAAAGCCCGCAACTCTGGCTCTATATCAGCCAGGGATTCTCCAAAGCCAGGGGAATCCCCAACGGCCTGATTAGGACACTCTGACACAAACGGAACGCATCAGAGCTGAAGAATCAGCCCATACATATTCAACATATTTCATAATTCCAAAGAGGTTTTCCCTTTTGTTCATAAAAACATCTTACTGCTAATCAACATACCGCCCTAACAAGAAATTTATAGAGCTCTGACATATGCTTCTGTAGCCTAAGACTATTGGTAAATTAGTTTTGAAATCTTCAGTTCCTATTAAATAACATTATTTCTTTATGTTTATATCAATAGAGTGGTGATGGGCACTACAGAAATCCCTAAGATTGACACAGACAGACAGATAAATTGCACAACTGGCACATTAAATCTTGCTGAAGTCTCAGCAGAAAGGTCATGGATTAAACATACTAACTATGCCTAGTAGTAGTCTCTACAGGAAAATGTGTATTGCTACTGTTCCAACATTATTTCTTCACTGGATAACTAGTGGCCTTTAATCTCCAGTGTTATGAATGAAGGTTTAAACAACTTTCATGAGCAATAAATTCATACATTTAAGGAAATGTAAATGTAGAACTCAGTTAAATAAATCAGTGGAAATTGAATTACCAATACCAAAGATCATGTTACTCTCTTGCTTGACAGCAAGAATACTTTTTTTAATAAATTGGTTTTAAAACAATAAGACTATATCTAAGAGTAACAAAACATGGACAAACCAAAAACTAAGAAATATTCACCTTTTTACAGTAAAACACAACATTAAGGCAAATATTCTTTTTGGCGGGCGGGGGGACGGGGGGGAGAAAGGGGCATTACAAACTTTCACACTTGATGATGTGAGCAACATATTCATACCGAGAGAGTTAAACACAGAGATGTATAACATGTCTGTAAACAATTGCTGTGTATCAACACTTTGCAGATAAAATCTTACCCCTCCCTGGACAAATGCTATTTTCTTATTAGAAAAATTCATAAGGATTTACATAATGATATATGGATAAGGTACAACAACAAACTGGATTAGAAAGATTAGATAATATAGATTAGATATTTGTTTACCAAATATCGTACTTAAGTAACAGGCCTCAAAAAGCTAAAATATATACGAGAGACAAGGTGCGTGAGGTAATATCTTTTATTGGGCCAGCTTCTGTTCGTGAAAGAGACAAGCTTCCAAGCTAAAGAGAGCTCTTCTTCAGGAGAAGAAGAGATCTGTACAGAAGAAGAAGAGCTCTGTGTAGCTTGAAAGCTTATCTTTCCATCAATAAAAGATATTACTTCACCCTGCCTTTTCTCATTAATGTCCCAGAACTAACACGGCTACAGCTCTGCAAAATATATACATATTTATAGTTAACAATAGCTTTACTCTGTAACTCAGGTAATTTGAAACAGAACTACGCACTGTATAAGCTTTAGGGAAAAAACTGTTTAAAAGGAATGATGAAAACAAGAAATAAGACAATTAAATGCAAAGTAGTGAATTTTAAAAACCTGGGATTTTGCCAAGATGATAAAGAAATTGAAAATGTCAGACATTTCCTCCCTGTTACAGTCTGCTGAATTTATTTCCCTCCCCTTTTCTTCACAACAAAGTTAATGAATTAAGAACATAGTTTCACCCTCAGGTTTTAATTTCCTGGCATTCGTCTTTTTGTGTCAAACCTTAACGTGTTTTAATACAGGCGAAAGGGCTGGTATTTAATTATGTCTAATGTCAATAATTGCATTACAGACATGATGGTACTTGAACATTTTATTACATAATATAAAACATATAAATTTCATAAAACAAAGGCCTGTATCTACCATTCAGTTGCCTTTCTTTAAATAAAAAATCAACTGAACTGAATTCTAGAGTCCCTAGAGACTAAAGCCCTCTACTTCTCATAGAACAAGTCAAATGCATGCAGCAACAGTAAAAGCTTCCTCACAAAATTTATCCCACATATATGCTTCAGCCCTGTTCTGGCAGGATCAACTTCCAAAACCTTGTGTGCACAATGGGGATTTTTCAAAAATTTCCCACTCTTGCTAAATTTGTCCGCTCCACTCTGGGACACCTTAGTATAGAAGAGCTGTGGACAGCTGCTGGAACTTCAAGCACTGTACCATCTAACCCTGTGCAGACCATGGTAAATACACCACCAGCAGCCAGTGGCCATCCTACACTAGGGCTCCCATTGTTGCCTAACATTACTGGAGCTGAACTGGTGCTAACAAAGGAGGCATTTTTTGCAAAATTTCCCTAGTATAGGCAAGGTTTATGGTTAAAAGTCATTAATTCTACATTCCTAGCTCCTTGGCCTCTCTGTTGAGAATGCTAGCAAAAGTGCTAATTAGTGCCAATTGTGATAAAGTTTGGGGATTTTTCAGCAAACATCTGTACACTAGGAAACACATAGAAACCACCAGCTCACTTCCACACCATCCACTGCCCATCAATCAGATGGTAATGATTGTGGATCACTAATAATCTCAGCCAAATTTCAGATAAATGACCAAGAGATAAAAACCCCAACATTAACTTTAATAAAAAATTTAAAAGTCATATTTACACAAATTAAAGGGGAAGATACTGTACATCTGAGGTCAGGCTTGGGTTATGAGGGATTACAAGTATTGGTTACAAGGTTCACAAGATACATACTTAGTGCATAACCAACAAAGACCCAGATTGGGTTTTTAAAACGTCGGTGGATAAGTGGGTTTGGGCACGCCACCCCTGGAATGTATTTAGCGTCCAAGTCAGTAGTGGTGTAGTGCATAAGTACATGGCTGGAGTGTGTCCCTTGGTTCATCAGGGAAGGAAAGAAGTGGGTTATTACCCTGACCGGCATTCTCGATTACTCGAAGTGGTACTGGCAGTGTCTCGTGATTTGCTCCATGTATATGTCTCTGGACCACCTGATGGTGTCTGACACCATGAGCTGTCTCATGAGCTGGGTATAGCATCGACTGATTCTATACGCTCTCAGCACTGGCTCATTGTGGGGAGTCCCACATGCCCAGGGCTCCCACGACCAGGGCGTGGATCTGGACCTCATAGCCCTGAGCTCTCAGGGTATCAGCCAGCAGGGTGTATTTCAGCACCTTCCGAGCTTGGGCCTCATGGAAGGCCGGTGACCTGTTTTGAAATAGCACGACATCCACCATGAGGATCTTCTTCTTTCCCGCGTCGGTCACGAAGATGTCAGGTCGCAGTTGGCTGTCTGTTCCGGGGACCAGTCAGTTCCCTGAGTCATCCAGTCCAACACTGTTCTACTGCAGGGGTAGGCAACCTATGGCACGCGTGCCAAAGGCAGCAGGTGAGCTGATTTTCAGTGGCACTCACACTGCCCAGGTCCTGGCCACCAATCCGAGGGATTCTGCATTTTAATTTAATTTTAAATGAAGCTTCTTAAACATTTTAAAAACCTTATTTACTTCACATACAACAATAGTTTAGCTATATATTATAGACTTATAGAAAGAGACCTTTTAAAAATGTTAATATTTTATTACTGGCACACAAAACCTTAAATTAGAGTGAATAAATGAAGACTCGGCACACCACTTCTGAAAGGCTGCTGACCACTGTTCTACTGTTTCCATGATCATGGATCATCAACCCCTCCTCTCCAGTCAATTAGCACCCAGATTTCCCCATAGTTCTGATGCACTTTCACTGCCAAAGTGCCTCTCATGCAACTTCTCAGGACACTGGAAACTCCTGATTAACTGGTGATCCACCTGGTTTTCTCTTGGTGGAATGCTGCACCATGACAATTTCAACTTTTGTTCTTCTTTCCAATAGCAAAACATTTAACACCCTCCCCCCCGCCACTTCCAAACAGTAAGTCTGTGGTGGAGTGTCATAACTGATCAGTTTTGCTTCCTGATTCTCCATATGCTTAGGAAATAACATCTTAAAGAATCCTCCTCCAGCAGGATGTATAATTAACAGAAAAACTTTATTATATTAAAGACTAAGAAAATCATTAAGGGCCATATTGTGACCACCTTACTCACACCATTGAGCAATTACTCAGATGATTAGTCCCACAGAATTAGACAGGACTATTCATGTGATTGGCCCTGGGAATTCACAATCTGGCCCTAAGTTAAATTAACCATACTTGAAAAAGCATAGTGTGCAGGCACAGTGGTCATCTTTTAAAAAAGCATTTAACTGAAATACCAAAAGTATTTTTCTGTACTTAGTCAAGGACATAATTGCAGTTTCTCAGATACTGACAAGCTGTACTGCGGATAAACGCTGACTTTCATTGTCAACCTCTGTATATGTAAATCTTTACCAACATTGTTAAGGTTACAGTTTCCTAACCTTTTTTTCTTTATTGTCATAGAAGCTTTGGGCTACAGTTCCCCTCTCAGTATTCCAAGTAACATGCTTTCTCTCTAGAACAATAAATGAAACAAGCAAGTTCCAAGTGTCATCTATCACCAGTCCCTTTCAGTGTGCCAGTAGAATCAACAAGGAGAGAGAGAGAGAGAGAGAGAGAGAGAGAGAGAGAGAGAGATGATAATTAAGAGAAGAACAGAGGGTAAACTGAATCAGAAAGCTACATTGCATACTTCTTCCCCAAAGCATGATGGGCTTTAGGAACTAAACAGCTGATCAGATCCCCGTGGCATAAATTACAGGAGAGAAATGACAGATAGTTCAGAACTCACAGCAAAGCAATGTCCTCCACCCAAAAAAAAGGACAGCTAGTTTTTTCGCAGCGTCTCTTCAGAATCCAAAACTGAAGAGCATATAATTTCAGATAATAAATGCCAGTTTGTCTATGACACAGTACATGCTCTCAATACTACTCAAATAATCACCTGTTCTGCATAACAGCCTGCCATGTGTTGCCCTTTCTTGTTTTTTTTGTACCCTTTCTCCTTAGCTTCTTGTCTTTATAGTCTCCTCAGACCCATGATCACAACAAAATATATTGAGAGTGACAGATAAAAAACACTACTGGAGGATTTGTTCTTGATCTGTGATGTAGATGATCATCCAGAGGCTGGTATGCTGGCATAGTGGCATAAGGTCACTCAAAATATCCTCCAGAGAGCAACACCTCTGAAAAACAACTCCCGAGCTCAAGACCTACAAGTAGATGTAGTTCACAACCAATTCTATTCCCAGCGCCTCCATCAGCAAACAGTGATCAAACTTTCGTTTCAAAGAGCAAAAGCCATTAAATGGAACATGCTGCAAATGTGACTATATGTGTTGAAGCTATGAAAGCATGGGGGCAGGGGGAACCAACTCCCTAAGATCACAACTGAAGGTGTGAGACACACAGAAAAAGATTCAGTCTGGAGCACAAAGAAGTGATGTGATCATTAACCGGAGCCAGAAAACCATGTGGGAGTCACAACTGGCTCTGCAGCCTTAGAAATATAGAATCAAATTGGTTTGGAACTGCATTCAAAAATAAATGCAATTAGCTGACAAAAAGCAGGATAGGTTTGTGGATGGTAAATTCATATTTTTCAGGACGTGATTACAGAAGTTTATTTGCCAGAATTCCACAGCCTCATGAACAGCCCATTGCAGCTTAAATTGGTATTGGATAGTTCGGCCTATATTCTAAAGGGAATATGGCAGATGGCAGATGATTTTGAATGAATCAGTAGTCTGATTTTTAGATGCTGGCACATCTATGCAAATAGATACGCAGTTTCCTTTCTTTCTGACTCTGCTACTTAAGTAAAAAATGACAACCTCAGTAGGACCAACCTATGCTCCACACGCCTGGAGTTATTTCTCCACACACCCACCAATGAAGAATGGAAGACACTGTCATAGGAAACTTTGTGCAATTTTGTTATATTTAGTGGGAAGAGTGTTGGTTCTTAAGATGGGAAGACTGGGTCTCTGCAGGAAATGCAAAATGCCACTAATTTGGAGGACTGCCAAATGTTCTTGCTGCTGAACACACTTACTGTCTGTTTCATTCAATCTGCCATGCCACCTTTGCTCTGCTTCCAGGATCTATTGAGACTTCCGGTATCACCTCTATGCGTCCTGGAAGCTAAGAGGCTCAATGCAGCATTAGAGCAGAGTGAAAGTGGCTGGGAGTGAATAAGCTAGAAAGAAAGCGTGACCATAATTCAGAATTAGAGAATGCCTGTTGGACAATAAGTGATAAAATTCATAAAAAATCCAGACTGTGTGTTTCCAAGACGAACTCTTGGAGGAAATGGAATACTAAGGCAACAGTTCTGTGCACATAAGACTTACAAGCCTCACCCTCTCAAATGTCTTTTAATTTGATTATAATTTTGGTTTTTGTGAAAGGTGTCTCATTGCCAGGGCTGGAAATTCTAGAACTTCTGCTTATTTGCAAAGCAGGTACACACATCATGTGCAGTGACCACGCAAACTTCCACCCGTTGCCATGATAACGTGACTCAGCTCTGGTATATGGATTTGCAGGCAGATCAGTCTTTATGGCTGTCTGCTCAGACTTCCAGCTAGGGTGATAATTAGTGTCAATTGCATTGATGACCTTTGCAATATGGACATCACTCCTTTAGGAAGTCAACTGGGACCACCAAGTCATTTTACAAGCTCAAACAGGCGCCTACCAGGCGGTAATAAATTTGATTACTTGGACTGGGTGTGACATACATAGTAGAGGCTCTCTCCTTTATGCTCTTAAAAGAAATGTAGGTAGGGCAAAATAATATTAACTATTAAAATAATAACACTATCATCATTGTTAATGATCTGGACACCTTCATCTGAGAAAGACACACAAAGATGCAAACGGAAGCTAAAGCATGACTGAAAACACAACACACATTAGACTTCCTATCCTAGTGTAGCAATTCTCAGACTTTAAGACCTACTGTAACACATCTAAACTTCAAATGTACTTGATGTGTCACCTACTAATATTAATCAGTATACTTACACTGGGTTCTTGATTAACCTGACTGTAGCTGAGAATGGGTGGCCTCCTAGTTGGGGCTAAAAACTAGGAGTCAAGGGTTCTATTTCTAGCTCTGCAAATGGCTTGCTGGTTGCCTTGGACATCTCTCTTAACCTCTCTGTGTCTCAGTTTCCCTGTTTATGGGGATAATAATACTTTACCACCACTATAAAAATCCTGCTGTGTGAGATCCCAAGATGAAATGTGTTACAAAAGTGTAAATGTATTAATTGTTATTGTTATTAGACACTAATAATTGTCAACAAGTAATAAAACATAAGAAATCTTGGCTTAGTGGCAAGTCAGATAGTATATAATATTGCAGCATTAATTCCTAACTATATTTCTCTCATCCTGGAAACTCAAGTCTACAGCTGAACATGAGAACAGACACAAGATCTTTATGAAAAGAAAAACATAACAATGGCCTGACATGACCTAAATGAAACACAGGATACTGCTCCCCAGCACAGACATCTCCTTAATCCAAAACTTCCTTTCAAAATGCTCTGAACATATTGACCAAAGACACAAAAAGACATGAAATCCACTTTGCTAAGTCAGTAAAAAAATTTAAAAAAAGATATCCACAGTTCTTGTTATTTCAGAGATCTTGATAAATAAATGTGTTATATGTCAGAAAGTTGCTCTGAGCTTCAGAGCAAAATGTGCAAATAAAGAGCTCAATCTTGCTAACAAATATGCATGTAATTAGTTTAAAGCATGCAAAGAAACCCATTGAAATGGGCCTCCTTGCGTGCTTAAAATTATATGGATAAAGTTTTGCAGGATCAGGGCTGTAGGAATTATCATGCTGCTGAGCAATGTACAGTAAAATAATAGGAGTGTGTTTACTAAGTTAACATATGACAGGATGAAGAATGGTCTTGTCATTTAGACCCTGGACTAGGACACCAGAAGTGAGTGCAATTCTTGACTCTGCTACAAATTTCCTGTGTGACCATGGGCAAGTCTCTTAATCTCTTTGTGCTACAGCTCCCCATCTGTAATAACACTACTCTCCTCTCACCCTTTGCCTGCCTGGTCTATTTAGATTGTAAATTCGTCAGGGCAGGGACACTCCCTTATAATGTGTGTTCAAAGAGAACCGTACAATGGATCTTTGTTGGGCTCTTTAGACACTACTATAATAAAAACAATAATAATAAGGTAGAGTCGTCATGCAATTCTATAATTTTAGTATTTTCCCAAAGCTTCCTAGGGCGAGGGAGAGAGTATGTACAAGGGCATGAGCCCTGGACATCCTTCCTAGATTTCTCCCTCCATCCTCCCTCCCTCCCCCCCTTTTTTTTTTTACTATTAAATAGGTACAGAGTTGAAACTGCAGGAAGAACATAGAGGTTTTCACAGCTGCAGAACAAGTACTGTTGCCTTCCAGCTATGTTCTACTGTGCTTGTAGTCCACTGTCCTTTACATCTTTAGCCTAAGTTTTGAATATAGATGACATTAAATAAAGAAATATTAAAGCATTAATGCAACGTAAATGCATCTCTATCACAGTCATTTTTGAAGTTCCTACCATCAGCACTTCTGGCCTGCATGTTGCTGCCTCAGAATGTAAATCTCGACTCCCTATAGATACCACTCCAGGCTCCCCCCACAGGGCATGGCCAAGTGACATCTTCTGAACTGGATATTATTTTTATTATTAATTTTATCAGTATGGTAGAAATTGTGAGACGCACCTTTCGAATCAACTTAATATTTTGTGAATATTTGATGACAGGAAGCTATTAAGGCAATTTACTCATATTATTGAGAGTGGTCATTCCACCTACTAATAATCTTTGCCATACAGTATTAGTACCTTTTCTCAATTTAGTCAGTTAGGGGTCTCACCAGTTGGCAGTGAGAAACATTTGAGCAATTAGAAGAAACTGCAGAAATAGCTGTTGCCCAAAATCTCTGCAGTTTAAGTACAGATGAGCTTTGAATTCAAGTTAAGGGAATAGATAAACAGAATATTTCAAGATTCTAGGTATTCTTTTTATTTATAGAATATGGATAATACATGGGCTTATAAGTGCACATTTCAATCCATTTTTGTGTGAGAAGAAGAATATGGAATTCATAGGAGCAACAACTGATTGTTCAATTTCCTGTCAATGTTGTTGTTGATCTACTTGGCATCATTCTAATGCAGCCTTAAAACTGTACTGTAAAAAGATATTAAAAGCAGAAGTAGGGGAGTCCATCTCTATTCAGCAAAGCACCTAAGCACACACCTAACTTTAAGCATATGCTTAAATGCCTTGCTGACCAGGAACAGAATTAAACAGGTACTTTAATGTTTTCCTGAAATGGGGACTCTTTTCCTTATTTACAATAAATACTATGACTTCTAACTGTTCAAATACATTTTGTAGTTACTATCTTGCATTTTTGTGTTTGTTTGTAAGAGTATGAGACTTAAATAGGGAGAATGCTGAACAAGTAATTCAACGTAAATAGGACAATCAATTTCAGAGTACTGATCTGAACAATTCAAGAGGGCATTAAGGTTTCCCAGTCTTCAGTTATGTTCCTCAGCAGAAGCAGATTGCCTTTTTTTAAATTAAACTATTAGAGAAATATACAAACCTAAGTACTTAACTTTAGTCTCGTGCCCTATCAAAGGTTAAATCAGTGAGTAGTCTTAGATATCAAAATAGGGAATACTTGTTATTTATCACAATTAGTTTGAAACCTGGATACATACCCAAAAAGATCATATAACTTTAGAATATTTGGAAAAGAAATTCTTAGGGCAGAGGCAAAAATTTAGGTGGCATAGCACATGGGGCTACTTTTAAGTTTAGCCTGATTTTTAATAGGATCCAAAATATCTTTGTTTTCAAGAAAATTGCACTGGGGTACCATAGAAAGGGAAAATAAAAGAGATGACAGGTGGGGGCATCTCTGTCTGCCTACTATTATTAGGCTCTTTGATTCAAGAACACTGATATTGGTTTTAAGAGTATGAGACTTAAATAGGGAGACTTAAGTCCACTGAGTAATGGGAGGACGGAACAGAGGGCGCAATCTTTATCCGACACATACCTGTGTGTCTATCTCATTAGTATTATTTTTATTATATGCCAATTTTTAGGCTCCAATCCTGTAATGGAATCCAGTACTATGGAGACATACATGGAGTTCCACTAAGTCTACATGATTCCAAGAGTCAGTCGTAGCAAAGGCAGAGAATTCACAATAATTGTCACCACTCTAAAATTTGACTATCAGTGGTAATTCTCAAGGGTCATTTTTCCCGTAGCAAACTGCATATTTATTTAGTTTTCGCTCTGTATCTTATTGTAAAAAAAAGTCAAATTATGATCATCTTATCAGGACTTAAATGTCCTTTTGCGTTTTGTAGCTCTCTGTCATGAGAACAATTAGCTTTCCTTACTTCTTCCTGAATCTGATGGAGATCAACATAATCATCTTCTGTTTCAAGCTATGAAGGCCAGCTATGGCATAAATCAGTGTAGCTCCTCTGGCAACTCCAGTGTAGTTATGCTAGTTTACACCAGCTAAGGATCTAGCCCAGGGCCTTCCCCAGTTTCCCCTGGAGGGGGACTACAAGACTTCATATGCACTGCTCTGGGTTTAGAAAGCACCAGAGCCCTGTAAAATGAAAAGCTTTTCTACCTCTCCCACTACATTGTATAAGCAAGACTTTTCAGGCATGTTACCCTTTAAAATGCCTAAAAGCAATAAATCCAATTTTTCAGTGGTTCTGGCAGATTTCAGTAGGTTTACAAACCTTACAGTAAATTTTGGAACACAGAGCTCTGCCCACACGCATCCACTCAGCAGCAAAGCATCAAGTCATCCCCAAAGCTACCAGTGTCTGTAACTCACCTGGACATAATGTTTTCCAGTTCACGTTTCCCGCTGAAGGATAATTTTACTTTCTTCTCTTACATGAGATTTTACCAATTCGCTCAGGAAGGTGGGGCAGGAGGGATAAGAATTTACCTTTCATCTACCAGACAGGAGGTTTAAGCCATTGATTTAAATGCTCCATCTTGAAAGGAAAGCTGTTCAGTTCTAACCAGATCAGGCACAGGCCTGAGGGCAGAGAATTTTATATTTAATTTTTTGTTGTTGTTTCAACATTTAATATTACAGTAAAAATTTTATTTTATTTGATACTGAAAAGCTCACCAATATGAGTAAGAATTCACAATCTAGCCATAAAAATTAATTAGCCTGAACCCTTTATTTAAATATTCACAAACTTTGGGGAGTTTGACATTTGAATGCAGATTGAAATTCTGTGGCCCACCTGTCTGACTTTGCCTTATTCGGGTTGTCTTACCATTCAACATGTAAGTAAAGGTGGCAGAATTGAGCTCAGAAAGGGATAGAATAATCCACTCTTACAACTCCCCACATGATCTTTAATGGCATCCTGCTCTGAGAAAAAAGTTCATACTGATCAAAGAAGGGTCACTTGAAAAAAAATTGACATTCATCTCAAGAAAAAAAAAAAAAAAGACTGTGGTCCAAATCCTGCCATTGATTTTAGAGCAAAACTCTTATTGACTCCAATAGCAGTCTTCATGTGGATCAACAGCAAGATATGGTGATTATCCTCTTCACATCCCTCTATTTACCCCCATTTTACAGATGGGAAACTGAGATACAAAGAGACCAAGCGACTTGTCCATGGTCACACAGGAAGTCTGTGGCACCAGACAGAACTGAACGTAGGTCTCCTGAGCCCCTAGCTAGAACCCTAACCACTAGAGAATACTTCCTGCTTCACTTACATAAAGAATTCTGTCAAATACTGCAGAATGACTGAGTGCAGAATAGCTTGTGCAGACACATTTTGCAGCCAATAACATATGCCTGAATAAACCTACACACACACACACACACACATTTCAGCCATATGAAATTGCCATTTTAAGTATTAAAGCCAAGTATTCAAATGCCAAGTGCTAACTTGGATTAAAACTAACCTGATACATGAAACGGTGAAAACCTTTTTATAGGAAAGTTAATCTAGTCTCTAATTGAAACAGCCCACATTAAGGGGAAAAAAAACAAAAGCTACAGGATTTTAAAACTGCAGCAATATTATTTCAAATCTACATGAGCAACACTTCAGCGGAAATGAAAAATTTCCTTTTCCACTAACACAACCAGTCACCACATTGCAATTGCTAGCAGAATTGGCCTGCTGCAAAATGAACTGAATTGCTACAACCGCAACGGAAAAAGTTTTAATCTACCAGAAGGCACTGTACTGTAAGAAGCAACTGCTCAAGCAAGAAATCTCCATGAAGATGAACCAAGTACTTCATGGGGCTAATATGTACTTGATAAAACTGAAATGTGGTCAAGCAGCAAAGTTCAACTCCAAAACATCTCCAAAGTTTGGAAATGTTAAGATCGAGGGTCTTGATTCAGGCACAGCAAAAACAAGGATCGCCTATATGTTTGGTTGCAGATATGAAGTTCACTAAAATTCAGAAGCATCTGACCTCTACACCCCCAGCCAAACATACACATCACCACCACATATTAGGGCCCATCTCCGCAATAAGCTACAGATGTACCAGTGACAAAGACCCACATTTTTGACACTATTACCTACCAAGAGGTTAAATCAACCCAACAAAGGGGAGCACGATACTCTACCTCTTGAGATCCTTCTCTCCCAAAGCGATCCTCCAGCCACAGCAATGTTCTTTGGGACCACCTGCAGTGTGATAGGTCACAGGTGTTGCTCTTTTCAAGAGCAGCAGCTGAGGCCCCTGGCAAGTACTTGCAAATAAAAGCACCATGCATAAAATTCATCCTGTGATCAGGACCTGGCCAAGGCCTATGCACCACTTAGGTTATGCCTTAGTGGGACGTAAATGCATAGGGGTGAATTTCATCCATGTGCATTAGCTAGCTGCTAGTCTGGACACAAACCTTTGGGAAGACAGTATCTCATTACCTGGCCCTCTCGCAACTCTCTCTCGAGGTCTATTGTGAGACCATGCCCTGTTCTAGCACAGTTGTAAGAAACGCTCTGTTCCCTCTTATTTAGCAGAGCAGCACAGGGAAGAAATTTGCCCTTTATCGCCACTATGTTACTGCTCTGTGAAATAATAACCATGCCTGCTATTAGGGTGACCAGATGTCCCGATTGTATAGGGACAGTCCTGATTCTTGGGTCTTTTTCTTATATAGACTCGTATTACCCCCCACCCTCATCCCGATTTTTCACATGTGCTGTCTGGTCACCCTACTTGCTACTATCACCACATTGCAGGGTAAATAAAGCTTGCAATAACAAGAATGTTATTATTATGACTCTTCCTCTTTAATCCATTTCAGGCTAAAACGTTGATTTCAGGTTAGCTGACTAACTGCAAGTGCATTTCATCTTTCTAAAAAGTTGCTTCAATCTGCAAAGAAAATCCTTTTTCCAGATGGACTGGTAAAGAAATACAAATAAAAGATGAAATATGAAAAGTCTAATATACAATGTATTTTTCTTTTTTTCCCCTCGTTTAAATTTAATTTGTCCTTCATAACTTTCATGCAGAGCATCCCATATTGCTAAATAATTAGTGTAAATTAAATTTCATATTTTTAATGGAGAAAAAATAGTAACATGTAATTGATGGTAATTATTTTAAGTTTTGCAGAAGTAGGATGCTGGCTTCAAAATACGAAGATTTAGACCTTAGTATGGACGAGTATATGTTTATGGTTTTTTTTAACAAGGAAAAAATGTATTTCTATGCAGTCACCATGCACACAGAGGGTGAAATTTACTCCTCGGCAGAGAGTCAGCACAAGAACCCCTTCAGATCTATTCAAGCCTAAAGTAAATGGGATTTTAGTGGTGCACAGGCTTTGGGCTGGGTCCTGTACCGGGGTTAATTTCACCCTTAGTAATTATTTTCTCTAATCTAAGAAACATATGCTGCCCTAGATTTACACAGTCAACACCCACTGACATCAGTGGGAATTCCAGAAGAAATCAAGCCCGACCTCTCTTTCTTTATCCACACTTCAAACAATGGCCCAGATCATGTCCCTCCCCCTTCATGGGCATGAAGCCCAGCCACAGTTGTTCAGCCTGGCCTGGCTCCAGACCCACAGAGCAGTGCTGCAACCCCAAGGATATAGATACCCACAGACCATCCAAGTGGAGTTTGTGGGGGGCAGTGAGATCATGAGGGAGTGACATCAGGTTGGGGACAGGCTCTCACTCATGGAGCGACTGCCAAAGAGGAAAGGCTGAGCACCCTATTCAAACCTAACACTGGTGCAAGGAATAGATGAGAGTTCAAAAAAAAAAGCTAGCAGCTGGCAGAGGAGTGTTCCCAGAGACAATCAGAATGTTGGGTGAAAGCAGCATAGCCCCACTCCCTCCCACCCCCAAGCCCCCACCCTGGTCTTCTCAATGATCCCTCACTGGGTTTGTAATGCCCAAGACTGGCAAAACTAGCAGGGAGCTCCACTCTGCAAGAGTAAGGGACCTCTTCACCCTTCATGATTTGATCCGTTATAAGTAACCATATGAGAAAACTCTGATCATCCCGCTGACATTGAACTGAAGGACTCAGAAATCTAATATGATGTCCACAGATAATATTTATTGTTACCACTGATAGCACAATGTGGAATCGGGAGCTGCAGAACTGATTTTAGTATTAAGTAGCTACAGAGTGCCATAAAGCAAGAAAGAAAATGTCTTGTATAATGTGTGAACAGAAAAACTCAGCTGACATGTACTGTATCTAAAAGATCCTGCAAATTCAGATGCTATAAGGCCATGCATGAAATGTCACATAGTAAGCCTTTTTAATGTCAATGCAAGTGCTACCTACATGTTCAGTGCAATTACTTTGGCATACTAGGAAAAATACATGAATATAAAATAATAAGTCAAAATAAAATAAAAAAGTAGTGTGATTATAACTGAACAGTACAAGAAATTCATATTAAAAAGATGGACATTCCATTTTTAAAAACTTTTCATGTGAATTTAGTTGCTTCTTAAAGATGTTGCACTGAAAGTCCTGGAGAAATCCACTATTTATCCAGGAAACAAGAACATCACAAACAGTAAAAGCAGCAAAGAATCCTGTGGCACCTTGTAGACTAACAGATGTTTTGGAGCATGAGCTTTCGTGGGCGAATACCCACTTCGTCAGATGCATGTACCTTAGATAGTCTATAAGGTGCCCCAGGATTCTTTGCTGCTTTTACAGATCCAGACTAACATGGCTACCCTTCCGATACATCTCAAACAGTAGCACTGCAAGCATCTGTCTTTTAGCTGCCCTACTGATGTCCCTCAGCCCTGACTTGGAGTGGCCTGTAGGTGTGAGAAAATATTTTAGTCTCAGTTCATGCACATTCAGCTCTTGGCCTCTCTGCTCAGACTATCAATAAGGGTAAGAATTAGTGTCAGTTGCAGCGGTAGTTTACGCAATACCACTAAATTCTTAATATAATCTACTCTTCCTAGCGATTGCACCATATATATGCTAAACGTTATCAACCATGGCATGCAATACCTACAGAGAGCAGGATGAACTAAAGACATAGCTAAGCATTAACTCTCATTTTTCACTTTCCATTATTAATAACAATACTTTGAGCATTCAGCTGCACTTTACAGATGTTAACTAATCTTCTTAATGCCTTGCTATATAGCTGATTATTATTATATCTGTAAACTGAGACACAAAGATGTTAAGTGGCTTGCCCAAAATGAGATAATATGGCAGTCTTTCAACTCAACTCAGGAGTCCTGACTCTCAGTCCCCTACTCTACCCACTTGACCACACTGCCTCTCTGTAACCATTATTCCTCTCATCCCAGGATTCCCTCCCAACTTGTCTCTCCTCACATTATTTGTGAATATTTTTCTCTATTTAATAATAATAATATAAAAAAAGGCTGGTCCAGGCCTAATATCTAGGGCATGGCTTTGAAGATAAAAACAGAATAATGATAGAATAATTTGTCAAAGAAAAAGATCTAATTTAAAATCAATCCTTTCATTCAAAATGCACTCAAATAATCGTTTGCCTTCCTTTTACATAAAGTGGTTACAAAATCTCCCAAGGGGAGGACTGTAGTACTATATACATACCTAATGACCCTATGGGGGGGGGGGGTCAGTAAAGGGGGGGGGAAGAGTTACGCAACAATTTAAGAGATGCAGAAACCCAACAAACTGTTATTTTCACTTTAGCTTATGCATGTAGAACAGCCATATTTTACACACCTTACACTTATTAATCTATAGTGCTTTACTGGGAGAGGAAAAAAAGGACACTCTCTCAACCCCGATCCCCTACACACAGAGAAAATCCTCTAGAGTCTGCACATCGCTGAGTGAAATAACACTTCTATGTGTTAAAACATTTCCATCTCAAGACTCTGCTTCAAGACACTTTGCAAATTTTGTAATGAATATTTGGAATGAGGCTATGTGACAGAAAGGACCAGTATATAGTATTTAATTTCAAAGCCTAGTCATCTCTCTTTTTGCAAAACAGTGAACGTCGTTATTTCAGTGCATATCTCACTCTTTCTCCTGCTTGCAAGCATCTTGCCATGCAAGATTCATGCTACATAACTACAGATTATTAAAACCAAACGACTCCTGTGGTGGGTAGAATAGAAGATTAAAGAGGTAAATTCAGAACTTGCTTATGAAAACTGACAAAACCTGCTCTTAAAACAGTATTTCTATACAGTTATTTAAAAAAAAAAAAAATCAGCTCCACCAAATTCATTTATATTCAAAGTTAATTAATCTTTCAAACATCTGCCTCTTATCATACTACAATATACAAAATCAGTAGAGCATCTGCCTTTTGTTAAAAAAAGTGGAATTTTCCATCATCATTAATTTCATTTGTCAATACTCTGCTTTGCTTCAATGCTATGACAGACTTGGATAAAACAAAATTCTCTCCCCACAATTAGCTGCAAACTGTTTGTGTTTTGCAATAAACGTCATTATTTATATCTGTGGTGTTGTCACAAAGTAAAAAGGCAGCAGCTAGAAAGGGTTAAACAAGAGGTTTCCTGTCAGTGCTTTGTGGAAAGCAAGATTTTGTATTCCATTGTGGCAAAGAAATCTGTTCAGGCCCTTTATATTCAGCATTATTCAGCACTATTTGGACCACATTTCAGGGTCTCATGAATGCCTTATGCCCACCTGACAGTGTATCCTCTATATTATGCAAGTGATGTAGTCTCCCCAAGGCAAATTATCACCCGACCATCCTGGTCTTTTCAGCTCAGATGTATCCACTGACATGCTCTGTAAAATAAGCCATTGCAATATAACTGTGTTCTCCTCTCTGTTACTTCTCCGGAGGGAGGAAAAAAAAAAGAAATTCTATTTCTCGCATCATCACTAAAGCAGAGCAATAGCAAGCTCATTGGCTGACTCTAGGAGATGGAAACATCAATCAGGGTACTGTGCTAGTACTGGCTCACTGCAGAGTGCAGACCTGAAACTAGGTCTCAGCCAGCAATACTGCAGGAGGAGGAAGAAAAAAAGAGAGAGAGCACTATTTTCTCAAAGCAGGAAGAAGGGGAGGCCATAAGCGTTTCCTGTTGTGCAGCTGAAACAAGCAAAGACGTCATTACATTTACACTCCCTCAGGGTGTCGGCAGACTGAGGGCCAAAGTTCAGTCATTTCCAATGCACTGCAAGGAGCGAGGTTTTTGAGGAGAAACCAGCAGTGACTTTTATTGCTAAAAGCATTCTCTGTGCTTACATAGCAAAACAGTTAAGTAGCATGTGTGACTAGAAACAATGTTTGCTTGGGATGTAAGTTGTTCTATCTTTTCTGTAGTGGTTGTGTAGGGAGCATTGCTGCAATACAAACAATACACGAAGCTCTTACCTACTGTAAATGCTTGTATAATTAAATATGAATGGTTCCTTACACTTTTTGGGATATTCAGGGGAAATGAGTTTTCATGAACACACATTTAGTGTAAAATTAGAGGCTTAAGGGATTCCCTTGCTCAATAGTTCTGACAGTCCAGCAAAGCACAAGTGAACAAAGATACTTCCTTCCTGCTTCATCTCTTCCCCTTAATGAAAGGATTTAAGGATCCAGCAGAATAACATTTAAAAGTAAAACTATAAACATAGAGGTCACCATTAAGTCAGCATGTAGTCACACAGTGGTGTCTGAGATACCACAGTCATTCTCTCTATACATTCAAGAGAAGATATCTGCGGTAACTGTATTCAGCTGGTGAATGCTGACCTTTAAACAATAGCCAGGGAATGCACGGTCTCTCTAGCGAAAAGGAAGGCTGTTTGATGTTTTAAAACAAGTCATTTTCCATGATCTGATTTCACATCATCAACTAAACAGGTAACTTCTTTGATCAGTGTCCAAATGTCTTGTTGTACTAAAGCAAGGTCAAAGAATGTATTTTTCATGGTCAGCTTTTTAACAAAACACATCCTATTTACTCTGAATTACACTTTGCTAGCAGGGTATTAGCTGGTTTCATAATGGGATTATGTACCTCTTCTCCTCTAAGTACATGGTTCAAAGCCAACATAAGTTCATAATGATTTAAAGTTTTCACCAACCAATAGCTGTTCAGTGGCCTATGTGAAATGATGTGATGGTGTCACTCCAATTCCTAAGGTGCAGGAGTACACATTCTAGATCCAACACCAGAGCAACTGGTCTCATCAAGAGCCAATAACTTAATAAGAATAGCAATTAAACAACTTATTAAAGGTGATTCCTCTAAATTACAGTTGAGGATCATTAGGCAGTTGGCATAGGGAAGCTTGTTCAGCTACCCAGTGGCACACGTTCTGCAATTATAGAAAGAACATCAGTCTCCAGGTTTGTTACTCTAACACCTATCACCAAAACTACATTCCGTTTAAAAAACTAATACTTGATATTGGTCAGGAGTTTCTAGTATAGTATAGTCTAGTATAGTCTAGTATAGTCCAGGTTTAGGGAGAGATTCTAATCTCACTCATGTCAATTCAAAGCAGTATTGACTTCAGCAACGTTCCTCTGGATTAAGTCAGGTGTAAGAGAAACCAGAATCTAGGCATTTATGATCAAGCTACTTGTAAAATGGAATGACTTCTTGGGGAAAGGGAGGCTGGGCAGTTCACTCAAATGGCTGTGAGAAAATTTTCACTAAAAGACCTGGATGCTACCCATCAGCTTTTCTTGAAATTTCAAACCTAGTGTACTGTATTAAATTGAATTAAGTTGAATTAAGTTGAATATAAGTTGTCATATCTAAGACAGATAGAGTTATACTAAAATATCTAAGACGCAAGAGTTATACTTCTGATTGCACTGAAACAATTGCCACAGAGCACAGCCCTACTAGACTAGACTGAATATAAATATGAAAAGTGGCTACCACTATGCTATATATCTATTAAGGACAGACAGTAATAAGGAACAACAGTGTTTTCAAACAGCTATCCACATCCTGAAAGTTAATCTTTGGGTAATTATGTATTACAGTTCTTCAAATAATCAAAGTAGTATTAAACCATCTTTGGCGAGACCTGACATGGGAAAATGCCATCTGTTCTTTGTACTGCATTTTGTAGCAAAATATGCTGATTACACCTTAAAAGTGTAGTAATTCTATTGACTTTTTTTTTTCCATTTAAAATTTGAGATTTTAAGCAAACACAAATAGATGGATGGAAATTGTGATTGGGTCAAATTGTTGTCTCTTGTGAAATGCTGCTAATAAATACGTGCACGTCCATTCTAAATCAGCTCGCTCTGGTAATGGTTAAAAAACTATACAAATATATAGGGAAGATTTCACAAAATATTTTGTTTATACTTTAAACAAAGTTATTTTCACCTGCAAAATATTCAGTAGTCTTACAGATTATATTCTTGCCCTTTAAAACCTATCTGTGTAATATGTTGCATAACAAGGGAATTTAATTTTAAAAAGTTGTTATGTTTATTGTAATTATTCAAGATCTATCTGAATGATATTTGAAGAAGTGCAAATGGAACAGTAACTATCTTGAGATTTTCAGTTGAACTGCCTCATCCTTAAAGGAATTAGCTCCACTAAACAGATCATTAAAAGTATGCTAATGCCATTTTTATGAGAAGAACATGGTAAACAAACAAAACAAAGTAGTAGCTGGTTCAATTTTTGAGCTACTTCCCACCTGACAACAGATAATTCTACCTCTTTAAAATAAATATGCCAAAAAGCTGATGCAGGTAAATGTTTCTCTAAGGAGATGGTAGGGACACACAACGGCTATGATTTTGGCATGGAAATTGTTGGTAAATTTCATGGTAGAGATGCAAGGGGAAAAAAAAGATCATGGAAAGGTCACCAGATAATGTCATTGGCATAACTCTTGCATATGCTGATGTAAGTGAAGGTGCTGAAAGATGAGGCTCAGGATGGAGGGGTCTGTGTTGGAGAGCAAACCCATCCTGCTCTTACCCCACAGCAGCAGCTCCTGCTCCACGGGGCTGGGCCTGGTTCCCTGCTCAAGGTGTTGTGACCTTGGCGTACGCGGTTGCAGCAACACTCAGGTTTGGCCCATCCATCCCTCCATAGATGGACCCAGAGTGGTGGATTGGCCAAACCAGAGTAGTGCTGCAACCCCGTCCAACTAGGTCCCAACACCACTCAGTTTGGGGGCCTAACCAAATGTGTTTTTCCGGCCACCATGTCCTGCATGACAAAATCATAGCCCTAGGTATAACTACAGTCTATTTTACTGCTTGAATGCCTTGGCTACTGGAAACCTGAGAATTGCATCACACTGTAAATTCATATACCTCACAGTGATGAACCAAGGTGTTACTTCTTCTCTTTTCGTTTTTTTACCTTTCAGATATTTAAATATTTCGGACAAAATCCTACCCTGTGATGCTCAAGTGCAGTAATAGGAGAAGAGGACAGAAGGGAGTTTCTCCTCTCCAACACATACATCGGAGTAGTAGAAGAGGGGAGGAGTGTAACATAGTACTTAAGGCAGCACTAAGGCCCCAATTCAGCAAACCATTTAGGCACATGCTTTAGTGCTTTGCTAAATTGAAACGAGCTTCTGAATAGGGCCTGAAAAGGGAAACTGCTACCTCAAAGGCTGTGCGTTAGGGACCAAGGGGATGTAGTCTGCCTGCTTCTGATGTGACCCTGGCTCCCAGAACATATACAGCAAGTACACAGCCAGGACTAAGTGAGAGTGCATGCTGTTCCTTTATAAATATCCATTCACATCCCCAGTGAAACCACTGACTTCACTGAGAGATGGTAGGGCCCTCCGGGACCAGTGAGGTATGCCTCACCACATATGTTCTTCTCCACCGCACCCAGCTGCTCTAAGCAATGCTATCCTTTGCCAGCAGGACAGGTATGGTGCCAGAGTTGCTCCCAGCATTACTCTGCTCCTTCCCTTACTGAACATGTCTTCAAATAGTAACGACAGGATTTTGTCCTTAGAAGATACTGGAAAAAATAGTAAATTGCGAAGAAAACTGCTACAATGATTATGCTAGAAAAACTGACTTGATGGGAAAAAATAAATTAAATTTATGTAGCATTCTGGGGTGATGCTGCATGTTTAAACTGTGTGTGTGTGTGCGCATGTGTACACAGTTATACAATTCTACAAACTTTAAGAAACAAGGAGCTGAAAGACTCAGTGAAAGCAAAACTCGATGGCACTTTAGTAACCATCTTTTATAAATATCAGCACTGTGTAAATATAAATTATAATGAACAAAAATAAGACACTAAAGCAAGGGACCTAATTGTAGAAAGAAAGGCCTCTACTCTTGGAATTTCAATCACATATTCCCATTTTATTTTAAATTTCTAATCATGACAGAGCAGATCTGAAAAAATAGCTAGAACCCACAAATCTCAAAAACCAGTAATCTCATTTTAAACTACCAAGTATAATCATTACAGTATTTACTGAAATCGCTTTCATGGAAACAATGAGAAAACATACCAGATATTTTAAAAAATTAATCCAACTTAATTGTTGCTGTTTCTCATGAATTCAGCAAGAGCCTAGGCAACAATACTATTTAGAATAAATATTTTGTCTTATGGGAATAGCATTTTCACTCAAACTGACTACACAATATCAATTAAAGTAACAAAGATCAGATACAGAAAATCCAGATACTGAGTTAAAAGTGAATTTGTACTTCACTGAGTATTATTTTGTGTAGAAATATTTATATTATTCTTTTCCGTTTTATTAGAAAGTCTCTTTCAGGATATTACATCTCTTTTTCCTTAACCATTTTGAGCTAATTAAAATTCTGAAAAGAGTCAAATGTCTTAGAAAACACTCCAAAAAGCACAGACAGACAGCACTAAGAGAAAAATATTTCAGTCTGAAGTAGCTTTGTAGACAGATAAATAATTGGACTATCTCACAAGGATTCCAGACTACATAACATAGGTAATATATCCTCACCCGTTTTTAAAAAAAAAAATGGAGGACATGGAACGCACAAGTAATATCAGTGACACAGAAGTATAGTAAGTTTCTACGGAACACACCAGCTCTTCCAAGTGAAAACCACTTTGTAGCAAACCACAAGAGGTGTGGTTATGAAAGGCCATTGTAAAAGAGCCAAAATCTGTAGAGAGCAGTTTTGAAAGCTGTGGAGCACCATACCAGCAAATGTAATAAGGGGCCAGAATATGCATAAATGGTCAGTGAAAATGTACGACTCTTTGACAGGTGGAGATGAAGCCCCTACTGCCATAACATTTTCAAATGGCTCCTCTGTTCTTGGAACTTCGCTAACACATTTTTATAATGTACCACCAAGGTTCATATGGCAGCAGCAACTTGCTAGGTCTTTTCTATAGTAAGGTATGTTTTATTTCCAGTTTCGTACATAGTAAATGGGTTTTCCCAACTCCTCGCATATTTCTGCAGACCCGCCCCCCACCTGATGCTGTTTTCTGTTGTTTTGTGGATCTTCTGTCCTGTGCTGATTTTGTTGGCTGGGGTATGGTATTGATAACAGGGCACTGGTTTGGGGGCATATGCACATGCCTCCCAGTACATCTGTTACAGCCCTTAGGCCCTTTAAAACTGGGAGCTGCAGTTGTAGTTGCAGGCTTGCTCATAGTTATGTGCCTTACAGGAAATCACATACTGGGCTTCCTGCTTCTTAGGCAGAAGAGTAGTCAGACAAGACTCAGGATCAGGGAATCCTTAGGGCTCACCATTGTTGTTAGGAAGGGCAACTAAAGAGGAAAGGGTGCATCCTTTTCATCGCCAGCTAGCAAAGCCTGAGGTGGTTGGTATTCTGTGTTTATTCGATTTTGTTTTGCCTCTTCCTTTATTTAAATAAAGCCAACCCTGCAGGAAGGGTCTTGGACTAGAAGCTTTATTCTACCTTCCCAGCCAGTTAGCTTGCTACTGGCTTACAGTGTCATACCATATAAGGGGCTTAGGGCACTGCTTGGGTTTTTGAGACCTGGCTTGTAATTCACTGCTTTGCTTTTCATCATTCTGTTGCATGCGAGCTGCAGGAGCATGGAGCTTGCATGCAAGAGATCGTACCAGGACTAAATGGCACTCCTTAGCTGACACATTAACATAACTATTATTAGCAAAATAACAAACAACTCAGTCTGCAATTATAGTGGGTTGTACACAAACCTCAGGGTGTGCAAAAAGGTACAAAGTCAAAAACTGAGTGTCTCCAACACCCATGAACAACCTACACAGGGCAGAATCCTTACAAATAATCAGATCAAACAACCAGTGTTCCCTTTATTCATAATTTGACCTCTTTTGCCCAATTTTGTACCTTTTAAATTTGTATCTCAAGGGTTTTTTGTTGTGGTGGTAGTGGTGTTTTTTGTTTGGTGACAAGAAAGGAATGATTTCCCCTTATCTCTTCTACACAGTCACCCTGGGTATTAAGAGTTCTTCTAGTAAGCACTACAGTTAAAATGGAGAAGTAAAGATGGAAGGTTTAGCTGCAGGTTGACTCAGTTGAGTGTTGCTGGGTTATGATTAGGCTTAATCACTGGTTATAGTAATTTGTATGGAAGGCTGGATATGTAAGATTCCATCCTTGCTTTTACAACACAGCACTATGTATGACCTTACAGCTTTACTGAAGGCATTATTTTCTCATTTGTTTTCATGATGAACAACATCAGTAGTTTACAAAAAATTACTCATTTGATGCAACTCAAAAATGATGGCAGTTGAGACAAACTAAGGTCAGACGTATCATGTTAATATATAACTAAAGTGGAAGCACGAATGACCTGGAGAAGAGATGTAGGTCTCCACCATCTTCTAAACCACTGTCACAACTTTTGTGCCTAATCCTTTAAAGGTTTTAATACCCAAATCATACTGAAAGCACCTTATTCTATTGTAACAGAATATGACCCTGTGTGAGCACCTGCGTGTGGATCCAGAGGTTGATGTTCACACATTAACAGCTGTATGATTTAAACTGTTTTTAAAAGAATATCAAAAGGCATAAGATCAAAGCAAGGACTATACGCCAAATTTTGCTCTCATTACACAGATGTAAATCTGAAACCACTGACTTGATGCAGTTATTCTAGCTGTGTGTGTTTATATATTGCTCCATACAATACAACAAAAACAAAACCTTAAATTTTCTATTGAAATTTTTATTTATTTTCTACCGAAAAATCTGTCCAAGCAGTGGAGCTGAAATGCATTCTCTGGCTGAAAATTAAACCATGGTATGATCCCTCCATCTCAACTGTGGCAGTCCATGGCATTCCCATGTAATCAAGCTGGAAAGCATGGGACACCTCTATACTATAGTATATGCATCTGTAAACAATCAGTCTCTATTTATTACACTCGTAGTTTGACAGATAAGCCACTTGACTGAGACAGCGTTCAAGTGATAAGAATTGTTTTCCACTATTGCCTTTCTTGCTAGTTAAGTATCTCAAACTGTTGACCATGATCAAATGACACTAAATTAAATCAAAATGATATATAAATCAATGGAAAAACTTCCAAATGCCTGTTCTGAGTACTGAACCAATAAAAATTCAGCACCATTATCATTTACATTAATCCAAGATGGTGGCAGCGATTTCTGCTGGAGCTCAGCTACTGGCTGAGACAAGCTCGTGTGACCCATGCAGCTAAAATATAAAAGCCTCAGTTGAGGCAAGGCTTATAAAAGGTCAAATAAAAACATACAGAAGTTGGAGATTTTATGGCATAGGGAAAACCTGTGTTGATAAACATAACTTCTAGCAGGCAATAATGCCCCATTGTCAGTCACATTAACAGACCACCAAGCACGAATATTCCCCTCTGTACTTCATCCTCAGTCAGCATACATTTTAAATATGCGTGGTTGGATGTAACAGTTTTCTCCAGTGCTTGTATCTCAATTCCAAAGAATACAAGGTATAGAAAGTAGATTAGATATTCCTTCTCTTAAGGGCACACCATGAGCAAAGAAGACTTTACAGATCTGCCACATTCAGGCTCTAGAGAGGTGTGCACCAAGGAGATGTCTCAGCCCTCTGCATGCCAGTCCCTTGCAATGTGATGTGTGGCTTAGGGAGCAGTGACAGAAATCCAGGGCAGTAGCTGTGCAGGTTCACTGAATTTAACCGCCCCCCCCCCCCACACACACACACACACACCTTCAACCCAGCCACTGCTACAGATCCTTGGGTGTTGTAGAAGTTATAAGGCTGCTCAGCACCATATCTGCAGGCTGCGGGCCGTAGGGCAAGATTCGTTCCCTCCCTGGCCTCAGAGAATTAGCCTTTGCTTGGGAATATTAGCATTTGTCCTCAGGTTAATTTAGCACCCAGGAAAGGTATCAAATTATTACTGCTAGAGACTGAAGTCAGCATAGTCAAGCAGCAGGGAAAAGCACTCACGCATTTTCTTGCAAAGGTACCCCAACCCTATTCCAGAGGTCCCATTTTGAAGAGTCAGTAAGAAAGCAGTTCCATTTACATGCCTGGCCTCTCTGCTGAAACTGCCAACAAGGGTGTCACCTGAGAAGGTGGGTTTTGCCCACAAGAAATTAGACTAAGGCTTGATCTACACTACAGAGTTATGTTGATACAACTACGTTGCACAGGGGTATGGAAAATTCTCTCCCATTAGCGAAACTAATTTACATTAATTCTTACGGGGAAATTGGATTCGCTTAATATCGTTTTGCTTGAAGGCACATTTTTCAAGAACACAGCTAGGACATTAAGTGAGGAGTTACTGAAGGGCAGTGGTTACCAACTGGTAGATCCTAGAGGATCTCCCAGTCGACTGCGATCTGCAGCAGCACAGCAGGGCTGCCGCTAAGACAAGCTCCTTGCCTGCCACAGCCTCATGCTGCTCCCAGAAGAGGCCAGAGGGGCAGGGGTCTCCATCTACATGCTGTCCCTGCCTGCAAGCATCGCCCTCGCAGCTCCCATTGGCCAGGAACGGGGAGCTGTGGCCAATGGGAACTGCAGAGGTGGTGCGTGCAGAGAGGGGCAGCGTGCAGAGCCACGTGCCGTCCCCCCCCTGCACTCCAGGAGCCACAGTTGGCCCTTTCCAGGAGCAGCTTGAGGCTGGGGTAGGCAGGGAACCTGCCTTAGCAACAGCCATGCTACACTGCCAACCAGGAGCTGCCAGAGGTAAGTGCACCCCAATCCCCAGCCCTGAGCCCCCTCCTGAAGCCAGCACCCCAAAACTCCTCCTGCACCCCAAACCCCAGCCCTGAGCGTCCTCCCACAGCCAGCACCCCAAACCAACTCTGAGCCCCCTCCAGGAGCCAGTTCCCCATGCCCCCTCCTGCACCCCAACCCCCTGCCGCAGCCATGCCCCCCTCCCAGAGCCAGTACCCTGCACCCCCGCCTGGTCCCCAACACTCTGCCCCAGCCTGGAGCCCCCTCCTGTGCCCAATCACCCCCTCCTGCATCCCAACCCCCTGTCCCAGCCCAGAGTCCCCTCCCACACTGCAAACCGCTCAGCTCCACCCCAGAGCCCGCACCCCCTCCTGAACCCCTTCCCCAGCCTGGTGAAAGTGAGTGAGAGCAAGGGAGAGCGAGTAAGGGAAGGAGCGGGGGATGGAGTGAGTGGGGCAGGGCTTTGGGAAAGGTGCAGGGCCTCAGGGAAGGGGCAGGGTAGATCCTGGGTTGCCCTTAAATTCAAAAAGTGATTTTGAGTGTAAAAAGCTTGGAGACGGCTGCCGTAGCGTCTTCACTAAGCACTTCAGCTGTTGCAGTGCTGTGCGTATAGACAAGCCCTAAGACACCAACTCATTTCACAAAGACCACCAAAAAGCCATAAGGAGTTTTCAAATCACTAGTGAAATAAGCCAAAAATCACATCAGTTACTGGAGAAGAAAGACTATCTGCCACTCACAACTCCCCATTTGTTTTCATCTTTTAATATTTTGGGGACCAAAAGCACTGACAACAGCCAAGCAAAACAACAAGAGATGCACTATGGAGCTTCCCTGTACAACTCTGCCAGCACCTGTCAGCACTGACTCGTGACCCCACTCCTTGCCAACAACATAGCCTGCTGGAGCCTGCACTAACAAATGGGGCAAACTACGCAGTAGTTTTCACCAGGGAATTGCCAATTCTGAAGTTTTTATAAGAAAAGCAAAATGAAAACAATTTGCTATGATAAATTAGGTCAAAGAACAACATATATTTTTTCATTATTCGTAATTGAACAAAAATCTGCTATCTGCATAAAACATGTTTGGATGTATATTAATACTAGCAAAATACATATAAGATGCTACCGGTGACTTGATGGTGTTGATCTTCTTCATCCATGTATATAGATCTCACGCTCCTCTCTCCAGCTCATCTCCCTCCCCACTGCAACTAACTCACTGTGGTGCTAGCAACACAATACACCTCTACCCCAATATAACGTGACCCGATTTAACACAGATTCGGAAATAAGCGTGCCAGGGGGGCGGGGCTGCGCACTCTGGTGGTTCAAAGCAAGTTCAATATGACGCGGTTTCACCTATAACACAGTAAGATTTTTTGGCTCCCGAGGACAGCGTTATATCAGGGTAGAGGTGTATTTGGCAACATATTATCTTTAAAAAAAAAAAATCAAGATCTTTTGTTTTTAGTTTGCTAATATCAGGTCATGATTTCCTAGTCAGGTATTTTATTACACACTAAAATCCTAATGTTAATCATAAATCACTTCAGATATATTAGTAACAGGTTTATCAGTCACTGCCAGGAATCAGCTGTAGATCATGAAGTCAAATGAACATAACTTGTCCACCACTTATATATTAAGAAATACAAACTACATCTGAAGAGGCCCAGTGCTACAGTAAGTAAAATTCCTATTGACTTAATTAGGAGTTTTTCCCTGTATCAGGGAAATTAGAATTAGACACAAAATAATTAATGGACACATTGCATGTTCTGTGCGCCATTCTTTATCAAAGTACTGTGAAAAAGTTTACATCCAAATGCTTTGATAGGTAGAAGAAAAAGTCATTCTTCGAAAGTCACATGTACTTTAAAGGAGTCTATTCCATGTTTATGGCCTCTATTATGCAGGTCAAACTAGATTACTATAATTGTGGCTTCTGATCTTAACATTTATACAGAAGTCCTGGCTCTATTGAAGTCAATGCTGAAACTACCATTTACTTCAAGAGGGACAGGATTTCACCCATGAATCTATCATTGTCCATTCAAAGATAAGTATTTTTCTTTTTAAAGAATCATTTTTGTCTCTCCCAAGCACAAAAAACAAATGCCTTTGATCTTACAAATGTAATTGATCTCATCCTTTTGTCAGAAAGTGAGGGTGATTATCTTACTGCTGAAGTTGTTTTCACACATAAATTGTAGTGACATACAAGTACTGCAGTATTTCAAAATAATCCACTGCACCAAGATGCTAGAAATTATTTTCACACATAAAATGCATTATGGTTGTGGTTCCACTCTGAAAAGTGATTGTGTAAACTGGCACCATCTTATTCAATAGATCTGTTCCCTTTGTTTATTCAGAGTTCTATCAGTGTACTTTAGTCACCAAAACTTTATTTTTATGCTACTATTTACTCCTTCTTGCTGTCCATCTCTGGAGTTCTAAAAGAAACTGAGGTAGATTCTACTCTTTTTTTATGCAACATTAACACAATTGTTTACTCAGTTCCAATTCTGGGGTCAGTGACAACTGATCATACTAGTTGAAGGCAAGGGGCAGGGGTTGCACCGGTGTCATTCAGGACCTAGCTCACTTGGTAGCACCTTCATTACTGTTCATGCTTGTGAGGAAAAAAAATTTGACTCTCAGATCCCAGGACAAGTTCATATCACTTTTACTTAGAAAAATATGTTTACTTGTCGTCTGAACTGGAAATAATTGAGAGACAATAACCATGGAACTCCACAATACATTATTATCAGTCACTTTTTCAAGCAGACCTGTACTAAAAAAAACTTTTGCACTATATTATAAACACGGTTAATACCTGTCACCAAGATATGTTCTACTGCATATTGGCTTTTCTCTATAACTAAATATTATCACATCTTGCTGTCAAAGAAGGGTATTCCCAATTATTATCTCAAAAATAAATATATTTCAATTTTAAATGTTTCTTGACCAGCCATGACATTTCTATCCAACAGTCATATTTGTTTTGTGGCTGCATTTGATCTGAATCAAAAACAAAATGCACATGACTTAGTAACATGTTTTATTTTGATACCATCATTAAAATGATATGCTGTAAATTTAGTTTTATAGTTAACAATTTTTAAAGTCCCTAATGCATTAGTTGAGCAAATAATCCCATCGTATACAAATTAGTGTGCATGTCTACAACAGCACTGCAGTTAATGTCTGAGCATCAGTTTATTTACAATGGGACACACCACACATTGATTTTGTTTTAAAACAACTCCAGACAAAACCGTGGACCTGCAGAAAGGAGTTGATTTTTATTTAAAATAACGACAACATTGAGATTTATAAGGTAAAATAGACAAAATAACAGTGCCAATAAAGGCTTATTTTAAGATCTAGAAATTCTGATCATGTCCCTTTAATTTTTTTTAAACAAAGTTTCTGCTAAGAATAAACATTACTGTATGCAAAAACTGCCTATTAAAAATCCTATTTTAACAAATTTAAAATGTTATTTTCTATTATTACATTGTAGGCAGTATCATCTTCCATAACACATAATGGGGAGTTTCTTTGAGATTGTTAAATATCTCCAACAATTCTCTCTATTCATAACATACTTTGAGAAAAAGTATTGTGCCCAGTTCTGCAAGTCCATCACACATGGAAGTCTCACTGACTTCACTGTGTGGTCTGAAATGACAAGCTTGCAAAATTGGGGCCATAACATTATTGCAGCCTTAATGACTAGAAAATAACATTATTATAAAATTTCCAACACATGATCCTATGGTATCTGATAGAATTTTCCAACTAACTGAAAATATGTCTGAAAGAAGCACTAAACCAAGAAAAGTTAGTACAAATTAACAGAAATTATTTGTTGTCCTCATAATCCTCCTTTCAATGACTGACAAGGAATTTTAGCTTTCTGATTGAGCAGAATCAATCCCTTTCTATTTCAAGTTAACACCACTGGGTTACTGTTACATGTCAGCTGACATCATAGTTTCAATTCCCTTTAGCTCTTCATTAAAAAAAAAAAAAAAAAGCTAAACTATATACATGCAAATTATCTAGCTTCTTTCCTGTGTAATTCTTTATATAGAATTTATGATAATCTTGTTTTAAAAAAACATTTTCCGCAACATTCAAGCATGGACTCCTCTTACATCAAAGCAATAATTAAAGTGCACCTTTCAAAAAACAGTCTACAACCTTTTTTCTTTGGCCCAGCTCATATAAACCAGAAAGATTTCTGCCAATGCCAATATAATGTAGGTACAGTACCATCCACCATGGTTGTACTCAAGTGAGCTTGTATTTTAAAACAGATAATGCTCAGGAACGGAAATATTTTTATAATTCCTTTTTGAGGGGCTGACGTTTTTTGGATATTGGAAAGTGGCATTTTATGATTCAGTATAAACTTCTTAGAATGGAGAGGTTGTCAAAAGTATTTTAACTAAATAAAGCTCCTACTAAAGAAACAAAAATCAGATGTAGTAAAACACACCCAAAATATTCACATAACTAGTCATTAAAACATACCAAGTTAGTTATTGTTTGTGTGTCATTCTAAGGAAAACGAGAACTGGCACTGAGACCTAATCTACACAACAATTAAATTGGTGTGGACACAGTTATAACAGCATGAAGGTAACATAGGCCGGGTTTACACTACAGACTTCAGACACCACAGTCGCACAGCTATGTTGAAAGGGTGAAAACAGACATGAGATTTCTACTGGCGTAGATGTTCTGGAAGAAGCCATTAGTGTAGATACAGCTAGACCAGCAAAGCTGAGCTTTTATCAATATAGCTTGTTTCACTCATGAGGAGTGGTTTTACTAAACTGGTACAAAGCGCAGCTTTGCCAGTATAGCTGCATCCACAATATGAGAGCTTTGTTGATATAGTATGCTGGTAGGCTTGCACTGGTACAATACTCCTAGTGCAGACACGGCCTTATATCGGTATTGCTTATTCCTGTAAATTAAGGGGAATAAACTGTATCAGTATAACCACCTTTATACCAGTGTAACTGCATTCACATTTGCAGGCACCCACTTTATCTATACTGATATAGTTAAAGACGTACAATTTTTTGTGTATAGACATTACCTGTGGGGCCCATTTAGAGAAAGTATAGAAAAAATGCATTCAACAATGGTAAATTCAGAAATCAACTAAAAGTAAAAGGCCGTATTTTCAACTATGCCTTCAATTCTGTGCTGGGAAAAACATGAAAAAAATATACATCCAAAGCAGCATGAACAAATATAGAGATGCACAAACAACATGGTGGGCAAAAAGAGTTCTTATCCAGACTCCACTCTCATTATAGCAGTATGACGAGATCAGAAACCGAACATTTTTGCAGGTGGTGCACAAATCCGAAGCAAATTAAATTAAGGCCTTGCATCCACATGCAGTCTTATATTTAGGCTATATAAGATGAGGGTGAATATTAAATCACACAGTAAACAAAAATGTTAACATAATTTTAACTTGACAGTCAAAATTATTTATAATATTTTTATTTCTTCTGATTACTTCATATTAGGAGTCACGGAAACACTGGCCAGAATGTCCCCACCCATTTTAATAGTTGGAAGGGTTTTTTGGGGATCTAAAACAGAATAAGGAATATTTTGTAAGATATTATTGTGGTTCCATTGTATATGTATACAGAGTTAGTGGTCTCACAAATGAACAGGGGTGCATGTTGACACTCTTGGCACTAACCAGTGGCAGCCTTGTGCCCTCTCAGTAGAAAAGCCAAAAAATGGATGCTGTTGGACAGAAACATGTTTTTCACCCACTAGCAGTCCTTCCAAGTCAGAGTTAAGGTACACTGGCAGGTTAGCATGGGAAAACTTGTAATATTTGTACTTGCATGGAATTTTTACTCTCAGGCTGTCAATCCAGTACTTTACCTAAACCCTGAATTCACTAAAGAAAGAAAAAAGGAGCCCTTATCAAATATTCCTTTTTCATGTTGTTGAAATAAAACAATTCCTAAAAATTCCTTAATAAACATACTAATATCAGCAATGATGAAAGACTACAAGACTCTTATTTGCTGTTTGCACCCTTTAGAGAGACACTGCTAGTTTGAAATTACCCTATGATACTTTTCATTATGGTAGGTCTGAAATTAACACCCAAGATCAATAGAACTGAAGGACATTAGTGTAAAATATTGTTTAGCTTCTGTCTTTAGACAGTTTACCATTTCCCCTGTAGTACCAGATAGTCAGTTCCTCCTTTCTGAAAAGACTATTACAAACTTAAACAAGCGAGCAAAACAATCATTAAAATAAATATTCGTGACTTTTTAAAAATTCAGTATACAGTATTTAAAGGATTTCTATCAAAAACAGGATTTTTTAAAATCAGTTAAAAATTAAGTTGCCTGTGTCTCTTTAAATTAAAAGCTTGCAAAAACCACTTATTTTAATGGCAAAATCTCCTGGCAACTTGTCCTATCTTAATCAAGTAGAAAAGGTACACAGTCTCTGCATACAACACTTCCCTTCAATTCTCCCAAGAGTGAGTACTTAATTTTGTAAAAGACTATTACCCATCAAATTTAATAACAGTTATGCACGTCCCTTGTGAGGAGAACGGACCTTTACAATGGCACTTTCATGTTCATTTTTTGTGGAAAGAAGAGATGAATTAGACTGAATAGAACATTCTTTCCTCTATATCCTGACAAGGGCACTACCATGAAGATGTATCTCATTTAAGTCATAACTCAATCCAACTGTAGAAGGTTAGCATGCAGGCCTGACCGCTTTATCTTGAACTGAAATTCACGTGCAAACTCAAACAAGAATCATGTGGAAGAAGACTAACAGATCCAGACTAACACGGCTACCCCTCTGATATGTGGAAGAAGAGTCATCCATACTCCTCCACTTCCAGGACTGGACTGATAGCCATCAATATACAGAACCACAGCCTGTTACAACATCCCACCATTCCGCATACTGAAGTCTGAAAGTTTGATGACTTGCCTTGTTTTACAATACTTTACATCTCACTTAGCTGATCTTATCAATTTGCCACCTACAGTAATACTGTTAACCGTAGGCATTTTCCCCTAAGAAGAAAAATTACAGTATTAAGTATTACAGTATTTAGCAACCACTTCTGCTAGACACAGAGATTCCATATTCCTGGCACCATTCCCAAAATGGTTAGATTTTAAATTAATATCAAGAACTGTCCTTGTTAATGAGTCAGGAAGAAAACACCAAAATGGTACTTGTCACTTTCACTTTTGCTTAAAGCCAATTTGCAATCACTCCTGCTAATAAAATAAATAAATACCCAACCAACCGTGGTAAAATGAAAGCTTGGCTATACAATAAACTTTCTTTTCTGAAAATCAACAGGTACAGCCTATAAATATTAACAGTGACATCACAGCGTTATTAAAATAAATACGTTCAGCTAGAAAAAGTAAACCAAAAGCTAAAAGAATGTGCCACCAGTAATCTAAACACAAATTTAGTGCCAAACACTCAAGCAGACATATGTACCTACCATTATTCAGCAAGAACCCCATGAATGCACATGGTTCTCTGTTTTGTCTTCATAGTAACAAGAAGGTTTGTAAACAGATCTCACATAGGAGGAAATCTAGTCACTTGAGAATCTAAAAATCTGTCTTTGGGAAGACCAGTATTGCACTGTTGCCACATAATAGGATTAGTTGTGTTAATATGTGACTAAACGTCTTCTACTTCAGCCCAAATTCTGTTTTCATTTTACCTTATAATACCAACAGATTTGAAATATGTCACTGTAGCCTGAACTTATTCCTGCCACTTTTGAAAACCATCAGTAAATGCTATAAAAATGTATATTGCATGATGTTAAACACTTGAGAAGATTTCATCAGCAATGTCAAAATTAATGATACTTTGATTTTGTAGCACATCGATATCATTTACACAGGTGAAAAGCAAACCAACCTAGAGTTCATTTACAGGAATAAAAATAAAAACCTAAGTGCAAAAATCAGCTCTGTGCGATAAGTAATCTGCATTTTCACTGTTAACAGTTGTTGTTTTTAAATTAGGCAAAACAACAGAAACCATGTGGAAGATATCAGAGCTTCCAATTCCCAAAGTTTCAGAAGTGACTCCTAACTTGAGACAAAGAGAAATTTAAAATATAATTGTAAAAGACTCTGTAAGATAATGTGGAAGTGATGATGTATGTTTGTATACTGCAAACCTAGTAGGCAAAGAATCTGGCACCTTAGTTGTGTTAGGCTAACATGTTTACATGTCATTTTCATTATCAAAATACATATGACTCAATACCACATCCTTACATTAATCTAAAGATTAGATTCCTGTTGAAGTCAATGGGAGTTTAGCCTGAATAAATAGTTTAAGAGTTGGGCCCATTCTCTGCTTTTGTTCCTTAGTAGACCACTTGTTCTTTCAATTTAATAATTACTATTATTTACTTTACCCTACAGTAGCACCAGAACCAAAATCTGGATCAGAGTCTCCTTGTGCTAGATGCTGATGTAAATGACGGTGTCTGCCCAAAGAGCTTAATACAGTGCACCTAGCTACTAATTATTTGTTTTCTCCTTTGCAGGCCAATTTATTTACTCCCTCCATCATAAAGCACAGATTCATTATAAGATCAAGGTATTAAAAAAAATTAGTATCCTTGACTCGTTGTGCACACAACTTTTACTATCACTAGTAAGGTATGTAATTATCCAGATTCTAATACTTAAAACTTGTTCCATCTCAAAAGGAGAAAAGAACAGAAATTGTTGAAAGAAATGGAGCTGAATTGGCATTTTCCAAGAGTTTCACTTCAATTTTTAATTAAAACTTCTTACTTTAAGGACGTGATTAACATTTCAAGTCTTTAGCCTTCTTGATATAACAGAAATAAAATAATACTTTAAAATATTCCTGTCAGTAAATTAGAAAAATATTGAGTTCTTATGGCAGATTAGAGTCAGACCTTTTTTTTTTCAATAGCATAATCATTTATGTGAGGGCAAAACTGAATTAGATTCCAGTAGCACAAGGGAACAATAAGAAAACTGAACAATTCACATTACCATTGCAATGGAAATAATGGAAACAAATCCATGAAGATAGGCTTAGGCCTTGCTAGATGAGGCTTTTCATTATATCAATCGCACTAAAATGATTATTCTACATATTCTACAGAATCATAGATCCTAAGTATATTAAACAGAACAGAAATAGCATCTCCTTCCTCTCTGCTTCACTTTCTCATTTGTAAAATGCGGATAATAACATTTACTGTACTTATTTCTCAGGGGTGTTGTAAGCAGGGAATGGTGAATGTTTGTGAAGCACTTTGAAAATGTAAAGAACTCCGGACAGTAAAAGTGAAGTAATACTAGCCAACCTAAACCTGGGATTTCCCCTCCAAATATTATTTTCCCATAATTACAGAGGTAATATATTCCAAAGAAAACTGTGAGAAACAACTTGAAGAATATCCCTTCCTTCCTCCTTCACAGCACAGAGCTTCCTGAAGGACTAATATCTGGTTGCACATTATGACGCCCCCCATACACATACATTGCAGCGTAGATGTTTCAAAGTAGGGTCTCACATATAACAAACATGGATGTGCCTGTTACATAATCAGATGCGGCCAGACCATATACACCGGTTATATAATAAATTCATTTCTGCAGTGACAGCCGCCGCTCCCCCTCCTCTTGCAAGCTGACTTCCAGCCTCCCTCCCCCAAGGGAACAATGGTCTGTTTAGAATGTGCAAAAGGAGAGCGAGCACATCTGCTTTGATGGCAGCAGCAGGCAGAGCCCCTTGTTAACCCCCTTCCTGTGGCTTTTATACGTCATGGAACATTCCCGGAACGGGCCAACGTTCCACCCACTTCAGGGAACAGGCATCAAGGCGCAGAGCGCAGCACAGCCCCGCACACGCATCCAGCCCCCGCCACCTTCAGCCCGGGGCGCACACGCGCGTCCAGTCCCCCCCCCTCCCCGCATATACGCACAAGTACAAGTCAGCCGCGACAGCCAGCTGAAGCGTCCGTCAAGCCACTCCTCTCCTCCCCTCCGCTTCTCGCCCCGTCCAGCCCCTGGGATCATTCCAGCAGCAACCCCGCTCTTCCATGCAACCCCCTGCCCCTCCACCGAGCGTCTGCGTCCCACTCCCACCCCCCACCTTGCCATCGGAAGCCCAGCGTGAGAGCCGAGCAGCTGTGTCCCCTCCTGCGTGTCTCTCCTTAGTAACCATGCCCATTCTTCGCCACAGAAGGAGATTACGCAAGGCAGCCTGCTTCTAATCTGCATACACTTACATGCTGGGTATTCCCCACATTTCTTAACAGCGGGCCACTAACAAAGACACCCCCAGTGCAAGAAGAGGGGAACGGTTCACAGTATCCGAGGGAAAACGGGCCGATGATCGCAACAAGCTCAGCACGCCTCGAAAGGCGACTTACCGCTCGGATGGGTTTACAGCCCGACTGGTTTCCCTCAATGCCCCCCTCCCATTCTTCACATGTCCTTCATGGACCCCTGCTGCAGCCAGACAGCCTTCAGTGCCACAGCGCACTTGCAAGTTGCTCCAGAGACCCTCGCAAGCCTGCGCCTCAAAACACTCAACTTGTCAAGGACTTTTCCTGCTACAGTCAAAATAAATAAATAAATCGCCATTCAACGAGTGTCTCTCCCCTTTGCCCCCCCACCCCCGCCCCGCACCAGCTCAAAGCGGCTGTCAGCTGGTGCCTGTGACAGGGGCGGAGAGAGGGGGGGTAAAGGGGGGAGGGGACCTTGCAGCAGCTGCTGCAGCTCACCTGGAAAGTCACCGAGCCGGAAGGAGGAAACCCCTCCTGGTGCCCTTGTTGTTGGTCCCGCTGGGGGGCTCTTGTTGCTCCTTTGCTAAGGTGGTGCCTGGAGCGAGGTGGCCCGCGGCATTGCTTTATATAGAGACAGATCGAGATATTCCGACAGCCCACGGGCGTCTGGTTCATTGACTTGTAGTAGGATAGACCATTGCTCTCGGGCTTCCTCTCTCTCTCTCTCTCGCTTTAAATGGCGGAGCTTGATTTAAAATGAGAATAAAATCAGGGCGAGAGGCCGGAGAAGCCGCAGTTTTTTTCCGGAGGAGGGAGCCTCTCGGAGCTGCAGACAGACTGGGTTATTCCTGGCACCACTTCCCAGAACAGAAGTTACAAGGAGAGAGAGGGGAGAGCTCAGCCAGTGATGTCATCGGATCCCCCAGCGCGTCCCAGGGAGGGAGCGCGAGAGGGAGGGAGGTTGAACCAGAAGATCCAGTTCCAGAGAATGATGGGCTCTGTGTGTGTGTGTATGTGTGTGTGAGAGAGAGAGGTGCACTGTGCAGACAGAAAGAGAGGGGGAGGGAAGAGGCAGGGCTTCCGAGTGCAAAGCAGCTGCCTCCCCCAGCCAGAGGAGATCTCTGCTTCCCCCTCCCCCTCCTTTGAAAAGGGAACTCCCAGGAGAGCCAGTCTCAACTTGCCATGCAAAAGTTGTGCGTCTTCCCAGCTTGAGAATTTCCTTTAAGGATGTGGGATCCTCCTCCCCCCGCCCTTTTTATTTTCCACCACCTCCACCCCCTTTCCCTCGCCTGGTCAAGATCATGTTATCTGTCAGGAAGAACAAAATAATACCAGAGTTCCTGATGCTGACTGCATTTCTTGAGCATTTGAACCTGTTTTCTTGCGGTTCCCATCCCCAGTCCAAGTAGCTTGCCTGTGTCAAGCACTACGTATTTTAAATCATGTGCTGCTTTGCCCCCTACTCCCAAAGGGAAGGTTTATAGGATTCTCAGCAATTATTCCATTACTCTCTAAATGGGATTTTGGAAATATAAAAACGAAACAAATTGCTCAAAGCAGTACTGGCTTTTTCCAGACTACTCTGATTGCAAACTCAGTGTCTATTTCTAAACTCGGTGTGTATTTCCAAAAGAGAATCTTCAGCTTTAAACATTTTCTGGGCTTATTTTGTTTACTTGTTTTAAAATGTTTTATTTTCATATCTGGCTGAAGAGTCGCTAGAAAACAATTTAAAATATGAAGTACCTTGTTTAATATACCTATACAACATAATACAAACTATTGACAGCTGCAGGACTCCCTGCTTTCAGTGTTATAGATGATAGGTAAGGTTCATCTTAAAGAAGACTGGATGTCATACATGTGAACTTACTAGCAAAATTTACTTTCAAGGCTGCTGCTCTGAGTACAGAGGCCTGCAGGCTGCAGCAAACAGTAAAAAGGTTGAGACAGGACAAGTGCTCCACTTGTGCCCAATATGGTCTCTGTGGTCTGCTGTTAGCTTAAGCTGTGACCCTGCCAGCCAATGAGGATTCAGAACGTTTTATATCAGCTGCTTTTGCTCTCATGTTCTAGGGAGTAAAGGGAGATATGAAGGGCAGAACTAAGAGGGTGGTGCCAATTCATTCTATTCTAGAATATCTGTGCCCACCTTTTTCTTAATATAGTTTGTCTCCAATAAGCACATAACTCAGGGGAAAATATTCTCTTGTAGTACTATGTAAAGCAAGAAAGAAACAAAGTACTCTGATTTAACTTTTTTACATCCATTCCACTATTTTTCTTACCACTTCATAAAATAAAACAAGTCTTTAGTGTTCCAAACGAGTAATTAAATAGAGAAATAAAATCAAAATAAAGTCATATATTTAAATAAAATTCCTTACGTGTATAGTAATAATATCTTTGAAAATTAAACCAATATGGATATTACAAACCAGTTATTTTTCACCATTTGTGCTTTTGATTTTACCTTTTTGCTCAGAGTAAAACCAAGCTGGCTAGTTTCACTTTTGTTTCTAGGTACTAGCACAATCATCTTAATTGTTTGGCTTCACAGTGTTTGAGCAGAATGTTTATTTTTTTAAGCATTATTTATTCTAATTTTCATACTAAAAACTTTTTATTCATACTAGGTTTTGTAAACCTGTAATGAAAATTCAGGCCCACATAAAACTGACATTTTTTACAGTGTTGCCAACTTGCAATGTTATCACAAATCTTGCAACATTTGGTGATTTTCTTAAATCCCCAGCTACTGGAGTCATATGATTAAATGAGAATCTCAGCTTTCATTTTAAAAAGTTTCTTACCCTTATAGTTGCAAAGAAAAGTGAATCCTGAAGACTCAAATACCAGAAGGCAAATAAAAAGTACCCAGCATTCATAATGTTTAAAGTATCATGATTTTGAAGCCAATGTCATGAAGGTCTGTCATAACTACAAAGGGAAGGGAACAGCCCTCCTGTGTACAATACTATAAAATCCCTCATGGACAGAGACACCAAAATCCTTTTACCTGTAAAGGGTTAAGAAGCTCAGGAAACCTGGCTGACACCTGACCCAAAGGACCAATAAGGGAACAAGATACTTTCAAATCTTGGTAGGAGGAAGTCTTTTGTTTGTGCTCTTTGTTTTGGGGGTTGTTCGCTCTTGGGACTAAGAGGGACCAGACATCAATCCAGGCTCTCCAAACCTTTCTGAACCAGTCTCTCATATTTCAAACTTGTAAGTAACAGCCAGGCAAGGCGTGTTACTCTTATTTTTGTTTTCTCAACTTGTAAATGTTCCTTTTTGCTGAGAGGATTTTACCTCTGTTTGCTGTAACTTTGAACCTAAGGCTAGAGGGGGTTCCTCTGGGCTATATGAATCTGATTACCCTGTAAAGTATTTTCCATCCTGATTTTACAGAGATGATTTTTACCTTTATTTAATTAAAAGCTTTCTTTTTAAGAACCTGATTGTTTTTCCTTGTTTTAAGATCCAAGGGGACTGGATCTGGACTCACCAGGAATTGGTGGGGGAAAGGAGGGGGGGATGGTTAAATGCTCCATCTGTTAAGATCCAAGGGGTTGGATCAGTGTTCACCAGGAACTTGGTGAAAAAGTCTCTCAAGCCTACCCAGGGAGGAGAAGGTTTTGGGAGGAAAGAGGGTGTTCCAGACGGAGGAATCTGGATGGTGGCAGCGAAACCAGATCTAAGCTGGTAGTTAAGCTTAGAATGTTTATCCAGGTCCCCACATCTGTACCCTAAAGTTCAGAGTTGGGGAGGAAACTTGACATGGTCTCTTTCAGTTCTGGCTCCAAAGCTATTTTTGACAAACTGCATAGCCTACGTTTGACTGCTTGTGTCTTGACAGAGCCAACACCAGGGAAGAGCAAGTAGAAACACTGTCTTGGGTTGGTACAGCAGCTACCTGGACAGGTCTACATTTAAAATTAAATTGACATAGCTATAGCACTCAGGGGTGTGAAAAATCCATACCCTTGGGCACAGTAGCTATGCCAACCTAATCACAGTGCAGGCACAGTGAGGTTTACCAAAGTATGCTTCTGTTGACCTAGCTACCATCTCTGGGAGAGGTGGTGCTCCTACACTGACAGAAAAACCTTTTCTGTCATGTAGGCTACATGCACATTATAGGGTTATACCAGTACAGCTACAGCACTTTAGCTATGCCATGATAGTCCCCGTAGTCTTGTGGCCTGAGATGCCAGAGCAGGTTCTTTCATGAAGAGGCAGTAGGGGAACCTGAGTCACCCATTCTCTCTCCTTTCTGGGTTCTGTGACATTACCTTTATATTTTTACCATTTGGTTTTTAAACAAAGAAGTTGAAGTCAAAAAGTAAGAAAATTCCAAAGAGTCACATTTTCAACTATTATTTAAAATTCACAGGCCACTAGGATCATTCATTCTTGTATGTGTGGAAAGCACCTAGCACATCATAGCTGTTGCTACAGGAAAAATATAATTAATTATAACAATCATCAGCATTGCACACAATTTATTAAACATTGCCATTTATATTAAAATCCAATACAATCTGATCTTGGAGCTTAATCATTTATTAGCTTTGAAAACTGCTGCTGCTCCCACAACCAGACAATAGAAAATGACATATTATTTTGCTTACTCTAGTACAATTGAGTTGAAATGTAAAATAACTCTTAAAAACAGCTAACACATTTAAAGAAATACATTCTTTCATTGAGAAAAATTACCTGATCTCTGTGCTCTCACCCTGTGCGCTTGAAGACCAGACTACTTTGTCATCAAGCTACTATTAGAGAAATCATAGTATTAGTACAATGTCTCCATTTGTAGAAAGGAGCTGATGATATTTACCTGCTTCAACATAGTTATTGTGTGGCTAAATTAACCCAAATGTAGAAACTTATCTCATGGCCTCAAAAGAAAGAGGTGGAAATTATTAGTAGTTGCATTATTACTCCTCAATGAACTGTGTTTTTCTTGGGGACTGGATGGTTCAGGAAACTAATGGGATATGAAACCTTTTGTGAATGGGAATCCAGATCAATAAACCAATGTTAATAGAAATAGCTTTGTATTATTATTTTAATGTATTATGTATTGTCCTTCATTTGACTATATTTTGGTGTATCTTATCCTCCTTCTTTTTCTGTTTTCCCACTCAGGTTTCCCTCAAACCCACACAATCCACTCACACTCACTTCCCCCCACACCCACATATCTGTTCACACACCGTCCCTGAGGCCTGTAAAAGCACCTACTCACACAACTGGGGATGTCTGTCTGATGCTGGGGGACAGTGTATATTTCTTGTCTCTATGACAGAAGGGGCTGCTGCAGAAAGGTCCTTTCCTTTTTCTCCTTGAGGAGAGAGGCACTGAGCTGGATCTTAGGCTCAGGGCACTGGTCTGCACTCAGTTTACTATGCTTAGTTTAGTCTTAGACAGGTAGTGAGCTGGATTGCAATCAGCCACTCATCATGGGTTCTGCTGGAGATGGGGACTAAGAAGAGGGAGCTGCAGTTGGAATTGAGGGAAAGGGAGGAGCAGAATTGGCCAGTAGCTGCTCTGAGGACAGGAACAGGGAGGAGAGGGCACTAGAATCCTGGGAAGGGCAGAGGGCAGAAAGGAAAGTAATTGTTTATATTTGTCTCCCACCTGCCATAGGTAGCAGCAGGGTCTCTCTATGGAGCATTGCTTGCTCAGGTGGCGGGGTATTTTTATTCATATAAACACGTAATCTTTTTATGAATGTTTATAAACTCTTTTGTATAGTTATATCTAAAGGCAATGAGTTCCACTAGCCAATTATTCATGAGGTTAAAAAATGTTTCCCTTTATCAGTTTTAGATGTGTTGCTTTTCATTTTGATCGAATGCTACCTCGTTCTTGTATTAAGAGAAGGTAAACCAACCCTCCCAATTTTCCTTCTCTATCTCATTAATTATTTTAAGCAACTCTAATATATCCTTTCTTACCTATGCACTCGCTCATCTAAATAGTACTAATTTTTCCTCATATGGAAATTTTTCCATGACTTTTCCACATAATCTGATTAAGTCACAATGACGCAGATCTTTATGCTAGACATTTCTTGGAGCTTACCCTCAAATGGTGTGGAAGAGGACGAAAGTGAAGGTATTTAGCTTTCCACTGTGGGTAAATAATAGTGGAAGAGGGCTTAGTAGAAGGGATGTGCTTCCTAGTGTATGTGCAACGTGCCTCAGGTGGCACATGACCAGGATTCATCATCAAATTTGGTCTGCTGGTTGGATCATTAGCTTCTCCGGCCGCGCCCAGGGACTGACTGGGAGTGCGATGTGAATGCTGATCATGCCCCCAAGGGATGTGCTCTTAGCATGGTAAAGAATTAATGGAACCATTTCCTGGAGGAAAATGTTTCTCTGAGCTGTCTGTTAAAAAATGTGATTTCCTTTTGCAAAATCTAAACCTTTACTTAAAAATATATCTTGGGCAGAACTAACTTGTTATGTATGAATATTTGTAACTTGATAGTAACACATCACCATTTGACATAGTGATTAGGAAAAAAATGAGAGGGGGCAGAGATTTTTGAAAACTATAATTATAGATATTGGCCCTTTCAGGACTTTTTAAGACCCACAAATCTTGGAAAAATTTTGAATAATGTAACTTTTACTCTTCACATTTTTTCAGAGCTAATTAGGAAGCTGGATAAGAGAATGTGCAGGCAGCATTGTGTATTCTGCCAAGCCATTAAGAGCACTTCTAATTTAAAATAAATTAATCCCTTAACTGCCACCCCCATTTTGTCACTGGTCTTGCATTTTAATATCAGAATCAGATAATTTTTTTAAAAATCCTTACTTTCAGGCATTAAAAAAATTTCCCGTCAACATCCACACTATGCTAACAGGAACAGGTCACTTCTCTCTCTCTCTCTTCAAATGAAACAGTCCTCAAATTTATTTTGCATATTGTATTCAAGAACTTTTTTTCAGTTTTTCTTAGCACAGATGAAGTAAAAGCTTGCCAAAAGCATGGCATGATTTAACAACATCTGAGTTATATAACCTTAACAATTACATGGATTTATTTTTTAAAGCTTAACTACTTACATTCTCATTAGTACCTGATATCCTCTCGTTAGTAGCCTTCTCAAACAGCCAACTTTAACTTTTAGAATATCTTCATTTCAAAGAATCCCAGAGAACCTTTTATCTAGAGAGAGAATTTCACTTATCTTGGGGTGGAATACTGCACACAGTAATACTGTCTGACAATTTGAGGATAGGTGAAGAAGAATACCACACCCACTTGAAATGGCAAGGGGAATTTAGAGAGGAAAAATTAAAATTGCCCAAACAAATCAGCTGAATTTTGACCATAATACTGAGGCTAACACTATTACTCTTCTGAAACATGACATGGGACTCTTAATGAGCACAAGTGGTTGGGACTTTGATTTTACATCTCATGATATTTCCCACAGCACAATGCCCTTTAATACTATGCTGGTGCATTGGTTCAGTACTGTCTCAGAGGAAAGTGTGCCACCTACTGAATGACCTATGCTACTTGCTACAGCAGAAGAGGGCACTGCCCAGGCTTTCACACTGCTTAGTTTGTGAAAGCTAATAAACTCAAACAAACTCCCAATAGGCATTGCTACCAACATGAACAAGCCTATTACAGACTGATTAAGTCCTTTACTTGTAGCAGTTGTAGTAATAGTGTAGCTTGAAATAAAATGAAATTTTCAGTTCTGAAAGCCAATATAAAAGTTATGCCTTCTAACATTGCTGCTGCTGCAACTGCAACTGTACTAAGTCTCAAAAATGAATTCCGTAACTGCAAAAAACTCAAATACTAAAATTCCACTATGATTTCCACACCAACTGGATGTGCCCGTGTACCGACCTTGAAGGTATTTGCTAGCTATGTGTCCTAAGAAAACAGAGAACACCCTCTCTTGCTTCATTGTCAGATAGTAGTTCCCTTTGTGTACTTTCTTCAATTACTCATTTGATTGAGCAAGAACAAAGGAAACTCTCCACAGGTGCTGTCATAATCTGTTAAAGGCACCTAGAAACTTTCCTGTGGTTACCTGCATCTTATGTTATTAGATTACTCTGCAGTATGTGTCATTCTGGAATATTACTGAAACATTATAATGACATCTTGGGAAAAAAAACTTGGCACATATTTAATTATGGTTTATTATCCTTTTAGCAGCTTGTACTTATTTGACCTCTTATTTATATAAAGTACAGTAGGTGCTTGTACGATTAGTACATTTAAATAAATAATTAAATAGCAGCTAAGACAGTCCCTCTGATTTCAAACTCTTATTTTGGGTCAAATAGATATTAGTTCAATTTGAAGAACACAATGATTCAAGATATTCATTATGGGAACCTTTCACTTCTAAGTCATCGATCTAAATCCAGTTCATATATGTGGCAACAAACCTTGAACATATAAATCCTGATTCACTGAAATTCTTGGTTATCAGGACATAAGTCTTTAAGAGATGGTCACACATCAGTTAGTTAAAAAAGGAACAAATTTTTTCATAAAAGTTCATCTACATTTTGAAAATATAAGACATTTCCCCCAGCTCTCTGCAGCAAAAAGTCTTCATATGTTAATCATCCTTTAATATATGACAGTCCTTCACCATAATTGAGAAATAAAGACACCAGTATTAAAACGGTGGAAATTTGTTAAAATATATTTCAATTCAAAAATAGCCTTTTTTAAAAAATATAAACTTTTGTGAAAGCATTTTAGCTTTTTTAAAATTTTCTATTCTGCTATATTTTTCAGCAGAAGCTTTTGATGAAAAATTCAGCTTTTTCTTCAAATTATTTTTTTATTCTGAGAGTGTAACAGATAAAGTTGCAAAATATATTTCACATTCTCTTCTTTTGAAACAGACACATTAAAATAAATCTGGCATTTTTTAAAAAAAAACTATAATTGTGTATTGATTTTGCTAGGAATTGGCCAATTCTAGTATTTAAAACACCAATGTAAAAATCTCTTTTCTGAAAGCCAGAGGTTTATAAATGTGAGATATTAACAACAAACTTTTGTATTAGTTGAAAATATTTTGGACTTCTTATGATAGTTTTAAAACATATTGTATCTCCACTTAGAAGTTTAGAATATATTTTGTAGTTTATAATCCATACATCATTCAGCTGTAATAAACTGATATGGAAGAGAAATGAGTCATTAATCATATTTAGGAAGTACATTTCTAATCTACTGATACATGACAGTTGCCAATTAAGCAGCAATCTGCTGCTTATAAAGATAAAATATGTTTTAAAATTACATATTTTAATAATAGTTTTTAAATGTTAAAAATGTTGTATACTGTAATGGAAACAACACTTCTCTAACGAAATATTCAACATCACTTGGGTTGGACCTGATTCAATGGGAGCTGGATATGGGCTTTATAGTGCAGTCAGTTTAGCAAGGCCCCAATTCAAGAAGGTACTGAAGTACTTATTTCTACTCTAGTGCTAAAAACACTTGTTACTGGTACAATGATTATGTCCAATAAAGGAATTACTAGGAAGTCTGTTCTGCTTTGGATAATTAGAACATGTCACATAACATGTTATACATTCATTTATGGGGCGTACTCAAGCTCCTGTGTACTCTGGGTCAAGATCCTTTGCCACCGCAGCTCTCTGGTGCAACAGGCTGAAATTATGTGACAGTTTCATTTAAATTATTATTTTTAAATGAATAAAAAATTAGGGTGGACTCCATGGCAAATTGTTTGGAATAGACAGGACCCTGGAATGTTTGCATAGGTCAAATACTAGAGCTAGTGAAAAGCAGGGAAGAAAACAGGCACAAAATTACAGAAATTTTCCCCCAATTTTCACTTACATTTCAACATTTTTGAAATTCTCCCCAGCATTATCAAATACAGACTACATTCAGAACAGAGCATGAATGTGGAAGCCTCCAGCACAGCCATATTCATACTCATACAAAAATCAAAAGGGCATAATTGTGTCATTTTCTCTGGACTGGTTATGCAAAGAGGTCTGTTAAATTTTTTTGGCCAAGTGCTTTTATCTTCAAAAGAGCAGAATGTGGTTTTTAGTCTGAGAACAAAAATAAACTAGAGGCTATAGGCCAAATACTGCATTGACTTATGACCCCTGCAATCCATCTTCAATTAATGGAAATGCCTGGTGTGTAAATCAGCACAGAATTTGGCTCTAACTTAAAAAAAAAACCTTTCAATGCACAGATTAGATGAAAAGTGGGAGTCACTGTAAAAAAAAAATCATTTAAACTATTAGCTCAAGGCACATCTGCAGTCAAATAAAAGGAAATAATATACTAAATTTTATCAGGAGAGACTGAACACAAAACAAAACAGGTGACTCTGTTATAAGAATAAGTTTTGCCTGACAATTACATCTGGGCAATCCCACTGATTTCAACCCAACAGGATTTCATTGAGGTTGTATCCAGGTAAGCAAAGGCAGTAATGTAGCTGAGTGTCAATAAGGTCTAAGATACTCTGTGCTGTACAAAAGTTACCATAATGGAAGAAGAATATTAGTGGATTGTAGAACACCACAAAGGATGTTTGTCTTCACTGCAATATAAAACTCATAAATCTCAGAGTCAGGGTCAATTGACTCAGGCTGTAGGGCTAAAAGGGTATCTTTACAGTTCAATGAAAGTTTGGGCTCAGACTCAGGCATGAGCCCAACCTCCAACCCTTCCATCTACACATGAATCTCTTGGACTCAGCCTCAGACCTAGGGTTCTAGGACCTTGTGGGGATGGAGGATCCAAGCCCAAGTCATGCCAAGACCCAAGGTTCAAGCCCTGTTGCTTTGCAGTGTAGATGCAGTCCCCCGACTTGAATCGTAGTAGTCTGCCAAAAGTATCCCAAAATCCCATAGACCAACTTCCTTTATTCTCTCTATCCCAAGATTCTCCAATTGACTCAAGTGAAAATGGAAGCCACCTCGCCCCTTACGCATACAGCAGCAGTTCAGTGAGTCAGTCCTTCCATTAGCTTCTGACCACCTAGCTGCAAACTCACCATTAGACAGCCTTTTGTGTTTGCAATGGAGACGGACCTTTTGCAACCCTTTTGCAAAGTGTGCTGCTTCTTGGTCACAGGAGCTCAACCAGATTTTGGTGAATCTTTGGTTCAAGACCAACAATGCCAGTGGACTTTTTAGTAAGAGTACCAGGAATGACCATACATACCAGCAAATACCCAAAAACGTGCAGCATTACAAATTTACCTGACTAGTGACCAGTGCAGAGAGCAGGTTAAGCGGCTCAGGAGTGAGTATCAGAAGACCAGGAACCAAGGACTAGAACCGCACCTTGGGCAACAAACTCATATTCTGCCTGTTTAATGGGGAGTTTCACAGAGCCAACCATGGCGAACGATGACCTAGTCAGTCTGGATGGTGCCCTGCTGACCCTAGAATACAGCAGGGGGACTAATGGGAGCCAGCAGAAGACACTGAGTGAGGACCATGAAGTCACTCTGTTGCTGAAACCAGTCCCAGAGCACACTTCAGAACAGGATCAGCACCACATTCTGGGTCCATAGTCAGAGGTGCTATTTGATGTACCCCTGAGGACCATCCTGTTGCTGAATCTGAAGCAGATATGGAAGGGACAGAAACTCCCCGAGTCCTGTAAGTTTCTGACTCCACATTAATGTTTCTTGATACAGTAATGGGAGGGATTTCCACTCAATGAATGAATGCAAAAGTTATGAGAAGCCTGGCGAGCAGTGTGTATCCGCTGTCACATTATTGACTTGAATTGGGACCGTATAGATCATTGTTGCAACCAAGGTCCTGTAGTGGCATCAAATCTTGTATAAAGGGATTCAGATGAGGTGTCCAAGACAAGGTTATAGTTGGCTGGTTGTGATTATGCTCTCTGTATGTGTGTATCATTTTTGTAGTTGAAGGTATAAATATTGGCTCTATACTGTCTGTATTTCAAACTTATGCTAGTGTCAGCTCTGCCTAGCTGGCTTAATGGCCCATTAAGGACCATTAGCTATACAACTGACCCATTGAGAGAAGGCTGATAGGCCTTGTAACTCAGCAAAGTATGCATGGACTTGCCCATGTGACTCCATACTCCATTTTGCTGTAATTTTCCACAGTAGGAACGAACAGGGCTGGTGCAATCATTTAGGCAAACTAGGCGGCCGCCTAGGGTGCTAAGTGGTTAGGGGCGCCTAGAAGCCCCTTCAGGCGAGGAGGTGGAGGTGAGCTGGGTGAGTGCGGGGAGGGCTGCCCACAATAACGAGGGGAGGGCACACAGAGAAACTGCTCCCTGCCCCAGTTTACCTCCACTCTGCCTCCTCCGCTGAGCACACAGCCCCACTCTAAGTCTCCTCCAATCAGCGCCGCAAGCCTGGGCAGGGAGGAGAATTAGACCAGCGCCGCGCGCTCAGTGGAGAGGCGATCCTAGGTGTGCGGGCTACCCAGCAGGTTAGCTTCAGCAGGTCTTCCAGACAGGGTTAGCTGTCCGGGGGGATAGAGGAATTTCCCCAGGCAAGGTTATCTGCCGGGGGATGAGGTACTTTGTGGCTGGGGTGGTGAGCTCTGCGGGGGGGCCTGCGGGCGCTGAGTTAGCTGCTGTGGGGGGGCGAGGTTAGCTGGGGGGGTGCAAGGTGGATGTTTCGCCTAGGGCGCGAAACTTCCTTGCACCGGCCCTGGGAACAAAGAGGTGTTCTTACACCTGGAAAAGACTACAAAAAGCTGATGCCTCATCTCCATCTTGTCTTCAGTTCTGCTTCTTACTTCTGGAGGGACTTTGCTACAAACAGAAGCTCTACACAAAGGACTGATGACTCGTCCCAGCTGTGGATGTACACCAGAGACTTGATTTGAACCTGCAATTTATTCTATCACTGCTACAAGCCTGAAACTTTGCCATTATTGTGTGTAATTGATTCCATTTAATCAACTCTAGCTCTCAACTATATCTTTTTCCTTTTATGAATAAATCTTTAGATTTTAGATTCAAAAGGATTGGCAAAAGCGTGATTTGTGGGTAAGATCTGATTTGTATATTGACCTGGGTCTGGGGCTTGGTCCTTTTTTCTTTTACTGGGGTATTCGTTTTCATAACCATTTGTCCCCATAATGAGTGGAACTGGTGGTGATACTGGGAAATTGAAGTGCCTAAGGGAATTGCTTGTGTGACTTGTGGGTAGCCAGTGGAGTGGGACCAAAGTCCTCTTTTCTGGCTGGTTTGGTTTGCCTTAGAGGTGGAAAAAACCCAGCCTTGGGCTGTAACTGCCCTGTTTTAAACAATTTGTCCTGAATTGGCACTCTCAGTTGGGTCCTGCCAGAACCAGCATCGTTACAGTGGCATAGTTGGCAGGATCCACAGAACCAGGTCAATTAAGCTCATAAATTCTGACCTGATCCAATCCCAAGTGCTGATAGCTGCAAACTTTCCCTGAAGCAGGAACTCCAGATAGCTAATCACTTTGCAGGGAACGGCATATTTGCCAGGGACACTTCAGTAGCTGACCAGCCCATTCCAGTCATAAATGTGCTGTTCAGTCATTATATGTTTGAAAACTTTGAATAAACTGCAGGTTTCCCACCAGCAGTTTGGAACAATACCTTCCTTTGCAGTCAGGCACCACAAGGACAGTTATGTCTTCCAAAATGTGAAAGGCCTGAAATGATAAAAAAAAAGCTTTTATAGCAAGGCCACTGACCACCGCCCACCCCCAACCCAAATAATTATCAATTTTTGTAAATCAAAAAGAGCTTAGAATTTTTAACTTACTATTGTTTCTGTGTAACCTATGCCAGCTTGGAGTTCTCCTCTAGTGGCAGCTAGACCAGCCAGAGATTGATGAGTCTGCTACAGCTTTGACTAAGAGAGATTGATGTATCTTTTAGCTCATGTAGTAGAGGCTCATGCACTAAGCTCCAGAGGTCCTAGGTTTGATACTAGTCATCACTTTAGCTGTGATTAACCAGGCTGTTTCCAGGGAGAGTCTGTGGACTGAAGCATCCCTTTCACAATATACTGAAGTTCAGTTGTGAAATAAAACATTTTATGTCCTTGAAATTCCACAAGAATTAATTCTGTGCTCCTCTATTGAGCTCTTTGAAACAATAACCCTCTGTGTCTTGTCCTATTGCAGGACCCGCGATATCTACTGGCTGCTGTACCTCCACAGCTCGACCTCAGTGTAGTCCGAGCCCTCGTCTACCCTACGAGTTTAGGTCGAATTTAGTAGCGTTAGATTGATTTAACCCTGCACCTGTCCATAGACAAAGCCATTTTTGTGGATTTAAAGGGCTCTTAAAATCAATTTCTCTACTCTCCCAATGAGGGGATTAGTGCTGAAATCGACCCTGCTGGGTCGAATTTGGGATAGTGTGGATGCAATTCAACGGTATTGGCCTCCGGGAGCTATCCCACAGTGCTCCATTGTGACCTCTCTGGACAGCACTCTCAACTCAGATGCACTGGCCAAGTAGACAGGAAAAGCCCCACAAACTTTTGAATTTCATTTCTTGTTTGGCCAGCATGGCGAGCTGATCAGCATAGGTGACCATGCAGAGCTCATCAGCACAGGTGACCATGTTGTTCCAGAATCGCAAAAGAGCTCCAGCATAGAACGAATAGGAGGTACTGCATCTGATCGCTGTAAGGGGAGACGAATCCGTGCTATCCAAACTCCGTTCCAAAAGACGAAATGCTGGAATATTTGAAAAAATCTCCAAGGACATGAAGGACAGAGGTTATAACAGGGACCCGCAACAGTGCCGCGTGAAACTAAAAAAGCTCAGGCAAACCAAAGAACCAGAGAGACAAACAGCCGTTCCTGGTCAGAACCCCAGACATGCCACTTCTATGATGAGCTGCATCCATTCTAGAGGTGCCCTACCAAACTACCCCACCCCTGTGCTTCCCTCCTCCCCACCCTTCCAGGCACCTTGCAGTTAATCCCCCCATGTGAGAATTAAGTAGAGAATACGTGAATTTGAACACAATGACTTATTGCCTCTTGCAGCGGAGATCTAAGGGGTTGGAGGTGAGGCAGCTGGCTTACATGAATAAGAAGAACCTGGAGGGTGATTCATCAATGCGAAAACAAACAGAACTTGCACACACCCTGGCCAGTCATGAAACTGGGTTTTTCAAGCTCTCAGTGCACAGCGCACCTGGCGCTCTTATTAACCGCCCTGGTGTCGTGGCGGCCGCTTAATCCACCATGGTATTTCCTCAACCTCCACCCCACTAAAAATACCCCCTACTCTTACCGCTTATTGTCAGTTATGTCTTCCAAAATGTGAAAGGCCTGAAATGATAAAAAAAAAGCTTTTATAGCAAGGCCACTGACCACCGCCCACCCCCAACCCAAATAATTATCAATTTTTGTAAATCAAAAAGAGCTTAGAATTTTTAACTTACTATTGTTTCTGTGTAACCTATGCCAGCTTGGAGTTCTCCTCTAGTGGCAGCTAGACCAGCCAGAGATTGATGAGTCTGCTACAGCTTTGACTAAGAGAGATTGATGTATCTTTTAGCTCATGTAGTAGAGGCTCATGCACTAAGCTCCAGAGGTCCTAGGTTTGATACTAGTCATCACTTTAGCTGTGATTAACCAGGCTGTTTCCAGGGAGAGTCTGTGGACTGAAGCATCCCTTTCACAATATACTGAAGTTCAGTTGTGAAATAAAACATTTTATGTCCTTGAAATTCCACAAGAATTAATTCTGTGCTCCTCTATTGAGCTCTTTGAAACAATAACCCTCTGTGTCTTGTCCTATTGCAGGACCCGCGATATCTACTGGCTGCTGTACCTCCACAGCTCGACCTCAGTGTAGTCCGAGCCCTCGTCTACCCTACGAGTTTAGGTCGAATTTAGTAGCGTTAGATTGATTTAACCCTGCACCTGTCCATAGACAAAGCCATTTTTGTGGATTTAAAGGGCTCTTAAAATCAATTTCTCTACTCTCCCAATGAGGGGATTAGTGCTGAAATCGACCCTGCTGGGTCGAATTTGGGATAGTGTGGATGCAATTCAACGGTATTGGCCTCCGGGAGCTATCCCACAGTGCTCCATTGTGACCTCTCTGGACAGCACTCTCAACTCAGATGCACTGGCCAAGTAGACAGGAAAAGCCCCACAAACTTTTGAATTTCATTTCTTGTTTGGCCAGCATGGCGAGCTGATCAGCATAGGTGACCATGCAGAGCTCATCAGCACAGGTGACCATGTTGTTCCAGAATCGCAAAAGAGCTCCAGCATAGAACGAATAGGAGGTACTGCATCTGATCGCTGTAAGGGGAGACGAATCCGTGCTATCCAAACTCCGTTCCAAAAGACGAAATGCTGGAATATTTGAAAAAATCTCCAAGGACATGAAGGACAGAGGTTATAACAGGGACCCGCAACAGTGCCGCGTGAAACTAAAAAAGCTCAGGCAAACCAAAGAACCAGAGAGACAAACAGCCGTTCCTGGTCAGAACCCCAGACATGCCACTTCTATGATGAGCTGCATGCCATTCTAGAGGGTGCCCCTACAACTACCCCACCCCTGTGCTTCCCTCCTCCCCCACCCTTCCAGGGCAACCTTGGCAGTAATCCCCCCATTTGTGTGATGAATTAATAGAGAATACGTGAATTTGAAACAACAATGACTTTATTGCCTCTGCAAGCGGAGATCTAAGGGTGGAGGGGAGGGCAGCTGGCTTACATGGAAATAGAATGAACCTGGGGGGTGGGATTCATCAAGGAAAAACAAACAGAACTTGCACACCATACCCTGGCCAGTCATGAAACTGGGTTTTCAAAGCTTCTCTCATGCACAGCGCACCCTGCTGCGCTCTTATAACCGCCCTGGTGTCTGGCTGCGCTTAATCAGCAGCCAGGTGATTTGCCTCAACCTCCCACCCCACTATAAACATATCCCCCTTACTCTTACAGATATTGTGCAACACACAGCAAGCAATAATAATGATGGGAATATTGGTTTTGCTGAGGTCTAACCAAGTCAGTAAACTGCACTAGTGAGCTTTTAAATGTCCAAAGGCACAGTCTACCACCATTCTGCACTTGCTCAGCCTATAGTTGAACTTCTCCTTACAACTGTCCAGGCTTCATGACCCATGGGAGCAAAGGGTAGGCTGGGGTAGGTGCAATTGCGCGGTGCTGCCGACTAGGAGAGCAGCCTGAGGCAGAAGCCTCCAGCTGGCATGATATTCCAGGCAGGACTGAATCTCCTCCATTAGATGAAACTTAAAGAAGAAAATGACTTGGAGTCATTCCTATTTTTATCCAGGCACCCCCGACTGACCTCACCAAGGCTGGGCAGGAGCATCCATGTCTGCCCAGGTGCTGCCCAAGGTCGGCCAGGAGCACACACGGGATGCCAACAACGGTTAGCAGTTGTAGTGCACTGTCTGCCGTCCGCAAGGCAATGCAAGGAGATGCTGCTGTGTAGCACGGCAGTACCGCATCTGCCAGCAGCACCCAGGAGACATATGGTGACAGGGAGCTAAGTGGGCTCCATGCTTGCCGTACTTTGTCGTCTGCACGAGTAACCCAGGAAAAAAAGGCGAGAAATGATTTTTTGCCATTGATTTCACAGAGGGAGGGAAGGAGGGGGCCAAACGCCATGTACCCAGAACCACCCCCAACAATGTTTTTGCCACATCAGGCACTGGGAGCTCAACCCAGAATTCCTATGGGTGGTGGAGACTGCGGGAACTGTGGGATAGCTACGACAGTGCAACGCTCCAAAAGTCAACGCTAACCTCAGTACTATGGACACACACCGCCAACTTAATGCACTTAGTGGGGACACACACAATCGACTGTATCAGATCGATTTCTAAAAAATCGACTTCTATTAAATTGACTTAATTTCATAGCATAGACATAACCCTAGGCTGGCCCAAAATATCTTCATGGACTGTTCCGAGAGGAAGCATTTCTGGGATGAACTTATTGTTGAAGTTCTTGATGGTGCCAATAAGCAGATCAAGTACCGGAAACAGAGGGATTTATGACTACAGAAAACACATGCCAAGAGACAAAAGAAAAGGCTGAGGCTCACTGCACAGCTTGAGGACTGGGTTTCCAGGCTGGAGAACACATTTGCTGCAGTGTTCCTGGAACAGGAACAGCAGCTAATGGAGGAGGAGGGAGCACAGTGGAGAGGGTAAACAGCTTGAAAAACTCCCTGTCTGGGTGATCTATGCGATCAGGCTGCAAGAGCAGCTGGAAAGGGCAACTAAACCCCTTGCAGCCATCCCTCTTGACCTCCTTTCTTGTGGCTACTTCCACCCCTTCCCTGGTGCCAGGTGCGTGGAAAACAGGGAAAGGAGAACAGCATGCCAGGGGTCATGCAGCAGTAGGGGTTTTCTGTCACATTTGCACTTTTTCAAGCACTTTTTCAATTTGTTTTGGAAATGTTCTTTTGTAACTAGGTGTTTGGGTGTTGTAAGGGCAGCTGGCCTGCCTGGCAATGGGTGACTGTTTTATTGTATTAACACATGTTTACAAATAAAGCTTTTTATGTCATCAAGAAAGTTTATTGCGACCACTGCATCTCATCGTACAATTGGTATTTGAAATAATAAAGCTAAACACGTGATCAGGAACAATTAGGAATTAGTAAGCAAACACTATTCCTCTCTACAATTAGGTACAGCAATCCCCTCTTCAATTACTTCCTTGTACGAATCCATACTCTGAATCAACTCCTCCTCCATTTCATAAGTTGTCATGTCATTCATAACTACATTGCATGGCAGTCAACCCCCGTTCTCTCCCCAAGCACTGAACCCTCCCCAAATCAATTAGCCCCACTGAAAACCCTGGCATCATGAACTTTCCAATGCAACCCACATTGACATTCATAAACTGATCTCTGTGGTCCACAGGGGCCTGCATAACAATGGAGTAGTCCCCTTGGCAGTTTATGTACTCATGCTTCTTGAGGAGGGAAAACTATGGACACACAAGTCCCACCAATGGCCCTGGCACAGTGTGGAAACCTCATTCTCTTAAAGCTAGCAATTACCTCAGGAATATCATTGTATGCTGTCATAAGGTATAATTCCCAAATCTGAACCTTAGAGTCCAAAATTTGGGTACCTGGATGAATTCCTCTAAGCTTAATTACCAACTTAGATCCGATAGCACTGCCACCACCCAAAAATATAGTGTTCTGGGGCACTCTGATCTCCCCAACCTTCCCTGGGGACCCCAAGAACCCAAATCCCTTGGGTTCTTAAAACGAGGAGAAATAAACCATTCCCCCTTCTTTCCCCCTCCCAGACTTTCCCTCCCTGGGTTATCCTGAGAGACTACTGATAAACTCTTTACATCACACCTACAGAGAAGATGTCCCTTTCCTTCCACAAAGAGGCAAACAGATTCAAGCGAAACAGAGAGAGATTCTACCTCTCCCCCATCCCGTCTCCCCCACCAGTCCTGGTGAGCTATCCCAATCCCCTGGGATAAAACAAGGGAAACAAGAAAAAAATCAATCAGGTTCTCCAAAAAGAAATCTTTTAATAAAAGAAAGGAAAAGTAAAGAATTATCTCTGTAACTTCAAGATGAAATATACAAATCAAAATATTCCCAGCAACTACATATATAAAAGTTAACCAGCCAGATCCACAATTGCAAATAGAGTAAAACAAACAAAACGCCTAAACCGCCTGTTTGTACTTACTATTTGAACAGAAACTTAGAGAGTCTGTAGTAATGTCTGGTCTCTCTCAGACCCCTCGAGAGAAGAGAAAAACAACGGACAAAGAACATACACAAAAGCTTCCCTCCACCCAAATTCAAAAATATCTTGTCTCCTGATTGGTCCTCTGGTCAGGTGTTTGGTTCCCTTTTTGTTAACCCTTTACAGGTAAAAGAGACATTAACCCTTAACAATCTGTTTATGACATATGCCCGCCACCCTGGAGTAAACCAAACCCCTGAAGTCCAACAAACTGCCACCAAACCTCTGCCACCACTATACCCACTGTTGTCTTTGCAACACCAAACTGGTTGACCATGGACCAGTAGCAGTAGGGTAGCCAGCTTCCAGACAGCAACTTGCTTCTGAACTATCAAAGGTGCTCTCATGCCTTTATGTTGAAGGTTGGGGAAAGCTGCTCACAGAGCTCCAGAAATGTAGCTTCTTCATGTGAAAGATATGTACCCACTGCTGGTCATACTAGGTCCATATGACAATGTGATCCCACCAGTCTGTGCTTGTGGCCAAGCACCAAAGGCACCAGTATTCATAGGGGGCATCAGTAGCTATGCTGAATGTAACGAGCAGCATCAGCTAGTGCAAGTCTGCCATGCCAGGTTACTCTTCCTTCTCCTCCTGCTCCATCCAAAGCTCTGTCACGCACCTTTGGTGGGTCAGAAAACACTGCCAAAATGTCCACCAGTGCCTCATGGAAGCTCTGCCTGTTTCCTGACACAGGAGTCAAAGTGCAAGCAAGAGAACTTCTTGAAAAGGCGTCTCCTCCATGTTGCTTGGCAGGCTGTTCAAACTTCCTGTCAGGTGCACGGTGAGCAGTAAAGCTTTCCCACAGCGCACCACAGTTAAAGGGCTAGTGTGGCCACATTTGGGGTGGTCACTAGGGAGTCTGGGATATGGTTGGTTTGACTCAGGTCTGGATGCTACAGTGTAGACACCAGAGCCCCAGATTCAAGCCCAGGTTAGAAAATTCTGAATGTGCATATGCTCAGCCCCTGGATTCCCTAACACGGGTAGGCTGACTTAAAATCCACTAACCCTGGGGTTGTATTGCAGTGCACACTTACCCAAAATCACAGTGTACAAGTTCGGGCTCTAGCTGGAGACAGGGCTCTGAGACCCATCCACTTCATGGGGTTTCAGAGCCAAGGCTCCTGCCCAAGTCTCTGCACCGCACTATTTAGCCCCACAGCCTGAGCCTGATAAGCCTGAGTCAACTGACGTGGGCCACCCACAACTGTGCCACGGATATCTTATTGCAGCATACACATACTTGAAGGTATAGGTGCTGGAACTCAGGGTGCTGCTGTACTCCCTGGCCTGAAGTGGTTTCCATTATATACAGGGTTTCCAGTTTGGTTCAATGGCTCTCAGCACCCCCCGCACCCACTATACAGATTGTTCCAGCACCAAAAATCTAAGTGCTGAGAAAACAAAAGGTTTTAGAGAGTTCAACTCAAGTGTAGTGCTTCTGGAATAGTTCAGAAAAGTAGTGGCAGTCAGCCCAGCCAGGTGGTGACCCTAACTTGCATATGATTTGGAATCTCTATTCATATTATCCCAATAACATTGTTTCACTTTATGCAGCAATTCTAGAAACTTTTCTGCTCCAGGATCTGCATTTTCAAGGAAACGGAATGGTGTAGCAATTGGATGCTGCTTCCACAGCAGGGGTAGGACTGGGCACCTAAGGAGCATGTATAGGGTTAATCCAAAGGACACTAAAGTCAATGGACGTTTTTCTTTTGCCTTCAATGAATTGTGGATCAGGCTCATAGAGAGCGAGGGACCAGCAAGAAAATAAAGAAGGCTGGAACACAGAGCAGGCAAGGGAGGGTGGGACAAGTGAAGGGGGAAATGAAGGAGAGAGAAACAGAAAGTGAAGGGGCAAAAAGAGAACCAGGGTGGATGGAATGAGTGGAGGCATTGAGCGAAACCAGCAAAGTAAAGGGCCCTGACTCAGGAAAACACTTGAATATGTATTTAAGTGACTTCCTGAATCAGGGCCCATGTGCTTCAAGTTAGGCATGTATTCCAATACTTTCTGAACTGGGATCCTAGTTTCTCCATCCCCTCTTCTCCCATACTTAATGCTAAGCATGTGCTTAAGCACCCTTCCTGAATAGAAATGCTTAATTTCAGCATCTTAACTAATTTTCTGAAGTAGGCAACGTACAAATACCTTCATGCAAAAATGGCTTAAAAACAGATCCATTTGCATTACTGGAAATAAATAAGAAATAATAATAATTTGCATTTTCAGGACAAACCTTTCTGAAAATTGTTTATTTCATGAAGACATGCATGACAGATGGCAGGACCAGTGGTAAGGCATTCCAAACAGAACAAAATTTCTTTGCATTCTATCAGCTATTTCCATTCTCTGTTCCATCCATTAAACACTGAAGGTTTTTTTCGCCCTTCATAAACTCAACTTGATCTTTTAAAACAAATAGTTCTTTGTTATGCATTGCAGATTGAAAATTCTGGTAATACATAACAAAAATTTTTCTCAAATCTCCCACGTTGATGCCCAGTGGAATGATATTGCTTGAATTACTTGTCTCCATCATTCAGCATACAGTGCACATTTCTCATCGCTCAGGGAGAGACCATTAAATAGTACTACCCATTTGAAAACTATTAATCTGTATAGCATAGTTGGCACAAGTAATACCTTATTATTAATAAATTAAATCCACTATAAATATCTTAAATATCCAGTCAGGTTAGTAATGAAAGGCTAGAACCATCAATATGAGTTATTGTGACACTTGATGGAATATATTTTATATTGATATACATTAATCAGATTTTTACTGTGATGTACTATTGTTCATAATTGTGATAAATTAACATTTATAACATATAAAATAGCTACACCATTCATAAAAGTTCTTTAGAATGGTTTATAGCCAATGTGATCAATAATTACCCTTTCTTTCAGGGGCTTTTTATATGTCCCTATTCATCCAAGCAATTAATCCTTGACCACTGTGAAGTTTAACTATATTTCTGCTTTTGAACTTTATGAGCCTCAAGTTAAAAAAATTAATGAAGGTCTAACTAGAAAACATTTGGAAAAGTAGGAGATAGGATGTTAAATGGGTATTCTAGATTCTTAGTCAATCCCCTTCCAACTCTGATAGTCTATGATTCATTATTACGTTCTCACTGAGTCAGGGCACTGTTAGAGCTGACTGTTGGGGTTCATTTGTTGGTCCGTTGGAACTGTCTGAGATTTAGTCTGATATAAGAGAGAGACTTCAGTCTGCTGGAAAAATCAGAGGAAACTCAGATGTGAACAGGAGAGTTTTAATGGATCTTTAAAATCATCTTTTTAAAGGAAATGTGTCTCTGGGTGAGTCAGAGTTCACAATCATGGCAGTTAGGATAACAAACTGACCTGTATTAATCAGTGGTCATATTTAGAGGGTCTTGTACTCTTCTCCCCTAGTTCCTTGCATCTGTATAGGTTTTGTGCGTGTGTATGTGCATGAATGTGCACTAACAAACCCATGCTAAATTTTAGGATTCAGCTAAATCCTTCAACCTGCATCTGCTCCTATTGAAAACTATGTTATTCTAGGTGACCACCATCACTGTGGAATCTGACTACTTCTCAGAAAGTTAATACATTTATCCTCACAATAGGGAAATATAATTATCCCAATTTTGTGGATGGAACACTGAGGCAAAGAAACAGTTGAGGGCCAGATCCTGACCTAGCAGTCAGGCAGGGACATAAGTGGGGAGCAAACCTCCCCACTCCTCTGCGCAACCTCCCCCATACCATGGTTACAGTCACGGCATGCTTGCTCACTTCCACCACACACAGTTGGCTAAAGTATGTATGGAGAGTGGCAGGGAATGGACCAAGCCTTGACTCCACCATCCATGTACCATCCAGTGCAGCTGAGGTGGCATGGAGCATGAAGATTAATAACCAGCCAGTAGAAGATAGCTGACCTTCACGGGCAGGAAGGAAAGTGTACCTTTCTGAGACATATAATTCCTGGTCCTCTTGTGTGCTGCCTCTTACACAGGGGGAGGAGAAATTACTCAATCTAATGCTATGGGCCTGATCCAAAACCCAGTGAATTACAACGCACAACTTCCACTGACTTCAGTGGGCTTTGGATCATTTCCCTAATAACTTGCTAGTGTCACGCAGGAAGTGTGTGACAAAGCCAAGCATAAAACCTTGATCTCACAAGTCTCAGGCCAGTATCTTATTCATAAAGCCAGATTTCTGCATAAATCAATAGTAAATCTCACTGAATTCAAAGGAAACATGACTGGGTCCCTTCTGCATGATTTTCTGATAGACTAGCAATACACAAACCTGTGCACATAAATTAGCTTAGCTGATAGCATAGATACATACAAGGGATTGTTTACAGTTCACGTGTGTTTTGTTGTATGCACAGCCTGAGGGAGCTTTGTGGTAGCAGGGATCCTAAATGCAGTAACAAAACTTGTAGAGAAAAGGGAGGCTATCAAGAACTAAGCAATTTGTAGCTCAGTGTTATAACAACAATAAGTTATGGCTGTTACTTAAAGTTGGCCTATTATTGCTTTTTCCAACATTCAGTTATAATAGTTAATCAGACCAAAAGTGAAGTTAGGTGTTTTATTTTGTTCTTTTTTTCTTTTAATTTTCATGGATCAGTTGCATAAAATTCCTTGAAATTCCACAAAGGAGACCCTAAGTAGAACTGATATCAAAATGAAACAATTTTTAATACGGACATTATTAATCTCTGCCTGTTTATTTTGGGGTCTCATGGATTTAGAGAAATCTGATTTTGGGGTGCAGAATTCTCCTCCATAGAATAAACAGCTCAAATGAGAGGGTGGGCTTCTGTTACAGTCTTTTAAGCAAATGGATTTGATTGGTTAAATTGTGTGGTCATACGTTCTTCTGTAAATTAGTGAGATTTTTGTATTATGCTTGAGATGCAATTATTCCCGGGGGGGAGGAGGGGACAGACAGTGGGCAATGAGAGAGAGAAAGGGCTGTTTCACTGATTTTTTCTCATTCTTTTCATTTCTTAAATTAGTATAGGCATAAATTGATCCACTGATGGTCTTTGAATTTTATTAAATTCAAAGATAAATACATTTCCCAATCTTCTTCATAGGGATTGTTCCAACTCAGCAAAGTGGAATCTCCACAACTTTCAGCTCACGGAGTTTTCCAGCAAATCTTCCATTATATGGGTGAGGTGAGTGGTGGGGCAGGGGGGGATAAGTCAGTGGATTTACTCAGAATTTACATCAGTATAACTGAGAGCAAAATCTAGACTCATATGAGTTATTCTTGAGACATAATGAAATTCTATTTGCAGACCAGAGAGGAAGAGGAATTGATTTGTAGTGAGTTAGCCAGCAGATGCTGTATTTGACCGACTAGTGAAAAAATACCCGAAGAAGAACATGGCTAAAACCGTTTCTGTAAAAAAAAAAGAAGACATTTAGTCAAGATGAATGAGAGGAATAGACATGGTGGATTATCTAAATAGGCAGAGATTCTGGTTTCAGTACTGCTGAATAACTGTAATGAAGCATATTTTATTGTAGTCTTGTCTAGGTCTTGCTGAGGAAGAGGAAAACATGCTAGATATCAGTTCCACTGGTCTCATCTTGTGTCTTATTTGGGCAAGACTTCAACTGTCAGGGACCCAGGTCTTTGATTATATTGTCTAATACAAAGTCAGTGGCCAATATAGTTAATACTATCGATGGCTTGATCGCAAATGAGGCCCCCACTGTGCATGTATTATAGAGAACTGGTTAAAGCTCATGGATGAGGAAGTGTGTGAACTCCTTTTGTGGGACCACAGGGGACATTTCTTCTATGCTCCAGAGAAGGGTGGAGACTGACCGACCCTCAAGGGAGGAGTATGATTTGGGGAAAAGATTGGGTGAAAGTTTTTGACCTTCTATTGGACTTTTTTGCTTAGACTTTCTTTTAACCCCCAAAAGGGGCAGGGTTATTGCTTTACTAGCAGACTAAACTACCCAGCCAATGAGATGGAACTCATTTGTATGACAGAAAGGTAAGCCTCTGTTACAGCTCCTCACTCCAAAACAAATTTCAGCAGCGTGTATCCATATTGTGGGTGAATGTGGGGATGGAGCTTAAAATGGATTTTGTTATACAGCTGCCCCCTAGACCAGAGTCCCTGGTGGAAATGACAGAGTTTGTGTCTAGAGTGTGTTGGAGTCATTAAGACTTATTGTTCTGGATTTCAATGACCATGTGAATGACAATAGCTCTTCTACTGCAGGTTAGCCCAAGATCTTGTGAATCTACTTCAGGATCTTCAGTCTACAGCACAGAAAAAAAATCTCAGATTCAAGCCAGAGTGTTTGTTGAAGCATATAAGGAAAAAAATTACAGTCTTTTCTGTTTTAGTTTCAGCTAGTGTAACTCATTTGGATTCTAAAAGTACTTGAGAGATTCAGGCTATGATCTGCAAGCTTAACTCTTGTTTTACTTGGCTGATAAAGTCAGACAGGAGACATAAGCTCCATTATTGGAGAAAACCTGTCAACACTTCTGTTCAGAAGAACAAGCTACCAGCATCTCTTAAAGAAGCTCCTGTTGGACTCTTGCTAAAGAATCAACCCCTTGAGAATCTCACCAATTATCCTCTTGTTGTTAATCTCCCTAGGAGACAACAGTCAGTCTCTGGAGTCTTCAGATTTCTTTGAGCCCTGCCAATCTGGTTTTCACCCCAGGCATGGCTGGTACAGGACATGGCTGGTCCCTTTGTCCAATAATCTCCTTTTGACAATTTCCAATAACGAGTCAGAGTTGTGATTTAGTTCCAGTGTGCACCACTTTGAAATATTCCCCTAGAGCTTCTGTTCTAATGTCTAATATTCTTATACTAATATTTCTGCAAGATGTAAGAGTTGGCAGAAAGTAAGCAGGAGTCAATTTATGACAAAAAATCATTTAGAACGTAAAAAAAATGAGGAGTTTTTCCATTGCCTCTTATATAAAAGACAGATGGACTTGGGAAGAAAATGTAATTCTTCTTTCTGAAGCAAACATCTTTGAGAGGCACTTCTACCTTTGAGGAACTGAGTCTGGAAGAGCTGCCACTGTGCAAATGGAACTCAAGAGCAGTGTAAAGTAGTTCCCCCTTTTTCTGTTATATAATTACCTGGTTACATGTTACGCTACCATTCCACTACGTATAGGGCCAGATTTTCAAAAGAGCTCAGTACTGAGCAGCTCCCATTGTGATACCTGTTGCCTGATTTTTAGAGAAGCTTAGTACCCAACCTGCTGAGTTTCATTGTTTATAGATGCTGAGCCCTTCTGAAAATTCTGGTGCATTCTTCTGTAGTGCAACAGAGCCTTTGATATGCTTTTACCTGAGCTATTTATACACTGACACATGTTTAAGATTGCTTCCTCTGTTGCTGTTTTTCCACAGATTCAGGAAAGCAGTATGTACACATAGTGGGAGAAGGTATATGGTAAGTATGTGCAGGGGGGAGGATGGGTATTCATTTAATATTATTTAGTTATAGACCCCAATCTTCCCACTATGCCCTGAGAGGATTGTTGGAGATAAGGCAAAGAAGTACAAAAATGGGCAGCACTACTTTAATGCTACCATCCCCATACAAAAGGTAAAAAATACTGTAGTTGAGTATTCAGTCACCAACAGGAAGATGCCTCTAAAGTACACTGTGCCTGTAAGGTAGGGGGACAGTGCTGCTAATGTGTCTCAAAGTAGAAACGTAGGCAGGGATACAACCCAATCCACATAAGGGATGCATTCTGACAACCATCCCGTAAAATGCTAAGGCTGGGACAGGGATCTGGGACAGGGTTAGCGTGGACTATAAAAGCCTAGAACAGGACAGTTTTTATGTCAGTGAAACAAAACATAATTCAGAAGTGCAGCAATGATCAGTATATACTGGTAGCATGTTGCAGTCACAAGCTTGTATCTGAAAGAACACACACAGGTAATCAATTGTATGTCTGATGGACACCTATGTCCCCTAACTTATCATTGTACCATGGAGCAACACACCTTCATGAGCCAAAAACATCCAGTGATTATACCACATTCATCACCACAATCACATCCATCAAACACTGTGCAAACATCAACATACAAAGCAACATCATGCAACAACCAGTTAGCAATGGCTATGACATCCACATTTCCCAAAAGACTAAAGACCGCGTATGCCTCATCTCCTACATATTTCCCATGCCCTGAGGCCTCCCAGTTCTTTGTTTAGGGACTGACATTTGCCCTTTGCTGTGTTCATAGTTTGCTAATCTGTTATCTCTATACTATGGTCCATTGTCACCACTGTGCACAGATAAATATAGCACACTTTTCTCTGAATTTCTGTTTTCTGCTGGCCACCCTGACATGCATTACAATGGTATTCAAATAACACAGTGGAGGCTGCAGTTTGAGAAACAAGATATATAGATAAAGTGTAGCTATATAACTAAAGCTTTCTAGAGCATCCTTTACATACAGCTGTTTGTCTACAGATTTTGCACACACATGTCTGAAAGGTTCAATAAACAAGAAAAAAGGCCAATTCTGCATGATCCATACAGAAGTGGACTGTTTCCTTTGGCCAAACGTCTATTTCTTTTTGACTTGCCCATATTTTTGGGCAGGTGTGCATTACCAGGGCTATGCTGCTCACCGTGTTTTATTATCTGGGGAAGCATGACAGTGCTGTTTGGGTTCATTGCTGTAGTGGGTGGACATGTGAGAAACTTGCCTTCTTTTTCTTCCTGCATAAGTCACAATTTTAACACTTTTGCTCTATGCAAAAAGCAGAACAATTAGGCCCATAATGCTGAACCAGAAAATTCAAGTCTTCATATATTAATCACATCAGGTATTTTTAGTGTAAATTGGATTGAAAATTAGTCTCACAGCCTTCAAGAAAATGGTGTGTGTGTGTGTGTTGCAGGAAGGGATTCTGTTACCAGAGGCCCCAGTCATACTTCCACTGGAGTTTTGCCATTTTCTTCAGAGGGAGCTTGATTGGGCCCTCTGGGAGAGAGAGAGATCCACCAACAACTCCTGCTCCTGCCACAGGCAATCAGCTCCTAGCAGCCTCTTTCCTCTTTCCTTGCACATTCCTGCCATTATGAAATAGAAGTGGAATTCTGATCACCTCTCTCTCAGAAACCCTGCTCTTACTTCTGCAGGGGTGGGAAAACAGGCTTCCAATGATTTCCTGTTTCATCCACTGGCATAGAGCTTGGTGGCACCAGCCCACTTACATTAAACATTGCTTGTGAGCAAAAAAATTGTTTTGGGTCTGCCATCTTAGCAATAAATAATCCACATAAGTAATTGTTCTAAAATGTATGTTACAAAACAACAACAGTCCTAATACACCTTTTAATTTGTACATCCTTCTGTGCTCTTGCAGAAAGATGAGCTTTATTTTCTCTCAATATATTTATGAGGTGATACAAAGGAGCTAAATTACGTATGATCAGGGAACCCCATTTGCTCTTACTGACGCATCATACAATGAGTGCAAGAGACAGGTGGCATAAGTGCTAAAACAAGGATGGAGAGTATATGCTGCATGGAATCAATCCACTACATTAACGGCTCATGGCACACTCAGTATTTATCCATTATTTATCACATGAGTATACACCGTCCAGACTGCAGAGGTGCTTTCCTAGAAGAGTGACACTGATTATTGACAATTAAAGAGTAAGGAAAGCTGATCTTAAATTAATTGAAAATTAGTGAATTGTAAGTAACTCCACATGGTGTATGAATTCAGTCTAAAAATACAATTTTTTTCTGTGAAAATTAAGTGATTATGATGTATTACTAGATGGGCAAATGTTATAATGGTAGAGTTCCTGGAATAAGCAATAACAATATATCTAGTTCAGTATGTGAAAAATGGTGGGGAGCTTATGATAGAACAACAACAAATCCTGAAACTACTGGATATTTTCTTTTGTACATGCTGTTTCATTTGAGCTGGTTTTTGGTTTTGTTTTAATATTCTGTTTGCTTGTTGTTTCCTTTTTTCTTTGTTATATTCAAGTGAACTGTCAACTAAGAACACTGCTGGTGAGTCTAGTGAGGAACAGTGTTATTCAAGATTTATTCTTTTCTAGATAAATCCTACCTATGTTCTTATGCACTATTTTTTTCTGATGTCATGAGGACAGTGGCCTTGAACAAGCAAACACTTAAGCACGTGCTTAACTTTAAATATTTGGGGATTGATCTTGCACCATTAAAAACAATGGAAGTTATGGCACAGTGCTTAGCCAAATTTGGACATTAATATTAAATAAACTACAATAAAAGTAATTTACAACATTTTGTGGGAATATCTAAAAAACAACTTCATAGGAGGTAGAGGAAATGGATGGTAGAATGAAACAGCCTAAACGTATCTTAGAGTTAACTACTCCCAATATGTAAAGCACTTAAAAATTACTTTAGGTCTGGGAATACTTAGGTGTGTAGTTACCTATTTGAAATTTATACTCATATTGGCTGATTTATTCATGTTCACCTCCAGTTTACCCCACATCCAACATACCAGCAATTTTCTCTGTGTAAATATGCCTGTGGTAGGATCAATAAAGGCTCATTCAGGCCTGTTGGTCCTTGAAGGAAACCAAATTTCCAGGCTACAGAGCTATGGAAACTGCTCTTTCTTGTATCAGAAGGTTGCATGCTTTCCACCTCTAAATGTCACCCACCCACATCAATGGCTGGGGGAAATGATGGGACCAGAGTTGAAAGGGGGACAGTCCAGTAGCAAAGGAGGGAGATGCCCCAAGGGACAATACGTAGCTCTTCACCGTGGGAGACTCTGGAACCATTGGCCAGCTGGGAGAGAAGGGTGCTGATTGGCCGGCATTCCCCAACTCCCAGGATTTAGTCCAGTGAAGGACTAAATGGGCTGTTCCAGCAGCCCAATCTATCCACCTGAATTGGGAATGAGAACCTTGCTTATCATTGCTGTGTGTCTAGCTGATCACCTATTTAGGGGGTCAAGAAGCAATTTTTTCTCCCATGGGTCAATGGGCAGAGGACCCAGGAGCTTTTTGCCTTTCTCACAGCACCTTCAAGCCACAGTGGGTTAAGTGGGAACACACTTAGTACCTGACTGAGGTACTGGGGTGATGATGTTTATTCGATCCAACTTGCAGCTGGTTTCCAGTGTAGTCAAAAGAATAAAATAAGAAGTTCCCAGGGGTAAAAATACCTGTAATTTTGGTGCTGAGCCTTATGTCATAAGGATCTTCATGAGTTGAGGTCAAACCTTGTGGCCCTCAAGAGCCACTCTGCTGCACCCTCTGTCCCCCTCATGGTGGGAATGGTACTAGAACTCAGAAAGCTGAGTCCTGAGGGAGTAGACTAAGGAAAGCAACCCCATGTTATGGGTTATATGGTGAGAAGCCCTGTAACTTTGGTTCCCGTTAATGGGTTATATGGTAAGGAGCCCTCCAACTCCCGCACTGGAACCACTTAAACACCTGGTATAGGAGAGTGTGGGTGATGGTCAGGTAGTGCCCCTCCCTTGTATTAAAGTTTAATAAAAGTTGCAGCCTGCCACTTAATTCCATGCACACGTCTGTGCTCATTTTGCCACTGTGTCTATATCATATCAATCTTTTAGCTAATTCTACCTTATGTAACCCCATACCGGTATATAGACTGTCAGCAAATGTAATGGATGGAATTAGATAGCTATAAGTGCTAAATAACAAGAGGAAGAACAAAAAGTTCCATCAGTCTATGTAGACTTTAAAAACTATACTTTGTTGGCGCAGACTCATGACCACTTTTTGTACAGGGAAAAAACGGTGTCAGATATAGAAGAATAGCAAAAAAGTGTGGGGTGTTTTTTTTTTAGATACAATAGAATGGATGGATGGTTTTGTGATTTGATCCAAAGCACACTGAAGTTAATTTTTTTTTTTCCATTTACTTGAACAGGTTTTGGATAGGGCAGGATACCTCAGGTCTCCCTGTGAGAATAAAAATACTTCCTTATCTCACGACGTTGTTGAGAGTTCCTCAGATACTATGGTGATGGTGGGTCAAAGGGCATACAGATAGAGAGAGAGAGAGATAGAAGAATTGAAGCTGGTTAAAAAATGGGATGTTTCCCTCCCCCATCAAAATTATGACCAAAAAACAAATTAAATTAAATCTTAAAATTTTGTAACTAGCTCTAGCAGGTATTGAAATGCTTCCTACTCATGTTAGTTTTGTGATAGAAAACAACTAGTCAGATTTTTGAGATAATATACTCTAAGAAGGGTCCCTCAAGGCTTTCAAATGCATCACTTATTTTCACAGACTATAGGCTACTCCCTCCTATGAGGCTATGTCCAGCAAAGCCATAATATATCCATCTTCTTCTCTTAGTTCTAACGTCCTATTCTATTAGTTAAGCAGCATTTTCTTAACATTTGTAATAATGTTACCTACTACCTAAATAGATTAGGTAATTCTCAAAATAAATCTATGAGATAAGTATGATTATGTTCTCCTTTTACAGAAGGCGAAAATAAGAAAAAGTGATTTGCCCAAGTCCATGAAGTGAGCAAGTAGTGTTGAGATGTGAACTCAGGCGCTCATGTCTGCCAATCATTTGCTCAATGCACCCCTCAATAGCCTTTCTTCGCTGTTACTCACTAGTCTTTTACTGGACCAATTTTTGTCCTTTCAGATCCTGTTCTGCAACCCAGAGAAACTATGCAATAGACACACTGCCAGGGAAGCAGGAACTATTCATGTTTCACTTGTTATGTACAGAAATGATTGCTATGTAAGTGTCACACTATGGACTTATTTTTACTTTTATCCCTGCCCAGCAAGCTGTGAGGCTCATAATGCAGGAACCAGGAGAAAGTTATAGACCTCTCAGTATAAACCAGTAGGGTGGGAGAATTTCTTTTAAAAAGATATGTAGATGAGTTAATTACTAATTAAAAGTTAATTTATTCATCTTTATTTGTGGTGGGATTATCCGGGAAACTGAATATAAAATTTTAGCACAGCTGGCTTTCACCTGAAGATCAGCCTAGACATAGTCTTCTGACTTTTCCTGGCTTCTCATCTCCAGGTACACCATTCACCACCATACTTACAAATTCTTAACAATCACGTCATTCCTAACAGGCTATGTGATGAGGAGAAAGAACAGAGTGTTCCACTCCAGGACTGTTATCAGGTTCAATTAACTGATCATCAGATCACATGCATATAGAGAGTTGAGCAAATAGTGGAAAAAGTTATTTGCAAACGTATTTGCTAAATCCAACTTGCAATTAAAAAACTGAATTGTAGAATATCAGGGTTGGAAGGGACCTGAGGAGGTCATCTAGTCCAACCCCCTGCTCAAAGCAGGCCCAATCCCCAGACAAATTTTTGGCCCACATCCCTAAATGGCCCCCTCAAGGATTGAACTCACAACCCTGAGTTTAGCAGACCAATGCTCAAACTGAGCTGTCCCTCCTCCCACAGTGTAACTATGTTTCCTTTTTAACTTTTCTGTGAACATGGCTTTTGTTTGCAAGAGTGTTTCAGGAAATGCTCTCAGTTGTGTGACTATAGATAAATGGCAGGCAAGGAAAGGAGCATATTCACACCAAAGTGCTCACCCATCTCCCTTACGTATACTGGCTTTGTGTGTATAGGAATGAGAGTATTAGGCAGGGAGAGTATAAGTGAGTCAAGAAGCCAGTGACTTGATCATTCAGTATAGGCAGCAGCAAGAAGGAAACAGTAGAAAGCAGTAAAAGGGAGGTACTCAAGGGACATAAAGGGCTCTTGCTCTTACATGTCTTAGCCCCCCCAGAACATGGATCAAAGTGTGGCCAGATACTGCATCAGAGGAAGTGAGAAGCATCAGTAACTGGGACAAATATCCTATGGAACCATCTCCTCACAGTGTCAAAGTGTAATGACAGGGAGCCTTGGCACAGCAAAACATCAGACAGCAGGACCAGTTAGGGAGGAAAGGGATACAAGCAACAGCCATAACAGTGGCAGCAAGTTGGGTAACAGATGCACGGTCATGAGCACTATGTACAAACCTAGGCGGACAGAACAGCTTCCAGCCGATGACTGAGTGACCCTTGCTGCTGCTGCCTTTATCTGGCAGGTGGTACAAGCATACCAGGAGATGTGGCTTGCTGCTAGGCAGCCACTCTCATTGAGAGAGCAGGAGCTGGCAGAGGGTGAGCAGCAATCTGCTGTTAGTTTTCAGCTGCTTTTTCTTAAGACATTTTGAAAATGTAACCAACTTAACATCCAACTTAACCAGAAACCTGAGCGCTGGAAACGTTGTTACTGTATATTTTTCCATTTTGGCTTTTCTTTGAATAGTGCAGGAGTTGTCTCTGCCTCTAATCCCTTCCCTATTGCTAGTATGTATTTATACTATACAGTATCAATGCAAAACATATTTGATTGACATCTGTGCTCTTCAGACAGATAGTGACAGTCTTAAATCCATTAATTACATTACCAGTAAAATGCTCAGTCATTGCATATGTAAACAGCATCACATAAACCAAATGTTTAGATACTGAAGAGAAAAATTAAACAAACTAAACTTTCTTATCGCAGCACCATAGCCATCCTTCTCCCTCTCCCCACCTTCCACTGTGGGCAATCATTTACAGCGTTCCATTTTCTTGTTTTCTTTTAAGAAAAGTAAAGAGAAAGATAACTTCTTTATATTCAATCTAATGCTTAATATTAGCATTTAAATGGTCCCAATTACAGTAGACTTTGAAGTCAAGTTTTATTTAGGTGAATGAGGTGAGCAGCTTTGCTGATGACATTGGGACAAATCCTGCACTTTTTAATCAGGCAAAAAGTCCCATTACCCATACTCAAGTAAAAACAGCAGGATTTTGTCACTGGATAAAGTATATTTGACATGTAATAGTTCTAAAAAATGTCTTCACTATAGCAGATACAAGCAGGCTTTTTCTGAGTGCCTTTTTCACTTTTAATATGGCCAACAACCACCTTTTTGTATCTATTGTAAGAAAATCCTCCTTTCCCCACTTCCACTCTTATCGAACTGAAGTGTAGTGTATGCCATTTTCCAAGAGAGTTTGCTTTGGCAGATTACATGCACTCAGCCTCAGGCACTAGAAATGGCAATATCATCAGGAGCATCAGCATGAACATATTGTGATGAGACAATTCTGATAAATTTCCTATGAATTCAAACAGTTTGTGTACTACCCACTGAGGGAGGCCAACTGTTTGTAGCAGAGTACTCTGTAGATAATACATTTCCATTTAGACTCACCGTTCCCTAATACAGAAAGAAAGAAAGAAAGAAAGAAAAAGAAAGAAAGAAAGGGAACTCCCTTGCTCAAATCTCAAGTCAGCATGCAGATACTATCTACCATCAAATTCTAAGTACGAGGGTATTTTACCTTCACCACTCCTAATATTGCCCAGAAATTCACTGGATGCTCCTATAAAGAAAATCATCACCAAGAATGTGCTTCTGTTAAAAGCCATCTAAAGATAGATTAAAACATGGAGACTAAGAAGTTACATTTGATACCGTCAAAATAGTAAAACAGCATGCTCACATTATTATTGCTGTATGCGCCACCTCAGAGGGCCTTGCACTTTTAACATGGATATCATATAATCAGTGGCCCACTCAACCATTCCCTACTGTTGTTGACAAGGTTTTTGACAACTCTTCTAATAGATGGAACCCATCAATCTCCTCCCATGCCAGAAATAGCAACCCTTCTGACTCTCCTCCCCCAGTTTCTAAATCCCTTCCCTATCCCCTGAATGACAAACATGACCCAACAAACTACCAAACTCTCCCACCTACAGATGAGCGAGTGTGTGTGAATCATGGAAATCCAGCTGAGACCCTGCACAATACATTATATACCAGGCCCTCAAAATTCTAGGGCCAGCCCTATGTATTACTTATTACATGTATATATGTATCTTTTCATGATTTTCACATGGTTAGAAGGTACTTACATTTTAGGTGTTTTAACCATTGGTAAGTTACAGGTATACAGCAAGATAAAGGGGGAACCAGTAAAATACTCATCTTTATTGGACTGAAAAAAGAAAAGTCCATAGAAACACTTGGAAGTCAGACTCTCAAAGGTTTTGTTGCATGCTAATTGGGGAGGGGCTTGAGGGCTGATGAAGAAAGCCGGGGATAGGAGATCTAAACCCTGTACAGCTCAAGAATCTGTATGTAAATCTCGCAGACCCAGGACCTCTATGCATGAAATCAATCCCCTCTATTGTACTTCCAGGGCAGCATGGCACTTGCTGAAGCCATGCTTCTATTGGTTTCCCTGTCCATACCTGAGCCATACTCCCTTCTCAAGGGTGTATAGGCAGAGATGTTGAAGTTGCATTAATTCTTTAGAATATCTACCAGGACCCCACAGAGCATGTCACAGAGAGTGGCGGTTCCCCAACTATCCCTTCCCACACTGCAAAGCTCAAATATCAAGAATGCATGATGAAGAAGCCTCCACTGATTGTTGTAAGAGCAGGGAGCATGTCACAGAGCTATTGCTTCTTCTAACACAGGGGTGGCCAACCTGTGGCTCTGGAGCCACATGCCGCTCTTCAGAAGTTAATATGCAACTCCTTGTATAGGCACCAACTCTGGGGGAGCTACAGGCACAACTTTCCAATGTGCTGAGGGGTACTCACTGCTCAACCCCTGGCTCTGCCACAGGCCCTGCTCTCACTCCACCCCTTTCCACCCCCTCCCCTGAGCCTGCTATGCCATCGCACCTCCCCCTCCACACCATGAAACAGAGAGAAGGAGGGGGAGGGGCTGCCAGTGAGCAGGAGGTGCTGAGAGTGGAGGCAGGGGCAGAGCTGATGTGGGGCTGCTGATGTATTACTGTGGCTCTTTGGCAATGTATACTGGTAAATTCTGGCTCCTTCTCAGACTCAGGTTGGCCATCCATGTCCTAACCTACACCAGTTCTCTGCTTCCTTCCACCAAGAAAAAGCACTAACAGCATTGGAAAGAGCACCAAGTCCTTATTGTTTGTTCAGGTATTGATTGTAAATGGAGGCCTGTACATATGGTGTCTGCAGTAGTAGTAGTTTATCTCACCCTGCCCAGACACAGCTGCTGCCTGTTTTCCTCCCTCAACAATAGCCCTCCTGGGCTGGCAGACTCATTTGATATTTACTCTTCCACTCAAACTCATTTAGAGACCTGCCCATTCAGGGTGAGAGAGAAGTCCAAATACAAAAACCTCTTCGAGCCTCCCCCAGCCTCAGTAGTCTCTTCTTTGTCCACCCCTGCCTGCCCACCTTCAGCTCAGCCTCTAGTCCTTTCTTCATTAGGGTCTGCCCTGGACTGGACTCCCCATTGCTGACACAGGAGTTGAAAAGGATTTTCTCCTACCCTCTCCAGAAGTTCTTGTGGTCCCTAAGCAAAGACTGTTACCAATACTAGACCTTCAACTCACATTATTTCCCCAGGCATTGTCATTCTCTTAATTCTCCTGTCCCAGGGTCTTTTTACATCCTGCCTCTTCACAGGCCTTTTCCTCCTGAACATCCATCTCTTTCCCAGGTCATTCCACCTCCTCTCTGGACCAGCGTGACCCAGATATTGTCTCAACCCTAGTCTTCCTTGTAGAGAGGAAAAGATGCCACTTTTATAGCAGCCTCCTTTTTAGCCTGCAATAACCTGACCCCTCTCAAAGCACATGAGTAGGGAGGGGGAAACCAAGGCACAGGTTGGACCTGGGTCTCAAACCCCCTAAAAGTCTAGCTTACCCGGTGACAGTGTTAAAATAAATAAATCCATACAAGGCCATTTTTTTTAGATCTCATCATTATCATATATCATAAAAATACTATGAGTTATTTTTTTAAAGTATAGTTACAATGCTTGGTGCAATAAAATACACAGATGGAGACAGGGTCCCTGCTCTGAGGAGCTTATAGAGAGCACGCCGTTAGCATTTCTTTCATTCAAGAATTTGGTTTATAGACACATAGGCGGAAAGTCTACTTACTGGTAGTAAACATTTAGGATCTGGAGGTCTCATTTAAAAAAAAAAAATTACTTGCTATACAGCAATGGTCCTAAAAGCTACAGCTTACTTACTCTACAGTACAAGTGTGGGACTGTTATACAATGCTGCATTACATTTACATAAGGGATATTTAGGGCTTGATCCTGAAATCATTGAAGTCAATGGTAAAGCTAGTATTAAGTGCTTCAAAGACATATAGAAAGTACAGCTTAAAAAGGGAGGCATCAACCCAACAAACTAGGAGGACTCGGCGAAGAACACTACACCATGTGCCAAGCCACAGTTCACTTTGAGGAGAACAGACATGCTCATGAGACAGAGAAGCAACAAAGGAGGAGAGAAAGGGCACAACAGTCCAGCCAACAACTATGTCTCCTCCAAGATTACACCTTTCACTTCTGTGGAAAAATCTGCAGGGCACGAATTGGGCTCCTCTGCCACTTAAAAACCCACCAATGAACCCCCTTGGCAGACACCATCCTTGTATCGGGGGATAGCTGAAGAGTATTGACTTCAGTGGCACAATCAGGCACTTAGAGCACACATATTTTTAGTAGGTTTAATCTTTTATCCATCTGTTCAACTCCAATTCTCTGCAACAGGACTATGAACAAAATATTATTTACCCATTGCTTTCCCTCAAGCCCCCCACTACAGAAGTACCCTGTGACTCACAGACTATTTGGAGTGGACACCTGTTTTAAATGGACCACAGGAAATGCCTATGTTGTCTTTTCATAAATTGACCCCATATTTGGTTGGCTAAAACTTAGTCATCTGACCTCTTAAAAAAATATCTGCTGCCCACAGTCTGATGCAATTGATATCCAACAGCACTTACTGGAAGGCAAACTGGGAATGTATGTAATTTATATTCTTCTCGCTGAAGGAGATCCAAATATTTAATAAAAGAATGACTTACATTTAAAAACAAAACTAGCGTCATTGGTTCTTTACACCACTGAATTACATATATACATCTATTGCGCTCTAATCTCCTAGACTAAAACAAGCTAAGCAATCTTTAAAACATTCAGGCAATATTGCCTGCCTAGAACTACAATTGTCTTAAAAGGAAATATGTAAAACACCATTTTATTATGATTTAATATTTTAAAATTTGATCTGTAGACAAGAAAAATAAATATACGTTTCTAAGAGGTTCATAATCACCATTCCGTAAGACCAAAAGCAATGCATGCAACCATGCATTTAAAAATATGTTTATTTATTTTACATGGACACAGGGGTACATCATCCATATTCACACTCATCCACTCTTATGTGTGGATGTGAGAGCAAGCTGTGTGTGAACATATCAAAATGTGTATTCATTTGTTCACTTGTGTATCTTTGAGCATGTGTGCACAAGTGTGTGTATATGTACACACAAATGCTTGTGCATATGTACACACACGTGCTTGTGCATGCACGAGTGTGAGGATATGTGCATGCATGCTAGCAAGTTTCTCTATTTCATGTAAGCCTGTGCACGTGTGCTCAGGTGTATGCATGGGTGTATGCCAGCGTTTGTGAACAGGTGCTCAGACCCTGTAGTCAGCCAGGGTCACGTAAGTGCAGGGGCAGCGCGGGTGAAAATGCAAGGCTTTAGAGGACAATGACCCTGCCCATGTTTATTTCTGCATGTCACCCCATGTCGCTTTTTGTAGCACTGCCAAGAATACACAACAAGCCACACTCACACAGCCCCAGCGGTGGAGGAGGTCACCTGCTCCAGGGGTCTCTCCGCTGAAGCAGCAGCAGCTCAGGGCAGGTTTAGTCGATTGTCATGGTAACCCCTCCTCCAACATCTCCTCCTCTCCCCGCCCACCTTTGCTCCGGGAAGCACCCTGTTGCCTGAGGAGCTCCGGCTGAGCCCGCTCTCCCCGGGGCCGGGCGCATCCCCCGCGTACAGAACGAGGGGACACCCAGGCGCGCTCTCGCTCGCGCGTCCTCCCCGGACAGAACGCGGCGCGCCGCCGCGCGGGAAGCGCGCCGCCGCTGTCTTGCAGTTTGCAGGCCCCGCTTGCAAAGCAGCGACATGGCGCTCGTGCCCTGCCAGGTGCTGAGAGTCGCCATCCTCCTCTCCTACTTCTCCATCCTGTGCGCTTACAACTCTATTGACATACCGGCGCATCAGACCTATGGAGGGAGCTGGAAATTTCTGACATTCATAGACCTGGTAAGTTGCCCTCACCTTCGCCCCCAGCCTGCGGGTGCGTCCCAGCCTAAGCTGCTTCCTCCTGTGTGTGCACTTGGTAAGTGGCGTGAATGTGTCTCCGGGAGCTCTGACAGGAGAGTCGCTGGCCAGGCTGTAATGTTCGAGCACAGACGTTTCAGGGCCCTTGTACATATCTCCCCCTAGTCCCACTTCCCCCATGAGAACATCATAATTAGGCGACCTTGTGGGTAGGAAAAAAAGAACTTGGCCTTTTGTGACTCATTAAATGGGTGACACTGAAAAGAGCTAGTCAAGCAATAAACCAGCAACAATACTGGATGGATTTTTAAAAAAAAACTCCTGTGGCCTGTTTGTTGTTGTTATTGAAACAGGCCACAGCAGCCATGTTTGTGTCAACAGAAATGTTAAACATAGTTTTCCTAAAGCAAAATATAGGAGAATATAATGCTGGCCCCCAAACCACAAAACATACTATCAAAATAGGAACATGGCTTGCCACGCCTGGCCCACCAGAATAATCTTGAGCCTAACACAGGTGAGGTAAAAGTGCCACAAACCACACATTTGGCAACCAGATTCAGCCAGTTTTTGCCTCCAAACCCACCAGTGCACCTGTTGGGTTAGACAGGTTTCTCCTTGCAGTTCAGCGCAAAGATCCAGACCTTACTATCATGCCATAAGACCACTAGGAAAACCCATATCCAGCACTTCAACCATGCTGACTTCAAAAATTGTATCCCTGAACTCCATAATCATACTACCTAAACAGCTAGATGTTGACGCACCTAGTCCAGCAGGGGATAAAAACAGATCCTGATGTAGCCAGGTACAATACAATGGCAAGCCTCATGTGCAGCACTTGGACCCAGTAATTTCCCTGCTGATTCCACAAATGAGATGATAGAATTAAACAAGACATTATACCATTACCAGGCCACCATAGAAGTCTAGATCCCGATACATGAGCACAGCAGAAACCTGTACCAGCTGCTGATAATGTGTGTCTTTTAGATGGTAGAATTTTTAATTTAGACCCTAAAATCTATGTGATTTGCTGGGGTGCTGGTGCTAGATGCAAGATTTTGTGACACTGTTACATTGATTAATCAGGATCTAGATTTTTCTGGTTGGGTAGGAGCATTTATTCCATTTTTCTATCTAAAGAAGAGAATTTGTGTTTAAGGTCATGTGCCAGTTACAGGTGTTTGTAGTGCATGAGGTGGCTAAACTTATTCTTAGTTTTGACAGTAGGGAGGTGTGGGCTCGGCCCAAACAATTGTCTATATCTAAGATGATCTATTTTTACATATGTTAATTTTTCATTGTACTTTACAAATGCAGACCTGTTTTTGTTTTAGTCTTTTCCTGTTGAAGAGTTAACAAGCTTATATTGTTTAAAATGTTAATATTTTAAAATTAAGCTAGAGCTTATGTAATGTTAAATTAACATCTGAACTTTCAAGCTGTGTAGTATGGTATTGTTGAAAAAATAGTTTACACTTATAAGATCAGGAATTCTCAGTAGAATTTAAACCAGGATATTTGAATTATATGTCTTCCCCACACACTTCTTTTAAACTTTGAGTTGCTGGCAATGCTATTTCTTAAACCATTTGCAATTAACTTAAGACAGTGTTCAACAAAGTATGAAGTACAGTAGAGATTATTTTGCCCCATCTGGCATTGATATAAGAGTTTCTCCAATGTTCAGGTATTCTCTGTAAGTTTTGATCACAGCATTTAGAAAGGAATCAGTTATTGATGATGCTATCTAGTGATCTCAATATGGCAAGTCTGGCTGCATTGCTGCTTCTGTCTATAATTCCTCTAGAGCAGAAACAGAATTGTCCTTACTATTTATTTGTATTACTGTCGTGTCTAGAAGGTCTAATCATGGATCAGGACCCTATTGTGCTAGGGTGAGTACAAACAAAAGAAGGATCCTTCTAAAGAGCTTACAATCTAAGTCTCTGGGTAACACTCACTCTAGAGTGATAAGTTGTAGAAAGCCATTTCTTGGATCTAGGATGAGCTGCAAACATGTTCTGTTCTTCCAGAATTTACTTACCTTGGTCATAGCTGTGTAAAACCTAGAAGTTTGTCATGTATGTTATCTAACCTGTATTCTTAGTTTGAAACTATCCGAGTTTGCTCTCAAGACACCAGGATACAACTCAGGAAGTGTCTTAACAGCATTCCTTTTGTCAAAGTGAAATTTATATGCATATTTTGTTCTTCTGTTATCCTATTTGACTTGTTTTAGATTTTTCCCTCTGCGATGCTGGGCTCCACTCAGTGACATGGATTAATAAGGGCCTAATCCAACTCCCACTGAAGTCAAACAGGAGTCTTTCCATTTACATTAATAGCGGTTGGATCAGACCATAATTAACTAAAGCTAAACACTGACAGTCTTGTTTTTGGGTTTGCGTCACCCTTTACCTGGCTCTTTTAGCCTTATCATTATTATCTAATCCTTGGCCTAATAAAAATAACAACAAATAATACCTACCTCTTACATCTTTTCATCAGTGAATATCAAAGCACTTCATTGTCTTTAATGTATTCATCCTCACAACACCTCTGAGAGGTAGAGTATTATTATCCCCATTTTACAGATGGGAAACAGAGGCATAGAGAGGCTAAGTGCCTAACCTAAGGCCACACAGGAAGCCTGTGGCAGAATAAGGAATTAAACCCACATCTTCCAAGTCTTAGGCTAGTGCTCTAACCACAGGACCATCCTTAGGTGGGTGAAGGCTATTTTTAATGTAGCAAAAGTATTATTTGTCAGTAAATAACAATTATTCCCCAAAAAATTATGGCCCACTATAACAAGTTCAGGTGGACTTCCCCACCGTGCAGGCACATTCTTTCATCTAAACATGACATGATCAAAGAGCATCAGGTAAATGTGTGGTTTTAAAATATCTAGTAAAGTAGTCAACTACAGCCACGTACTTCTGTCCCTTAGCTCATAAGGGTCACCCTCTATGGCCCACTTTCCAAGTCTGACAGCAGAGAAATATTAATGGTTTCTTAAATAGGATATGTGTCCCTGACTGTTGGCTTGAGTGGTTCAAGAAATTGAATCACTTGGATTTGTCTCCCAATTCCTAGCCACCAGACACATCTTTACTTGTTGATGACATTTAGTAATGTCCAAGGGGCCTAATGGTTCTCATATAAAGATACATTTCTTCATTTCTGCTGGGTTACCTTCCCTGACTTCAGGAAATAAGATGCCATCAGAGCCAGTGATGCTACTCTTCTCCAGGAGGAAAGTTTGGATGTTTTCCGGCATGCTTGCACTATATTATACGATGGCTTTAAGGCTTGCGGAACTCTTTTGTAAGTTTCAATTTCCTCAACTATTTGTGACGTCCCCGCATCAGTCACATTCAGAAAATGTCTAGACAAAATATCATCAACAGAATCTTGGCAAGCATGTGCTCTCATTGCAGATCGTACCTCAATGATGATAAAATGTGTCTTTGACATCTCACTGGCACACAGTGCAAGCACTTTCTGTTTATGAGAAGTATGAGAGGTTTGTAGTCAGTTAGAAGTGAAGTTAGGAATCTAATCTGAACAAGAAATTTGGACATTTTTTGCGTGTCCAGACTGTCATGAGGCATTCCTTCTCAATCGGCTCAAGAATCTCAGCATCAGTCTGAAATCTGGAGAAATTAGGCAACTGACTATAGCTGGCCATAATGCTTCCTCTAACCCAGTTATTAGTATCTGCACTTAATATGGTTTTGGATCAAATGATATTATTCGATAGCTGAAAGGAATTTGAAGCAAAAACTAAATAGCCAAAACATTCCTACTGTATGTTCATTAATTTGTACTCTATCCTTGCAGTAGATTTCTAGCTTGTTCCTTGCTTATAAAAAGCTGAGCTTTTGGGGAAATTCATGGACTATGAAGCCCCAGAGAAGTGGTCAGTTGCCATCAAAATTAATGTTTATTTGTTTTGTGTTTTTTGGTTAGAGGATGGATATCTACTGCATGATCTTTTGGACTGTTCACCATAATATATCCGTTTATATAATCTATATTTTTTTGTTTTGCCTACCAACAAGTACAGTGGTAAAATTTGGATGTCCATTCCCAAATATTTCCTTAGATGTGAATTCTTAGTCTTTCCTGGCCTTGAGTTTTTAACTTGTGGCAATGGAAGGTTTACCTAGTTCATGGAGCAATATTGAAGGTGCATTTTGACAATATACCAGTTATGCTTACCACTGCTGCTGCAAATAACCACCTCTGCTTTAATTTCTCTTCTCGGCATGTAAAGGTAGATGCTGTTCAAAGTAAATATGCCATATTCCCGGTGAAAACTTCTTTATAGCTACAACAACGTTTTCCCTGCTTTTCAACCCCACAAACTTAATTAGGCCTCACTAAGTTACCTGCAGTGAAATGGTGAAGATGGTTCAGATGGGATACTTTTAAGAGCAAACATAATAGGATGTGTAAAATTTCTTGTCTTGGTATCTGCCCTCCTCCACCCAGTTTAGACTTTTCAGCGTTAAATATAATTGCAAATGCTCTGTTAAATTGGAAATGGTGTTTGAGTGCATAGTAGGAAGTGGAGATTGGCCATTTGTTATGAATAGTTATTTTGATACTTCTTTCTTAATAAGTGCCTGAAAATTTTGCGATATGGTTTGTTCATAGTATGAATAATTGAAAATCATGCCGCAGAATCACAGATTAATTTTATGTATGTTTGAGGGATCCCTTTTCCCAATTCTTTTAAAACAGATTTTTCGTTATTGCAAAGGTAAGATTTCTTAGTGTCTTCTGGCCACTTGTTATGGACAAAGGGCACTCTACAACTGTGGGGGAGATGAGGCAAAAGTATGTAGATTCTGGGTACTGAGATGAGGGAGAGTGTGTGCAGAAGGAAGAGGATTTGGGTTTGTGTGGAAGTTATGAGAAAATTATCTTACAGTTAAATTTAAGTTAGTAAAATGTGTCCTGGTCTAAATTACTCCTAATTTTCATCATGCAACTGCATATCAAATCTTCACCCCTTCAGCTGTAGACCACAGTTAGGATTAAACAAGATACAGTATTGCCACAATTTATACATTGAGGATAGTGCACATGTCTGATGGTAAAGTAAGTCTAACGTTGGTCATGGTAATTGAGACTGAAAGTGGGACTAGATTTTCAAAAGTCTAGAAAGATAACTATGATTCATTAACAACATAGTCTTGAATAATATCTAATGTGCTAACAAGAATATTCATGACCCATGATTGAGGGTAGCTGGAGTTAGGAAAGAACTGATTCTCTCCCCCACGCCCATCCCAGTGTAACATTGCACCCATTGGTTCTATAGTTTTTCTTTGTTTTGTTGTTCCATTCAAGTGTAAGATTTTCGGTGTCATATCTGCACCTTCTTTTACCTGCAAAACACTTAAAACACTGTGGGCACTACAAGAAACAGTAACAATGCTCTATATAGTAAAGCATCATGTTGTATTACAGGGATCAGCAACCTTTGGCATGCGGCCCGCCAGGGTAAGCACCCTGGTTGGCTGGCTTACCTGTTTACCTGTTGCATCCGCAGGTTCGGCCGATCGCGGCTCCCACTGGCTGCGGTTCGCCGCTCCAGGCCAATGGGGGCTGCAGGAAGAGCAGCCAGCACATCCCTCAGCCTGCACCACTTCCTGCCGCCCTCGCATGCCAAAGGTTGCCAATCTCTGTTGTATTAGCTCCTGTTGGACTAATTAGCTAGGCCAGGTATCTGATCCTGTGTGGCGCTGGGAAATGTAATGTTCCTGTGATCTTTCCAAACCCTGCATCTGGCACCTTTACCATTGTCTGCTTCATCAAATATATGGGACAGTCTAGAATTCTGTTGAAACAATGTTGCTGTTGAAGTGATTTGAAACTATCCTAATGGAGTTTTGTTCTTCCCCATTACTGGCATGATTTGGATCTGTATTCTCAGGCACATCCTTGCCATAGGCAATAAAAATGTTTATTTGCTTTCAGAGGATGTTTTTGAATTTCATTTGGTCTAATTTAAATAAGCCACCAGAATAGAATTTAAAAGATTTAATTTATTTTTTTAAGAGGCGGTGCTATGGTTTAGGAGACAGGACTGGAACTGTACGTGGCTTCTAGTTTGTTCTTAACTGCCATTGACTTGATATCTGAATTTGAGCAAGTTTCATAACTCACTCGATGGGTGAACTTCACTACAATGTGGCAGACCCAGGCAAACCACTATTCATTATTTAAATGGGGCTTAAGTGTGTAGCGCCTTGCTTAGCTCCTCTTCTCTGCGGTGAATTTCATCTTTGTGCTTCCCTTTCCCTTTCTTTAATTGCCTATACACCCGTGCTAGCAGCCTATGTAACAAACAAGACCACCGAATCACACTAGTGAATAGAGTGACTGGCTCATTAAACTCCTATCTATAATGTGTAAGGAAAAAACTTGCATGATCATGAGGGACTTAAATCTGAGTGAAATATGCTGGAGATTGCATTAGACAGTAATAAAACATCTTTGGAATTTCTAAATAGTGTGGATGAAAGTTTCCAAACTCAAAAAAGTGTTGCATCCAGCATGAGGGATTTCTCTGGACAGTTGAAGAGAATTGAGCCCAGAGCTATATCATAATGATAGCTTAGGCATAAGTAATCATGACTTGATCACATTTATAATGTGCAAAGAGAATAAAGTCCAAACTACTGATACCCAACCATTTAAAAGGGCCAATTTCACAAAGCTGAAAATAATTAGGAGCCAAACCAGCTGGGAAAGAGAAGGCAGCTATTTAAAAAACAAAACAACACAAAACAATATAAAAATGAAAGAAAGGGGAAGTTGATAATAATGAATATATATATATATATGGGAAGCAAGGAATTGTACAAAGGGGCATAGGGAGAAATCAGTGGCCAGCAGAGTTGAGGACAAGAAGTCCAGTAGCAGAGGGAGGCAGGGAGGGGGACTATCCAATTTAATAGTGACTGAATGCAGTGCATATGTTTACCTGCCTCTTGGACAATTGGTATATGTATGCATGTAGTGCAAGAAGCTCATGGCTTCAGACACACAGTATGGGCTCTTGAGGCCAGAGTGGCTGAACTGGAGGAGCTAAGGGAGATGTAGAGGTACATAGAGGAGATTTTCAGGGACCCAATTGAGGGACCCTAGCCTGACAGCCTTTCTGCTGCTGAGGAGGATGAAAGTGTCAGGGAAGGAGAACATCATGCAGGAGCAGAGGGAAACAATCCCATGGCTGGGATGCGCCTTCCAGGAAGACTGGTAGAATTGCAGGGTTTCAATACATGGATGAGATGATGGTGTAGGGAGGTGGATTTTAGGTTTATCAGTAACTGGGGAACCTTTTGGAAGAGGAGGAGCCCTAGGGTGACCAGATGTCCCAATTTTATAGGGACAGTCCCAATATTTGGGGCTTTTTCTTATATAGGCTCCTATTAACCCCCACCTTGATTTTTCACACTTGCTGTCTGGTCACCCTAAGGAGCCTGTACAGGAAGGATAGGCTGCACCTAAACCAAAATGGAACCAGACTGCTGACATGTACAATTAAAAATGATTTTTTACACTAATGGCTGGGGTAAAGACAACAGGTTCGGAGGAGCCCATAGTTCAGGCTGAGACATCCATTAGGGATTAATTTATTAAAGGAGGAGCTCTATATCCCAGTAGAGAAGATAGGAAAGAAGTTGGTAAAGGAGAGGTAGGAGCTTGTGAGGAAGAGTCAAACGTAAAAGTCCCATTTAAATACAACTCATGAAGACCAGAAATTGAATATTGATAAAATGTACAAGTGCTTAGCTATAAATGCTAGAAGTCTAAATACTAAGATGGGTGAACTAGAGTTCCTGACGTTAAATGACATTGATATAATAGGCATTGCAAAAGCTTGGTGGAATGAAGATAAATTTATGGGACACTAGTATCAGGGTACAAAATATATGAAATGACAGCGTAGAGCATGTTGTTGGGGGTTCAGTATGTCAAATACAGTAAAAACCTTAAATGCAGCAAACTGTGTAATAGAATCTCTCTGGATAGAAATTCCATGCTTGAGTAATAAGAGTACAGCAGTAGAAAAATACTACCAAACAGCTGATCAGAATGGTGACAGTGATTGTGAAATAGCCAGAGAGATTAGAGGGGCTGCAAATGTAGAAAACGCAATAATGGGGGATTTCAGGTACTCTCATATTGATAGGGTATGTGTCACCTCAGGAGGGATGCAGGGACCCCTTAAATGACTGCTTCTTGGAGTATCTTGTCCTGGAACCCACAAGGGGAGAGGCAGTTCTTGATTTCATCTTATGTGGAGCACAGGATCTGGTCCAAGAGGCGAATATAGTTGAACCAGTTGGTAATAGAACCATAATGTAATTAAATGTAACTTCCTAGTAGAGGGGAAAATACCAAAGAAACCCATTACAGTAGAATTTAACTTAAAAAGGGGGAACTACACAAAAATGAGGAAGCTAGTTAAACAGAACAGTCACAAGGATGAAAAGCCTGCAAATTGCCAAAAGAGAGGCTCAAACTAAATGTATACTCTTCCCACTCACCAAAAAAACCAAACAGGAAAAGGACAAAAAAATGCCACCAGGGCTAACCAGAGTAAAAGAGGTGGATAGAGGCAAAAATAATCCTTTTAAAAAATTGGAAGTCAAATCTTACTGAGGAAGATAGGAAGGAGTATAAAATTTGGCAAGTTAAGTGTAAAAGTATAACTAGGAGGGCTAAGAAAGACTTTGAAGAGCAACTAGCTAAAGAAACAAAAACTAACAGCATATTTTTAATTACATCAGAAGCAGGAAGCCTGTCAAACAGTCAGTGGGGCCACTGAACGATTGAGGTGCTAAGCGAGCCCTCATAGAAGACAAGGCCATTGTGAAGAAGCTAAATGAATTCTTTGCATAAGTCTTCACTGCAGAGCCTGTCGGGGAGATCCCCACGTGTGAGCCATTCTTTTTAGGAGACAAATCTGCGGAACTGTCCCTGACTGTCAGTAGAGGAAGTTTTGGAACAAACTGATAAATTAGGACCAAGTGTTGTTCACCCAAGTGTTCTGGAGGTACTCAAATGTGAAACTGCAGAACTATTAAGTATGTTTGGTAAGTAGCCTAGCACTTAAATCAGCCTCTGTACCGGATGACTGGAGAGTAGCTGCTGTAACACAGGTTTTTAAAAAAGGCTTCAGAGGTAATGCTGGCAGTTACAGACAGGTAAGCCTAACTTCAGTGTTAGATAGATTGGTTGACACTATAGTGAAGAACAAAATTATGAGACATAGATAAACACAATATGGGGAAGTGACCATGTGATTTTTACCACTCAAGAAGGGTCTTGGAGTAATCATGGATATCAGAGTTCTGTAAAATCATGAATGGTGTTGAGAAAGTGAATAGGGAAATGTAATTTACCCCTTCACTTAACACAAGAACCAGCGTTTACCCGGTGAAATTAATAGACAACAGGTTTAAAACAAACAAAAGGATATGCATCTTCACACAATGCACAATCAGCCTGTGGAACTCATTGCCAGGGTATATTGTGAAGGCCAAAATATAACTGGGTTCAAAAAAGAATTGGCTAAGTTCATGGAAGATAGATCCATCAGGGATACAACTTCATGCTGTGGGTGTCCCAAACCTCCAACTGCCAGAAGCTGGGAGTGAACAATGGGGTAGATCACTTGAAATTGCCCTATTCTTTTCATTCCCCTGAAGAATCTGGCACTGTACGGTGTCAGAAGACAGGATACTGGATTAGATGGACCATTGGTCTGACCTAGTATGACCATTCTTATGTTGTTAAGAAGGAGGTGTTTGGGGTTTGCTTGTTGTTGTTTTTTTAAGAATATTAGGAACAAAAATAATCCTAGCAATCCATTACTAGATGGGAATGATAGAACTGTCCTTAATAGGGCAGAAAAGGCAGAAGTGTTCAGAAATATTTTTATTCTGCATTTGGGAAAAAAACAGATGATGTAGTCATATCAGATGATGAAATACTTTTTGTTCCAATAGCAATTCAGGGGGATGTTATACAGCGGCTACTAAAGTTAAACATTTTAAAATCAGCACATCTGGATAACTTGCACCCGAGAGTTGTAAAAGAACTAGCTGGGGATCTAGCTTTACCATTTTAATGTTTTTAATAACTCTTTGAACACTGGGGAAGTTCCAGAAGACTGGAAAAAAACTAATGTTGTGCCAATATATAAAAAGGATAAATGAGATGACCTGGGTAATTAAAGGCCTGTCAGCCTGACTTTAATCATGGGCAAAATAATGGAATGGCTGATATGGCACTTGATTAATAAAGAATTAAAGGAAGGTAGTATAATTAATACGAATCAACATGGGTTTTTGGAAAACATCTTGTCAAACAAACTTGATGAGATTAAAGTTTGGTTGATTAAGTATATTACATCAACCATTTTTACCATTGACTTCTATATGGCACTTAACTTGGCACCACATGATATTTTGATTAAAATAGACAACAGTGGTTCTCAAACTTTAATGGGGTTGCCATGGCTTGCTTAGACTTGTTGGGGCCTGGGGCCAAAGCCCGAGCCCCACCACCCAGGGCTGAAGCTGAAGGTTGAGGGCTTCAGCCCTGGGCATTGGGGCTCAGCTTACAGGTCCACTACCTAGGATTGAAGCCCTTGGGTTTGACTTCAGCCCCCCACACCTGGGGATAGGGTTCGGGTGGGCTCAGGCTTGCCCCCCCCCTTTCTGGTGTCATGTAGTAATTTTTGTTGTCAGAAGGGAGCCGTGGTGCAATGAAGTTTGAGAACCCCTGGACTAGAACAGTATAAAAAACATGGCACACATTGAGTGGATTCAGACTGGCTGACAGGTCTCAAAACATAATTGTAAATGGGGAAGCACTGAGCAAGTGTGTTTCTGAATGGGGAGGGATTGGTTCTTGACCCTGTGGTATTCAACATTTTTTATCAGGTGACCTTGAAGAAAAAAATCATCACTGATGAAGTTTGCAGATGACACAAAGATTGGGGAATCATAAACAATGAAGATGACAGATCACTGATTTGTGTGATCTGGATTGCTTGATAAGATGGGCAGAAGCAAAAAAATATGCATTTTAATACTGCCGGATGTAAAGCTACCCATCTGGGAATAAGAATGGGGGCCATACTTACAGGACGGGGCCTCTGTCCTAACAAGCAGTATCTGAAAAACTTGGGCGTTCTGATAGATAATCAGTTGAATATGAGCTCCCAGCACAAAGTTGTGGCCATAAAATGCTACAGTGACCCTTAAATGTGTAAACAGGATTTTTGAATAGGGAGTTTATATTATCTGTATTTGGCACTGGTGCAACTGCCCTGGAATACTGTATCCAGTTCTTGTGTCCACAGCTGTGTTCCCTGTAAGCTGCACAGCTGGGTGGCCGCCCAGAAGAGATTCAAGTATTGCACAGTTGATTAGCAGAGCGCGCAGAGTCATCTGGCAGTGTGTGTTCAGGTGCCCTCCGCCCACTGCTTTGCAACCAGTGTTGCTCCTGCAGCTGCTCCAGGGACCCTCCTGCTGGCTGTGCAGAAAGGGGAGAGGGTGGCTGATGTCAAGGTGTCCCCCTTCTCACACCCTTTACCCCATCTCCACAGAGCAGGAGAGAGGGGACAGCCTGGCTCCGGACTTGGAGCTGCTGGGTCTGAGCTGTGAAGACTCAGGGGCGTAGAGTGAGTGCCTTTCTTAAAGAGAAAACGCACCTAATTTAATGGTTTCTAGTTTGCATATTAATTCAAGTTCAGCAGTTTCTCCTTGGAGTCTGGTTCTGAAGCTCTTCTGGTGCAAAATTGCCACGTCTGTTACTGAGTGACAGGGTTTGAATAGAGACTGAGAATGGCTGAGTCATTATACAGATTGAATCTATTTCCCTATGTTAAGTATCCTCACACCTCTTGTCAACTGTCTGAATGGGCCATCTTGATTATCACTACAAAAGTTTTTTTTCTCCTGCTGATAATAGCTCATCTTAATTAATTGGCCTCTTTGACTTGATATGGCTACTTCCACCTTTTCATGTTCTGTATGTACTCCTCTACCTCAATATAACACTGTCCTCGGGAGCCAAAAAATCTTACCGCGTTATAAGTGAAACTGTGTTATATCGAACTTGCTTTGATCCACCAGAGTGCGCAGCCCCGCTCCCCCCCCCCGGAGCGCTGCTTTACACGCGTTATATCTGAATTCGTGTTATATCGGGTCACGTTGTATTGGGGTAGAGGTGTATATATATTTCCTTACTATCTGTTCCATTCTATGCATTTGAAGAAGTGGGCTGTAGCCCATGAAAGCTTATGCTCAAATAAATTTGTTAGTCTCTAAGGTGCCACAAGTACTCCTGTTCTTTTTGCTGATACAGATTAATGGCTGCTGCTCTGAAACCCATTTTTAATGGTGAAAGTCATTTATCCTTGGAACAGTTTACTAAGGATTGTGGTGGATTCTCCATTACTGTTAATTTTTAAATCAAGATTGGTTGTGTATTAAAAAGATATACTCTAATTCCAACAGAAATTAATTCAGGGAAGTTCTATAGCCTGTTTTATACAGGTCATCAGACTAGATTATCACAAGGGCTTCTTCTGGTTTTATAATCTATAAAATTGGCATACTGATATTTACCCACCTTTGTCAAGTGACTTGTTGGGAGAGAGGGGGCAGTTTGAGATGAAAGGCATTACATAAAAGTGTGAATTATTATTTGTTCTGCCTAAGTATGAGTCACTAGCGTGTTTACACAGCATTGTAAAGGTCCCTGCACACCCTCTTGCAAGCCCAATGTAATGCTGCAGTTGAGCCCCACCTCAATTTCACCCAATTACAGCAGCAATAGACTCACTTGAAGAGCCTGGGCGAGAAAAGCCAACATACATTAACAAAATAGCATGTTCCCTTTTAATAAGGCTTCAGGAAAGGAGCAATTATAACAAACAGATCTTAAGGTCCTTACCTCAGGGACCTGGTTGAAAACTCCTGAGCCTAATATCTCTAACACCAAGCCCTGGCCTACACTAGGTGGAGGGATCGATCTAAGTTACGCAACTTCAGCTACATGAATAATGGAGCTGAAGTCGATGTACTTAGATCAACTTACCATGGTGTCTTCATCGCGGTGAGTCAATTGCTGCCGCTCCCCTATTGACTGTGACTGCGCCTCTCATGGCGCTGGAGTACAGGAGACTAGACACGATAAATTGATCCCCGCTGGAACGATGGCCGCTCGCTGATGTGGCAGGTAGTGAGACATACCCTAAGTCTCCTGCAGCCTGAGCAAAATCCCCACCTACTATAGCTTACCTTCCCCCCACCCTTGCTTAGCTTCCTCTTTCATATAACCCAGCTCTAGGGTGTGGCAGGGCCACTTTCATTGCACTCAGGCTCTTCCAGCTGTAGCCTCCAACCTTTGCCATAAAGGGGTAATACAGTCCTTCACAATCATCCTGTTCTTACTGTAGCTGTTGAGAATACACTCAGGAGCAATTATTTGTTTGTCAGTTCACAGAGCAGGAAACTACAGAATTGCTCTTTACAGGATAACGAAGTGAGATATCTTAATGGTGTTTTAATGCATTTGAGAGAGAGAGAAATACATATATATGTGAGCCTTTTAATAACTGTATGTTTTACAGCTTTCTTTCATCCTCTCAGGTTGTAAACATGTCAGAGAAACAGTTCTGAATAGTACCCTAGACACTATAATAAAAATAAAATATCACTCTTGTGTTTCTTATTCTGTGTCATGATTCCCTGTTACTTTTTGTAAAGCTATTGTAAACTGAATACTATTTCAAGGCTACATTTAAAATTTTTATATTAATATGGCTTTATTTTACAACTAGACATTAATATATAAACACGTCATTTTCATAATAATTCACAAATTATGTCCATTATGAAATTTCTAATGTATAGTACTTTCTTTCTTTGCAGGGGTGGGATTTGAGGTTTTCTATATTATTTATAGGCATGGTGGTGGCTTAATTAATAGCACTAGAATTCTTTCACTAATTTACCTTACATGAGTTATAGGTATGATTATATAATAGTGCTACATTATTAAATTTGGTGAGAAATCTGGAATGTTGCCAGAACAGTGTCAAGGAATAGAAACTCCATCCATGGTGTCTTGAGAAATTTCCAGTCCCCTCTGGATTTTTTATATATTTCTTTTAGTGATATAGGTAGCTAAATTATTACTACCCAATTATATGCATGTGAAAAATTAACTTTGTTGTGCACAATATAAAATATGCCTTGTTTGAATCAAGGAATTTTGGATGCATCTCTGTATCATTATGTTGTCCTTTTTGGAACTTACCCCCAAAATAAAATGTTTATGATATATGATATATATATATATATGTATATATATATGCCATTTTAAATATATTTATTGTATATTCATGAAGCTACTTAAGTATAATTCAGTGACAAATTTTATGACAGTGGACTTGGTTTAACTCTTGTTAAAGAAAGCTTGTTCAGTAAGATAGCTGATAAAGAAAGTTACTGGACTTTATTTTCATTACAAATGAAACAAGGCTCTAAGCCATTGTTTCCCAAACTTGGGACGCTGCTTGTGTAGGGAAAGCCTCTGGTGGGCTGGGCCGGTTTGTTTACCTGCCACGTCCACAGGTCCGGCTGATCGCGGCTCCCGGCCAGTGGGAGCCGCGGGAAGCGGCGTGGGCCGAGGGACATAGGGACATACCCAAGGGCCAGTGGGAGCTGCAATTGGCTAGACCTGCGGACGTGGCAGGTAAACAAACCAACCTGGCTCACCAGGGGCTTTCCCTACACAAGCGGCATCCCAAGTTTGGGAAACACTGCTCTAAGCCATTGACTTCATTGTGGCTGTCTTCCATAGAGTGATTTGTATGCATGCAAAGAATTGCAAGATCAGAAACAAAATACATGCAATCACTTATTTTATTGCTTAACCTGAAAAAGGAAGTGCAACTTGATCATTAGACACCAAACATACAAATCCAGTCAAGATATGAAAAGTAAGAATCAGATATAAAAAATAAGAAGTAGGTTAAATCTTCACTAACTTCTTATTGTATGTATAATGGATATACAAAGACACAAATATACTGAAAAAACATTGAAATGATATCAAAATTATATAAATCATTAAAGAAAAAACTTTAGGAAACCAGAATAACAAAACATTGAAATCCCACCAAAATATACATATGTAGGGTTTGATTTGGTTTGTTTTTTGTTGGTGGGGGGGAGAAAGGGAGGAAAAGTACAGTAAAATAAAGTAACAGTTCAGTAAAAATAAACCATATTGCAACAGATTAAATACTATGTACTGGACATGCGGAGAAACTGTTTTAAATCCACAAGATACTGTTATGCCAAGTATTTGTCTGAATGAGATAGATTTAATAAAATATCCCAAATTCCTTTCATTGCACAAAGCCTTCCTTCTTTTTGTGATGCAACTTTTCATATTTAATCACCATAGATATTATATTCCAACATGTAGACATTGACTTTTGGATATGTTTTCAATTTGGCTGCATTAATTTCAGTCCTGATCTTACAAAGGGTTCTGCACAAGTGCAGGTGTTCACCCTCCTGAGGTTCCTGATAGGATTGGGGTTGTAATCCAGTACAACTCCAACCATTATATGCTAACTAAACCGGCATCATTGGTAGCTTTATATTTTTTCAGCAGAATTCTAAAGTGTGAGATGTATAGAATCATAGGTGAATTCACATCATATTGGATAAAGTTTTGTACCTGAAACTAGAATGCTTTAATTACTGAGCTGTACATACAATAAAATCCCGTTATCTGAATTACTTCTGTAATAAACGTGAGTCTGGGAACTGCTCTTCTTGTTTTAACTATAGTTCAACATAGGTGCCAGCTCTGTGGGCACTCCGGGGCTGGAGCACCTACAGAAAAAAAATAGTGGATGATCAGCACCCACAGGCAGTCCCATGGATCAACTCCTCCCCCTCCACCCCAGCCCTCCCACTCACCTGGGATCCCCACCAATCAACACCTTCCCCTCCCCCCAGTGCCTCCCGCCTGCCTATGATCAGCTTTTCGGCAGCATTCAGGAGGTGTGTGTGGGGAGGAACAGGGTTGGGGACAGGAAGAGGCAGGGCAGAGTGGAGGCGGGAAGAGTCGGGGTGGAAGTTTGGGGGAAGAAGTTGAGTGGGGGCGGGGCCTGGAGTGGAGCAGGGATCGAGCGTCTTGCCCCCTGTAGCGAGGCGGTGTGGCTCCCCTCCTCCACAGGGAGGGTTGAGCCCCGTCCATCTTCCCCCAGGGCGGAACTTCCGGGCAGAAGCCCCGCCCCTCAAAGGGTCAGGCGGCGACCCGGAAGTATAAAAGCCGGGCGCCGGCCTTCAGTCGCAAGGGCCAGAGCCCTCTTGAACGGTTGTTGCTGCGCCCAACCCCTAAGCCAAAACAACAGGGGAACAGAGCCTCTGACTGGATTGTTGCCTGACCACTGCCCGCAAAGGGCCAGAGCCCTGAGTTTTGTTGCTTACTGGGCCCTGCCCACAAAGGGCCAGAGCCCTCTTGACTGTTGTTTCGCTCTGCTCCTGTCACCAAAGGGCCAGACCCCACCTGACTGTTTGTTGCATCTTGCCCTGCCCCATCAGCCAAGGCCGCTGACCGCTGTTGCAACCACCCAAAGGCAAGCAGCCCTCTGATCTGTTGTTGCTACTGCCCTGCCCCGAAAGGGCCAGAGCCCTCTGACGTTTGTTGCTCTTGCCCTGCCCCAAAGGCAGAGCCCCCTACGTGTTTGTTGCTTTCCGGCCCCTGCCCCAAAGGGCCTAGACGCTCTCTACTGTGTGTTGCTCTGCCCTGCCCGAAAGGGCCAAGCCCTGACTGTTGCTTCCTGCCCTGCCCAAAGGGCCAGAGCCTCTCCTGACTGTTTGTGCTCCTGCCCTGCTCTAAAAGGCCAGAGCCCCTGACTGTGTTGCTCTGCCCTGCCCAAAGGGCCAGAGCCCTCTGTTTGTTGCTCGCCCTTGCCTCAAAGGGCGCAGAGCCCTCTGACGTTTGTTGCTCTGCCCTGTCCCAAAGGCCAGAGCCCCCTAACTGTTGTTGCTCTGCCCTGCCCAAAGGGCAGAGCCCCTAAGCTGTTTGTTGCTTCGCCCTGCCCAAAGGGCCAGACCCTCTACTGTTGTTGCTCGGTCCCTGCCCAAAGGGCCAGAGCCCTCTGACTGTTTGTTGCCTCGGCCCTGCCCCAAAGGGCCAGAGCCCTCTGACTGTTTGTTGTCGGCCCTGCCCCAAAGGGCCAGAGCCCTCTGACTGTTGTTGCTCTGTGCCCGCCCCAAGGGCCAGAGCCTCTGACTGCTTTGTGCTCTGCCCTGCCCAAAGGCCAGAGCCCTCTGACTGTTGTTGCCTGCCCTGCCCCAAAGGGCCAGAGCCCCTGACTGTTTGTTGCTGCTGCCCTGCCCCAAGGGCCAGAGCCCCCTGACTGTTTGTTTGCCTGTCCTGCCCTGCCAAAGGGCCAGAGCCCTCTGACTGTTTGTTGCTCGGCCCTGCCCACAAAGGGCCAGAGCCCTCGACTTTTGTGTTTGTGCTTGGCCCTGCCCCAAAGGCCAGAGCCCTCTGACGGTTTGTGCTCTGCCCTGCCCCAAAGGGCCAGAGCCCCCTAACTGTTTGTTTGCTCGGCCCTGCCCCAAGGGGGCCAGAGCTCTCTGACTGTGTGTTGCTCTGCGCTGCCCAAAGGGCCAGGCCCCCTGACTGTTGCTTCTGCCCTGCCCCAAAGGCAGAGCTCTCTCCCTCTGACTGTTCGTTGCTGCTGCCCTGTCCCACAGGGCCAGAGCCTAGTGCCACTGTGTTTGGGGTGCCCACCTGCGTCCAAGGCAGGGCCCCACTGACCTTGCCGTGTCCCAGTCCACTCCACAGGGACCGAACGCCCAGACAGTGGACCGTGGACCCGAGGGACAGGACCCAGTGAGAACCGGACGAGGCCGGTGTGGCTCCCCTCCTCCACAGGGAGGGTTGAGCCCCGGCTTCCCTCGTCACACCCCCCTACTCCCTGAACAGAGAAGTCAGTGCTTCTGATTCCAGATGTATCTGTGGCTTATAAGAAAGGAAAGCTGACTTGAACATGTTGGCCTGTTTTGAGTGAGTTAGTGGAGCGTAAGCTTTTGTTTGGGTTTCTGCCCAGGGGTGAATTTCATTCCTAGCGAATGCTTCCCCAGATCATGCCCCACTCAGCTGCTTTTATTTTAATGGATATATCTTTTTTAGCCAGTTCTTAAAAAGTTCAGAAAGTTCAAAGTCATCATTAGTCTTTAAAGCGTTGCAAAGGGACTTTGCTTTGTGCTCTTTTTTCCCTATTATCAGATAAACAAAGGTTTTTCAACTCAAAATGGTGAAATTCACCACACCTGTGTAAAGCATAACTAACTTCAGTGGGTGGATTTGCTTCCTTGTGTCTCCAAAAAAAATTCAGATGGAAACTGATCAGTTTGAGAACTATTAACAAAATATCTGGCATTTTGGATAGGAAGAAATTAAATCAAGATAAAATTTCCAAGCATGCTTCTAAATGATTTAACATCAAATTGTAAATGTGGTAATTTCTTTCCACCCTATTCATTTTGCCTACCAGGTTGGGGAGCCATATGGTAATCTCCCTTCCCCATAGTTTGCATTGTGTGGAACTCTTCTGCATCATGGAGGATGCCTGCAGCATTTAGAGGATTTATTTGCAGGAAACAAATTAGGCTCATCTGAAATGCTTGAAAACACACGCAGCCTGATTCTCATCTACACTAAGGGCGCTTGATGCCACTCTAGCTTTGTAAATGGGCCCATGCAATTTTACTTTGTAGTGTTTAAGATGAGACTTCCAGGGCCTACAGTCCCTGCACACCCAAACATGCCATTGAGTCACCTCACCAATGACTTGTGTACACAATAAATTTCCAAACCCATAATTCACAAAGCATGTAGCTCCATCAGTGCTATCACTAGTGGAACCTATAATGCAGACAAGTTATAGGTGTTTTTACCATCAAGTTATCTAACAGGGTTAGTTGTCACCTTACAACACCTGCACCTTGTCTACAATATAGCTTAAAAATGGTAGTAGAGCAAGTGGAACTTCATCTTTTGGTGGGTAGAAGTCTGAAGTCTCTTAGTGGAGAGAAGGCACAGGAGTTTGCCTCAGGAATTCAGGATTGTGCTCTAAATCACCATACAAAACAAAGCATGCTTAGACTCCATCTGCATAGGCAAAAAAATTGTGTTTTCCCAAATGAGTTAGCTCAGGTGAGTTAGATTAAGTCGATTGAAAATGACCCTTAACACCTGGCTTATGCCTTTTAGATCATTTGAGCTGGTTACATGGTAGCCTAGGAGGGAGACTAATTTGAATTATAATGGTATTTTGGTGTCTGGATGTCTTAGATGGCTTTGAAAATCTCCACTTATATTTTTGTATGGTGTTTATGTCCTAGCTAGTGAATTTTGTTTTCTTTTGTAATTGTGTCTTAACATGTGTATAATTAGGGACCTAGAAGCCTTTTGGCATTGGCACCATATAAATAACAAATTATTTATTATTACTGCTCTTCTTAACTGAGTCCACACGGGTATTAGTGAGAGTTCCACATGCAGAGCAGAGGTGGCATGTGTCCCTAAAATGTTCTTGATCAGATATGCTGTTTATACTTATTCATAAACAGAATATTTTTGGTAAAAAAGCAACGCATCAAAGAGCAGGGTTCGGCTTATAAATGAGTCTACACCAAAATTTGATGATTTTAAACTCTATGGAATCATTGAATTGAATATCTAATACATTGTTTACTTGGAGTGTCTTTGGCATGGAGCCCCTCTGCTCCCTATAGCCACGGTTCGCTGTTCCCAGCCAATGGGAGTTGAGGGGCTCCATGCCAAAGACTCTCCAAGTAAACAAAACGTCCCACCAGTGGCTTACCCTGACAGGCGGGAGCCAAAGTTTGCCGACCCATTTATTGATGTCAATACTGCAGACTTTTAAAGTTGCAAAGGCTTTGTTTAGTGGACTAGATTGACTTGAAAGGAATACTAAAAGAGCAGTGCTGCAGATCTGCATGACATTTGACCCATGGATTAACAAAATGCTATGCCTTACAAGCCAATTAGAAAAATACGATGAACGATAGTACTATAACACTGATATCAGTCTGCTACCGTCTAATTTGATCTCTTCATGCATTTCTACCAATGGATGTCATAAGTCTCGAGCCAATATGAAAATATAATGTGCAGAATCGATGGAATCACTAATAAAATTGATATAGCCTGTTTTTCCCACAGACATGCCAATCTACAGGGCTGCTTTGAAATAAACAAAGAATAATAATAATTTGACAGTGATAAAGCCTGTGTCATTCCTATATAAAGTCCTACAAAATCTATAACTGAAATAATAATAATCTATTTTCATACTAGTATTTAAAATGAACAACGGTGAAATCAAAAGAAAAATGTCTGCTTATCACGCAGTGTTCAAACTTAAAGCAAACAACAATTGCGCCGCTGCTCGTGAATTCTGTATCAATGAGAAGCAAGTAAGAGAATGGCAAAAAAATAAAACAACACTAAAAGACATGCCAAGAAGCAAGCAAAAATGTCCAAAGAGGTGCGTTTCATTTCCTGAGCTAGAGAAAGATCTCAGTAATTGTGATGTTAAATGTCGACAAAATGGGTACATTGTCACTAGAACTGGAATTCGTCTGCGTGCTCTGCAAACGTTGAAAGACAACAAATACAAGTCACTAAAACCATCAATAGCTGTCGCATCAGCAGGTTGGTGTACTCACTTCATGAACCGTCGTCATCTCTGTCTTCATCAGCAAAAAAGATAGCGCTAAAGCTGCCGAGAGATCTGAAAGAAAAAATCAAATCTTTCCAAGGGTTTATTATAAAATATCAAAAGGAATATGCATTTGAACTGTCACAAATAGGAAATATGGATGAAACGCCAGTGACACTTGATCTCCCCAGCAACAGAACAGTAACTAGTGTTGGTGAAAAAACAGTTTTAATTAAAACCACTGACCACGAAAAAATCCATTTTATGGTGGTTTTATTGTGTTTGACAAATGGATTAAAACTCCCTCCTGTTGTTATTTTTAAAAGAAAAACCTTGCCTGAAAACATGAAATTTCCTGCTGGTGTCATCGTACGTGCACACAAAAAGGGCTGGACAGATGAAAGTGGGACTACTGAATGGCTGGAGCACTTTTCAAGGAAACCTGCTATGCTTGTTTGGGACATGTTCAGGGCACACAAGACGGATGAGATGAAAAATGTGGCCAAAAATATGAAAACTACTTTGGCTGTAATACTTGGAGGCTTAACTTCAGTTCTACAGCCGCTTGATGTCTGCCTAAACAAACCCTTTAAAGACAGGCTATGGACAATGTGGTCTGAATGGATGTGCTCAGGCATGGCGAAGTTGACAAAAGGCGGGAATCTTATGAAGGCCGAAATCAATCTGTTCACCCAGTAGATCAAGGATGCGTGGGTGTCTGTTGCCTTGGAAATGACAGAAAAATCATTTAGGAAATGCTGTATCAGGAATGCACTTGACGGGTCAGAAGATGATGCCATATTTGATGATGACAGAACAGAAGCCGACGATGAGAAGGAATCTGAGTCTGAAGACATCACTGCCAACATCTACGATGACAATGCAGGTGAGCTGTGACTGAAGCCGAGTTTAATGAACTGTTTGGTTATCAGAAACTGATTCAGACTTTGAAGGATGTTAAGACTTTTTAAAGTCTCATATTGTTTTAAGTTACTTGTTTTAAATATCCATTTACTGATTTTAAATATTGACTGTAATTTTGAAGGTGAATACATATTTGTTCAGTTGTTGTTATAACAACAACAGGTTTTTCGTTAGATTACATTAAAATAATTCTAGCAAAACTTTTGAGTGTTTCTTGTGATGCCGGCTTTTAAAATATAGCAAGAGTTGGAAAACTTTGGCTCACAGCCCCTTAGGGTAAGCTGCAGGTGGGTCGGGACATTTTGTTTACTTGGAGCATCTGCAGGTCCTTCCCGCAGCTCCCATTGGCTGGGAATGGCAAACCGTGGACACTGGGAGCTGAGGGGATCCGTGCCTGTGAACACTCCAGGTAAATAAAACGTTCAGGCCTGCTAGTGGCTGGCGCTAATGAGCCAGGAGTCAAAGTTTGCCAACCCCTGAAATATAGGGTCGGCTAATGAAAGGGTCATACAGTTTTTGCTATTTTTACCTAACTATCTTGGGGGTTCGGCTTATAAATGAATGGGCTAATGAACGAGTATATATGGTAAGTTTAAAACAGGGACTCTCTACTTTCTGATACTGTTATACTTTTTTGTTGGGTGGATGAATGCAAATGCTTAATAATTTGATAGCTGAATGAAAGTTTTGCAGACAACACACAGAGCAAAATGCTGCTCTCTGGTCCAGCCTAGAATCTATGTGAAGACCCGGGACAGAGGAATAGAACCCTACCCTGTAGAGGAGATGTGGCTTTTAATTCCCCAACTCATGCAGATGTAAATGGAATATGAGAGTCCCACCAAAAAAGGGCCTGGTTCCATAGAGGAAGCAGGAAAAAGGACAAAGTGGGAAATGCTGAATTGGAGGAGACTCATTGAAAAAGGGAGGAATGGGGTTTATTAGGTTTATTGCCTAATTGGGCATTGATAGAGGGGCGCTACAGGATATCAGTGTGAAAGGAAGGGAAAGATTATCACTTTGGGATGGGGGTCAGTCAGAGGCGGTAATAGGCTGCTGTTTAGATCCAGTACTGATGCTGACTGACTGTATGGGGCGTGTGTGGAGAAACAAAGAGTGGAGATGTGGAGTGGCCAGTATGTTGCAAAGCAGAAGTAGCCTATTAGCCAGCTGTGGCTCTCAGTGCTGGTGCTAGCCCAATGTGGGCTCTAAGTAGGAATTTCCCCCCTCTCCAATACTAAAACAGGTAAATTCTTATAATAAGAAGTGAGTAGAGGGCCCCCTTGAGCTGCTCAGGGCCCTAAGCAGTTGCTTAGGGCATGTCTACACTGGCACTTCATCGGCAAAACTTTTGTCGTTCAGAGGTGTTAAAAAAACAAAAGTTTTACCCATGAAAAGCACTGTTGTGAATGGTGCTTCGTCAGCAGGAGCGCTCTCCTGCCGACAAAGCCGCTGCCGTTTGTGGGGTGTGTGTTTTGTTGGCAGGAGAGCTCTCTCTCTCCTGCTGACAAACAGCAGCTACACTGCGTGCCTTTTAGTGGCGCAGCTATAGTGGCGCAGCTATATTGGCACAGCCATGTCGCTAAAAGCTGTGTAGTGTAGCCATAGCCTTAGTCTGCTTATGCTTAACACTGGCTCTGGGGCTCCCCTCCACTTACCAGTCGCACACTACTCTCCCCCTCACGTGACTTGAGCTGCTTAGCAACCGTGTACACAATGGAGGGTGCCTGCAAAATTTTGCCCTTAGTTAGAAACCATAAGCACTGGCAGATGTAAAGGTCCCTGTTTGCTGTTCTTTTAAGTTTACAAACAAATTAAAATTACATGCTGTGAAAATGTTCTTGACCTTAATTTTCTTGTTATAAGTGTGTTCCAAGTACTGGGAATTTGCATGCACAGTAGACACAACTAGTTGCATTCATATATATATACATTTCAGGAAATGAACCCTAGGAATGCGTGAATCACAAAGGAAACCTTTACCTTGTGGAACTATCACATTAGCAATATACTTTTAAACTTGGCATTCAAGAGTTTGAATGAGGACTGGAATTTTTGGTGGTGTGGCATACGATATATGCATCTTTTAATAACTGTTCGACAGATTGTTACTTAAGCATGCTGCACATAACAGGAAAAAAGTTATTTTAAAAAAATGGTTGTATTCGATATAGGCTTTTATCCTGTGCACACCACTGTGGCATCCAAGTACCTTTCAGTAATAAATTAAACTATTACTACTTGATGTCAATACACTAGGCATATATTTGGTAGATAAAAGTTGACTGAGTGAACCAAGGATAGAAAATTACACTGGTCAGAGGTCCAAGTCTTCCTTTAAGTCTTGGATGAGTGTCAAAAAGCATGCCTTGACTGAGTGACTAGAGATAGGTCTTGAGTTAGCTGACCTTAAGGCTATCACAGCTAGAAAAGAATGCTCCTATATCAGTAGAAAACTGGCATTTGTTTCTTGTCCTATCATATGACTACAAGATATTCAATAATAAAATCCCCCCACGTGCACACACTTAAATGCCAGCATGATTTCAGAGGCTTCTGTCAAGGATGAATATTGTATTCTGTTGGTATTATGGCATTTCAGGCTTTCTGGTAGAGTGTGCTATAGTTTGTAACTCTAGTGGTTTGAGACAGAGGCCACTGAAACTGTATTGCTGTCCTCATTCAGAAATCTTGAGTTAGAGCCCCCAAAATCATGGGTGGATTAAAAAAAATAATGAGATTTTAAAAAATAAATGGAAGAGGGATGCGATGCTGGCAGACTAGGTATCAGTTCATGCCAGAGCCCCAGGCCAATTCACTTGTGTATCAAAGTGATCCAACTGATTATTAAATGTATAAGAGTGGATTTGGTGTTTAAACTTCATGAAAACTAGTGGTATGTTACTTGTGTTGTTTTCAGTTATCTGTATCCTGTTATAATTAAGGCTAAGATTTAGTCATGGGCATTGTTAATACAAGTCATGGACATGTCACAGGCAGTAAACAAAAATTCACGGCCCATGACTTTTACTATAAAGATCCCTGACTAAAGGGCACTGCTGCTCTGGGGGGGGCTTCGGGGTGCTGCTGCTCTGGGAGACCCCGGCAGCTGACAGTTGGCCCCTGCTTTGGTTGCAGGGGTTGACACCACGGCCCTGGGTCCGCTGCTCCGATGGCCTCAGGGGCAGCTCCTGGGACTGCTGCTGCTGCTCCAGGACCACTGCTACTCTGGTGTGGCTGGCCCGGGGGTCTGTCCCAGCAGTGGCCATACCAGCCATTACAGAGGTCGTGAAATCTGTGACCTCTGTGATGGACTCACAGCCTTAGTTATAATGTAGTAATGAATATTTTCATTGTGTATGGCCCCATAACTAAATAACCCATTAAACAAGAAAGAAGCCTTGTGGAATGCAAATGAAGATTAATAGAAAAGTGCTAATTTCAAAGCATGTGGTCATGGTGTGTGATGATCGGAGGTCAAAGACTCTAAATGCATTCCTCACTCTCCATCATCAAATGGAAAGCCCACATGGGTAGTGACGCTGTCAGCTTGTTTTCTGCAAAAAGAAGCTATAGGGGTGGATTCAAGGACAGATCCTGCATTTCTGGACTTTTTGGGTTCTTATAGAGAAGTGTGCCAGATGCAAAGTGCAAATCCCCAGAGACAATCTGAGTACCCTGAAAAGACTTTTGGAAAACTGTCAGCTTATTACATCACTGCCAGTTTGGAATTACAAACTGTTCCTCATGTGCTCATATATTTTACCTGCTTTAGCCCCTCAATAACTCTAATTTCCTTTTCTTAGCTAATAAACCTTTAGTTGCTTTACTGTTGAATTGGCTACCAGCATTGTCTTTGGTGTGAGATCCAGAGTACCCGTTGATCTGGGGTAAGTGACTGGTCTCTTGGGACTGGGGAGCAACCTAAATGTAATATGATTTTTGTTATTAGTGACCTTTTATCACAATGTCTAGCTGGCCTGGGTGGCAAGATAGACTGGAGAGCCTAAGGAAACTGCCTGTGACTCCATAAGACTGGCATAGTGATCCAGAAGTTCACATTTATCACTGACTTGGTGAAATCTAATTATAGAACACACCCCCAGTTTGGGGACAGTCTGCCCTGCGGTAGGCAGTACGGTTGTGAGCCACTCCAGACAGCACCAACATGTATCTGAGCATCTTGGGTTCAAAATTCAACTTGAAATGCACATGCAAAATGCGGGCATCCAGCTGGCTGGAAGAGGGTTCCACTTACCTTCTCTTTACCCTGCTGGTGGAGAAGCTGCCATTTTATCCTTGTCCATTCCCTTTCCTTATCACTATCCTGTCTTTGTCCCTTCCCCATCTCCATCCCTACCAGGGCCAGCTCACAACATTTTGGGACCTGAGGCAGGGAGCACAAATGATGCCTCCATTCCCCCTTGCCTGGGCCAAAACTTTGAAAGGTCTCAGTTCTGCCTTCTTCCTGTTCTACTCCTATCATGGTACTGCTCTGCTACCTACCCCAATAAAGGAGAACAACTTAAAATGCCTTGTTCAAAAATTTTAAGTAATACTTAACTTTCAAACGCCTGAACAGCAAATGTAACTTTTCTTGTCTGCATAGTAAACACTGGTATTTTTATCTGTTTGAATAATCAAAGTGGTGCTTTCCATGCCTTCTTGTTTGCAAAGATTTAAACTGCTTCCTGAAGGTTCATAGTCTGGGCCAGCTCATGCTCTATTGAGATGGTTGCAAGGTCAACCAGCCTCTCCTGTGTCATTGTGGAACGTAGATGTGCTTTTATTAACTTCAGCTTGGAGAAGCTGCGTTCTCCACTGGCATCTGTTGCAGGAAGTGTTAGAAGTATGCGCAGAGCAACAAAAGCATTTGGAAAGAGGGTGATCATCTTATTTGTGTACATATATTCCAGAGCAGCCTTTGGAGTTGATCCTGCTGAAATGTATCTTGAAAGGGCTTTCAGTTCATCACCGAAATCACTCATCAATATTGCACGTGTCATAAACAGATAGTTAAGGGTTAATGTCTCTTTTACCTGTAAAGGGTTAACAAACAGTAAACCTGGAACACCTGACAAGAGGATCAATCAGGAGACAAGATACTTGCAAATCTTGGTGGAGGGAAGCCTTTGTTTTGGGCTGTTTCATGGGGTTTTTGTTCTCTCTTGGGATTAAGAGAAGCCAGACATGTAACCGATTCCTCCCATCTTCTAAAACAGCCTATTCTGTTCAGTTTAGTAAGTACCAGTTAGAAAGGTGGTTTAGTCTTTTGAATTGTTTTCTTTATTTGCAAATGTGTATTTGCTGGAAGAATTGTATCTCTGTTGCTGAAACTTGTATTTGTGCTGGGGGGAGGATTCTCCCTGGTGTCTATAAGCTGAAAGACCCTGTAACATTTTCCATCTTGATTTTACAGAGACAACTTTTTTTACGTTTTTCTTTCTTTTATTAAAAGCTTTTCTTTTTAAGAACCTGATCGATTTTTTGGTTATCTTGTGTAAGACCCAATGGGAGAGTGTAGAATCACCAGGGAATTGGTGGGAGGAGGAGAGAGGGGGAGGAAAAGGATTCTCGCTGTGTTAAAATACTGTCTCTCTCTCAGGGAGAGTCTGGTGAGGGGGGATATTAAGAAAAGAAGAAGGGGGAGGTATATTCCTCTTTGTTTTAAGATTCAAGGAATAAGAAGGGATTCTCCCGTGTTACCCGAGGAGGAATCTGGAGAAGAAAGGGGGGAATGGTTATTTCCTTTGTGTAGAGACCCAGGGTGTTTTGGGTCTTGGGGTCCCAGGGAAGGTTTGGGGGCCAGAAAGTGCCCCAAAACACTATATTTTTGGGTGGTGGCAGCTCTATCATTTCTAAGCAAGTAATAAAGCTTAAGGGGGTTCATGCTGGTACCCCATCTTTTGGACGCTAAGGTTCAGAGTGGGGGTTCATACCATGACAACGTCATCATGTGTCAACACTATATCTAGTGCCCTCCATTGCTGGTGTAGGTCTTCAGGTATAGTGAGGAGTTTTGGAATATCACACAACATCCCAAATATACTACTGTGTTCCTTGAGCTGCATGAAATGTTCTTCAGCTGACTGTATTGCACAATCTAGCACCTGTTTACAGAATTCAGCTTTGAATTGTTGTTTGGGGTCTCTTATGGGATTATCCCATTCCTCGTAATCAAAATGTCTTCTTCTTTGATGACTCTCCTTATATCTTGAATGGGTGGGAAAATAGCTTCATTATGAAGTTCCTCTGCCAACTTCTGCGCACTCTTCAGAACATTTTGAAATTCCTCATCTGACCGGTAAGACTGTGTAGGTATGACTTTGCTTTGTCCAGTTGTTCCACTGCTCCAGATATATCAAGGTCAGCACCTTGGAGACTCTTGCTTATAACATTTATTTCAAACAGTATGTCATACCACAACACTAAGCCACACAGAAATTTGAAGTTATGTATGTTTCTGGTGATTCCATTTTCCTCTGCCACTGTTCTCCCATGAACAGTTCCTGTCATAGCATTATCCTCCATAATGGCAACTATGGCATCATCTATCTTCCCAATTTGGTGTTTGATAGGCTTTATCGTCTCCACTTGACTTTCCCATCATGTGGCACTCAGCGGTTTCAGTGTCAGAGAGGATGTTCCCAGATGTTGCTTCAAAATTTGCCATCGATGAGTTGATGCAGAGAAAAATACATAGACGCTTTGAATTACATTAAAAAATTCAGCTGCCTCACTAGAAGCTGATGCTGCATCACTGACCACCGAGTTCAATGAATGAGAACCGCATGGAACAAAAAAAGCTTGAGGGTTTAACTCTGGGATCCATGTCTGCACTCCTCTGTTCTTTCCTCTCATGTTGGCACCATTATCGTAGCCCTGACTTCTTATGTCAGCTATCGCAGTTCCAGCTTTTTAAAAAGCAGATTTGTCATATCAGCTCCTGTAGTATCTTCATAGAATATCAGGGTTGGAAGGGACCTCAGGAGGTCATCTAGTCCAACCCCTTGCTCAAAGTAGGACCAATCCCAAATTAAATAATCCGAGCCGGGGCTTTGTCAAGCCTGACCTTAAAAACCTCTAAGGAAGGAGATTCCACCACCTCCCTAGGTAACCCGTTCCAGTGCTTCACCACCCTCCTAGTGAAAAAGTTTTTCCCAATATCCAACCTAAAACTCCCCCCACCCCACCCCCGCAACTTGAGACTTTTACTCCTTGCTCTGTCATCTGCTACCACTGAGAACAGTCTAGATCCATTCTCTTTGGAACCCCCTTTCAGGCAGTTGAAAGCAGCTGTCTAATCCCCCCTCATTCTTCTCTTCTGCAGACTAAACAATCCCAGTTCCCTCAGCCTCTCCTCAATGTCAATAAATTCTAGAAAGTGCTCTCTGACAGTCACCATTGCAGGGACATTTTCACTAGGTTCTGTTGTTGGTACAAAATGCACCATTAAAGTAATTTATTCCAGATGGCTGATGTCAGATGTGCAGTCCAGAATAACAGAGTAATATCTTGCTGACTTCAGATCTGCCACAATCTTCTGTTTTGACTTTTGTTGCCAGTAACTATATGATCTCTTTTTGAATTGTTTTTCCAAGGTAGTGGTGTATGTACGTTTCTTGGGTGATGACTCTTCTTAGATGCTCCTGGAGTACAGCATCAAACTCAGCCATCAGCTCCACAATTTTAAGGAAGTTTTCATTGTTTGGCACTTCCAGATGATCTGAAGTGCCATGCAGTGCTAGGTTTTGGGTAGCAACCATTCTTACAATGGCAATGAGCCTTTTCAGAACATTTTGCCAGTAAAGAGATTCTGATGCAGTCTTCTCTTGATGCTGATCATCTATGGTTGCCTTTAACCTTTGTCTCATCTCATGCTCTTTCCACCTATGGAATGCTCTCTGGTGATTTGCTGCTTTCTCATGGCATGCCAGATTTCTTGCCAGATTTTTCCAGTCCTTTGTTCCTGTACAACCCAATGTGGCTGGAACATTAGACTGGAAGAGTTTGCAACAAAAACAGTATGCAGCATTCTGGATTTTTGAGTACATAAGCCATGGCCTCTCCACTTTGTCACCATTGGGGATTTCATGCCAGTAATATGTTGGATGGAAACTTCTATTTTCATTGTCTTTGGGGACCATGAAGTTTTTCACTTGCTGTGGCCCAAGCAGTACAAGGAAGTCCCTCAGGCTATTGCTCAAGTGGGTCCACAGTCCTGGATCATCTAGCCTTAAGGAACTAAACTCATCAGCAGCTGTTTCTTGTGCTCCACCACACTCTTCTCTGATCTACACTCTTTTTCAGGAATGTACATGGTTATATCCATTTGAGATGTAGATATGGATGCTGCAGTAGTTGCCAGGTCACCTGCACTCTGACTAACTGGAAGATCAGGCATCTCCTCACCACTTACATCCTCACTGGGGCCGGAAGACTCACCACGAAAATTTGTGTCTATGAATCTCAGGAGAGCTCCTTCCTACTTAAATAGAAAAGCTTCCTTTGCTTGCTTTCTTTTTCTGAATGCTGCCCCAGAGGGGCGTTTTCTTCTTTCACTCATGACTGCTGTTCTGTGCCAGCTATAGTGTCTCTCACTCAGTTGAAGGGGACAAATAAGCAGGCTGGTAGCAGGGCCTGAGTGAGGGAAGATATCAGGGTCTTAAGGACCTAACTGGCTCCTACTACTTCAGTTGACTGCCTGTTCTTCTCAAGTGGGTTCAGGGAAGCAGCAGGAAACACGAAGCTCCTTGAGAAGCTGGTGTTAATCAGTCCAGGCATCTGCGAGTGCTGGAGAGGTACGTAAGAGGCTCCTCCTGCTCTCTCTCCCTGCAGCTCCTGCTGCTTTCCGTTATTCCTTCTCACCTTTTTGCCTGCCTGCCTGTTATGTCTCTTGTGTTCTCCTTCCTCCAGCACAGCACTCCACCATCTCTGTGCATCTGGAGCAGGGAGAATACATATACACCAGCAGCAGACACAATTTTCTACACTCTGGGTCCTAGTGGTGCCACCCCACAGTCTGGCGCCTGAGGCGGCCACCTCAGTTTTCCTCATGGTAAGGCCAGCCCTAATCCCTACCTCACCCAATCCCTCTCTCCTCTTTCCAGTCTCCTCTCTCACATCTGCCCCTATATTCACCCCATATTTTCACAGGAACTTCCTACTCTTGAGATTTCCCTCCTGGTCCTTAAATTCCACCATTCCGTTTAGTCTCCTTCTGCCCTGCACATTCTTCTGAAGTCCCAACTCCTGTACCACAAGTTTATTTACACCTCCCAGTCTCCTTTCTGCACCCTATATTCTTGTCTCCAATCTCTGCTCTCCACCCCACATGCTTCTGCTCCCATCAGTCTTTTCTCCTAACCTCCATATTCCCTGCAATCCCTCAGTCTTTCCCCCTGTCCCCTGATATACCCCTTGGTCTCCACCTTCACTTGACCTCTTCAGTCTGCCTCTTTCCCCCAATTCCCCATCTGTTCACAGTGTGCTATCTATCCCTCTAACAACTAAGCTACAGCCATCTTCCCTGAGGACAGCCTAGCTTCTGTCTTGGTAAACAAGTAGCCTCATTTCCTCATTGAGACTGCAGGGAAACTTTGGCTATCGTGTCAGAGGGCTGACTGGCTTAACTTCCACTGAGAGTAATGGCTGGTGATGCCACTTTGCATAAGGGAAAATTTGTATGATTAAAGCTGGAATCATGTTACAAGAAAGTGTGTGTGTGTACGCGCATGCACACGCGCACACACGCACACATGAATTATGAGACTTACGATAAAATTATGAGAGTTAGTAACCCTGTGAATCATCTTAAAATTCAAATGCTACAATGGAAATGATAATTAGAATGAAATGATTTTAAGTTCCTATTATCTCATTGCTTACCAGGACTACAAATACTTTGCTATACCAGTAATAAATAAATCAGAACCAGAATCTGTTTTAAGCAATCACCCTTAACTAGTTACAAGAAAGAAATCAGTGAGTGTTGCCAACAGTTCCAATTTTATTGTGAATGTTGAAATCTGTGATGATTTCCTTAAAGTCCCAGTTCCTGTATTTATTTGGTTACCTGAGAATCTCAGCTTTTCTTTTTGTAAGTAAGTTTTAACCCTCATCGTAGCAGAGAAAAGCTTTAAAAATGTGAACCATACAAGCCTGAGAACCAGAAGGCAAATAAAAAATGTAAAGTTTATTATTTTTTTAAATACCATGTGATTTTTGTGTGGCCTGCCTTGTGTTTTATTATTATTACTATTATTATATTTTTCTAAAAACATGGGGTTGTCAGCCCTGAACATAATTGATGTTACAGTTGGAGAATCTTAATAACGTCTAGTACAAGGCAATCAGCAATCACTATTCAAACATTTTCAGTTGTTTGTGATTCCTCACATTTGTCTATTTGAACTGAAAATACAAGTAAGTGCTGACAAATGATTTTAGTGATATTTTATATTTTTATGAAATAGCAATTAGGTTCAAAACTATGCCAAAAGTTAAGGATAATTAAAATGTTCCAAGATCAGTTGCTCACAGAATTCTAACAGGCATAAAATAACCTGTTTAGAAGTTGGAACTGAATTCAAAAGGAAAATGAGTTTCCTTTTACTTGTATACTTGCTATGATGAAGGCTGACATCAACATTATTAATTGAGGGAACAACAATGTTTTAAAATTTACAGCATAACCTGGTTTATTTATTATTATTAATTGAAGGGACTTCTCCTGTTCTTTTTTAATAGATACACAGACTTAAGCACTAAATGTGTGTGTGTGGATGGGTGTCTTTGCTGAGACAGCATAGTTAGGGTTTAGCATTGTGGTTTTCAAACTGCAGGTTGCGACCCAGTACTGGGTTGTGGAACATAAGGCACTACGTCGCGGTGGCTCTGGTCAGCACCGCCAACCGGGCCATTAAAAGTCCCATCAGCGGTGCTGCCCGGCTAAGGCAGGGTAGTTCCTACCTGTTCTGACACTGTGCCTCACCCTGGAAGTGGCCAGCAGCAAGTCCGTCTCCTAGGTGGGGGGTCCCATGAAGCTCCACACGCTGCCCCCTCCCTGAGCACCAGCTCCATGCTGCCATTGACCGGGAACCAGCCAATGGGAACTGCAGGGGTGTGTGCCTGTGGGCAAGAGCCGTACAGAATGCTTGTGTGCCTCCGCCTAGGAGCTGGACCTGCTGCTGGCTGCTTCTGGGGCGCAGCGCAGTCCCCAGTGCCAGGACAGGCAGGAAGCCTGCCTTAGCACCCCTGCTGCGCCATTGACCAGGAGCCAACCAAGGTAACCCCATGCCCCAATCTCCTGTCGCAGCCCTGAACCTTCCCAAAGCCTCTTCCTGTACCCTAAACCCCTCATCCCCGGCCGCACCCCAGAGCTTGCACTTCCAGCCCAGTGCCCTGACCCTCTTCTACACCCGAACCCCCTGCCCCAGCCCTGAGCCCCCTCCCACACCCTGAACCACTCATTCCTGGCTACACTCTGCAACCCTCAAATTGGAACAAAATGTTGAAATCTCAGAATTTTTCAAAAAACAAATTATTCCAAAATAATTTTGACATTATCAAAATATTTTGCTTTGATTCATAGAATTTAAAGCCAGAAGGAACCATTCAGTCTGCTGGTATGGCCTCCTGTATATTGCAAGCCATTAAATTTCATCGAGTTACTACTGAATGGTGTTAAAAACAACTTGTCTGACTAAAGCATATCTTCCAGACTCTGTGCTATATAAATGTTGAAATGATAAAATCAAAACACAATGTTTTGTCTTTATTGAAACAAAACGTTTTGTTAATTTCCACTTGAAAATTTCATTGAAATCAGTATATTCCCACAAAATGTGTAGATTTGATTGAATCAACATTTTTCTGATAGAAAACTGTTCCATTGGAAATATTTTGACCAGCTCTAGTTATTAATAAATATTTTAAATCCTTACCATCCTTGCCTTATTGTCACTAAGCACAATGCCATTTTCATAGAAACATCCTGATCTTGCAAGGCGCTAATCATCCATAATATCCATTATCATCAAAGGAAATCTGTCTGCACTGTCATTCAAACTATAGTAAAGTAAATCCTATACACACTGAATCTTATATTGAAAGCAAAATGAGGGAGAGCAACAATGAACTGACTATCCACCCCCCAAAAAAGCATGTGAGTGTAAGCCTTTGTATTACTAGGTAGGTTCTAGATGCAGAGCGTATGTATGATACAAGGTAGGTGAGAAAGTGAAGTCCTTGGAAATATTTAATTTCTGAACAGATTGGCCATTTGTGGCCAACTTCTTTCACCTTAAGATATGATATTTTGACTGTTTTGGATCTTGAGCCCAATGAATATGATTTATTAGAGTCCAGGTACTGTGCCAGAGAAGAGTCTTGGCTGATGTACGTCTGTGTAGAGCCGCCTTAGGTGAAACCTATTTGAATTGGGAGGATCTGCCTCTGTCTCCATGGCAAATACTCCAAAGAGATCTTGTGGGTAAAGCAGCATTGTAAACACTGGTTAGCCAATCTCCATTCTGTCCTTTTTTGTTTGCAACTTCTAGATGGCTTTTGTATGCTGGGTTTGGATTGAACACTTTGCATGGACGTTGTGGTTGCAAACTCTGCAGCCTTGGTTTTACAGAAAGCCCTAGGGTAAAGTGAGCTTTGCAAAAGACTTCTTCAAGCCTAGTAGGCGAGGCTCAATCTCCAAGACTCAGCGTAGAACAGCTCCATCTTTTATTGATATAACGTCTTCTGATTAGTGCAGGAAATTGCTGAAATGACTAAGCAGAGTACCACACACTGTGTAAAATGCCAGGATGACCTCCAAATTCCAAAGGAAAAAAATCTTAGTGCCTGCATGCTCAGATTATAGAAATGGAGGCCACATCTCAGTTTGCTGAAAATACTGATGAAATGAGAGAAATAGCAACAACATTAGATGGCAAAAGATTTCATTCTGGGCTCCAGGCTTCCCTCTAGAATCTATAAAGGCTGAGTTGGACTGGAGCAGTGCTCCTGCAGTTCTCTCGATTCCACGTTTCCAAAAAGAGAAGTACTAGTGGGCATTAAGGAGAGCTAGCTGGTGAGCTACAGCCTTTAACCTTTACCTTGTAAATGCTTGTCTTAATGCCATCTAAGTAGTACCAAATAGTCCAAGAAGTGGATGAATGTATCTGTCTGTAAGCATAGGTGGAGAATTCTTGATTTATGTTTGAAATTAGATTAATAAATTCTATTACTATAACAATTGAAAGCATATTACTAAAGAACAAGACTGCCTGGCAATTCTATTGTGCCTTTCATCTGAAGATCTCAAAGCACTTTGAAAACATTAGCTAATGAAACCTCACAACATCCCTCTGCAGAAAGGCATAATTTAAAGCAATCACAGACCCAGTGGGAAAGATATTGAAATGTGTTGGGCTAGAGATGTGATGAATAATACCTTTTCATGTAGTCATTTCTGTCATGCTATGTGCATTTTGAGAGAGAGATTCTTTATCTGAAGTATACAAAGCAGCCATGGAAGGCTTCCACCCCCGGGACCTGGCTTGTAGAATGTCAGTGGAGGTTTCTTTTGAAAGTGTATAGAATGGTATTGTCCAGGCATGTTTGAGTAGGATGTGTATTTCTTTTGGCTGTAGGGAAGTAAGGTACAGTTGTCATGCCCAGATGGAATCTTTGAAATATGCATGATAGTGGCAGCTGTGTGTGGGAAGAATGACTTGGAGTGTGTTGAGTAGGAGGCTTGTTTACTGTGTGAGTCTTCATGTAGCTACAAAGTTGAGTGGAGAGGCAAATGAGGAACACATTTCATGTCCATGCATTACTGCCTCACTACACCAGACAACTGACTATTCTAGAAAAACATTATCCCTTTCCTTATTAACATTTTTTTTGTAAAAGGTTAGTGAATTAATTAAAGAGACTGCGGGGAAAGTATTACAGGCAGTTGCCTGGTACTACATCATAATTTTGGGCAAACTGTCCATCTTGGTGTAAATTCAGTTTAGCAAGGATTCACTGTAGTTTTATGGATGTCCCCATTATAAAAAATAATCTTCTGTCTTCACCCTTGCCTTTCTGGTGTTATAGGACCCCACCTTTCCTATTTATGTATAATTTCATATTTATCTTATAAAGTTTCCCTGTTGAAAACTGGGTTGCGTGTGCATGTGAATTCTGTAGGGATGAACATATTGCCATGGTAGTTTCTTTTGATTATGAATTTCATGCATACTAACATTTGTCAACATTTATTTTTTTTAGGCTCCAATCCTGCAGATACTGAAGTGCATAAGTGTTTGCATGCTAGAGACCCTAGTTTACTACAGTTGTTGTTTTCATACTGCCAACAGTATGCAAGGAACTTTCCAGGGGGAGATGATTACAAGTTCCTAGCCCCAAAGTTCTAAAAAGACAGCATATCTATCAGGGTAGGAGGATATAGGGCATAACAAAAGTAATGTGAAGGAATGGTGAAGTGGAAAAAGCATCATGTTAATTCAGAGCCTCTTATGGGTTTTTTTATTGTTTTTAATTTGTCTTGTGTTTGTGATATTCAATCATCTCGTTAATTAACACTTTTCTGTGTGAAGTACAGGGTTTATAGTTTTATTTTTTTCCTTTCAAGAATGTTTTCCAGGGGTATTTTTTAATGAATAGATCCTTTCACATTCCCATACCAGAGCATGAAATTAATATTTTCTGAATAATTTTGCTTCCCCTCTGTTATGCAGCCTAAAAAGAACTTTGATTCTATTAAAGAAAATTGGTCTGAAAAGAAAATTAGAAGAAAAAGCATATGTTGTAAATTAATTTATGCCAAGTTGTATGTCTACATCATCAAGAATTAGAATATGATAAATTTGTATAGAAGTGAATACATCTGATAATAAAAGTATGTTCTTAAAAGACAAGGGACAGAATTGAAACCTTGAAACAGAAGCTCTTAAAATTTTAGTGTGGGGCTTGGAGTCTATTCTCCAGATCTGAATGAGCCCCTGTACAGTGATGGGTTGGATCCCAAACTGGAAGATGTGTTTTACAGTTTGGGTTCAGATTAAGTTGTATATCTACTTTCATAGGATTTCAGAAATCTTCCATGTTCATCTGATCTTGAGAAATTGCTGCCATTTTAATCTGTAATCTCATGAGAAGAGTTTGCAAGACTTAGATTCAAGATTCAGCTGTGCCAAAGTCTTTTCTCTTATTTGGGCCTGAATTAATTTTAATCTAAACTGTGAGTACTTTACTGAATACCTTGTAGGATTGCTAGGTCTTTGGTCAAATCATGCTTCTTATCTGTTTCCAAAGTACTAAGTACACCTAAAACATTCTGTTATTAACAGTGGGACGTAAACAGACATGAAAAATGGAGAAAAGCAGGTGGAAGCAATCTTTGTACAGCAGAATTCTACAGATCATTTTTTCTTATGAGCTGTTTAAAGTGCTCTCCGTGCTTGTATTTGCTGGTATCATTCTTTTAAAAATGAACAGTGTTGGTATTTATATATAATCTGATTTATTTTATTTATTTTATTTTTTAATACTGGTTTATAGCATGAGCTCTCAACCTTTTTCTTTCTGAGCCCCCCGCCAACATGCTATAAAACTCAATGACCCACATGTGCCACAACAGCTGGTTTTCTGCATATAAAAGCCAGAGTTGGGGTTAGGGAGTGGCAGGCAGAGCAGTTGCTTGGGGCCCTGTGTCACAGGAGCCCCTGTGAAGCTAAGTTCAGCTTCAGCCTTGGGTGGCGGGGCTCAGGGCCCTGGACTTCAGCCCTGGACTTCAGGCCCATGTGGTGCGGCTTCGGCTTTCTGCCCTGGGCCCCAGCAAGTCTAACGTTTGCTCTGTAAAGAGTCACAGTTAGCTGTCACCAAACATTTAATATCTCTAGTTCTCACTATTTTCAACACTGGGATATTAAATAAATATCTCAAAGCTAATTTGCCTGGAGCTTTAAAAAAAATTGAATTGCTCAAAGTGTTAGAACCATCAAAAAAGGAAAATTAACAAGTGTTTGTTTCTGTATTGGACAAACACAACATCTTTAGAATGCTTCAAACAGAAGATGTTGCTGCAAATGGAGTGTGATAAAATTATCGGCTTAATTAGTGGTAAACAATCATGGCAGCTAAAGAACTTTAGGTGTTTATACAGTTTGATTTAATAATACTCCAGATTTGCTTTTGAGGATTTCACTTGGAGAATGGTGATTGTTTTGTTGTTCTCCTAGCCTCTTCAGAATAATTGGAGAATTTAGCTTTATTAATGTTTCAACTTCTGTAGCACCTTTCCTCAAGTTTTAGGGCCTCTGGCTCATACCTGGTGTTGCCATTTACATCTCTTCAAAGAGAGCGCAGAAACTGCAGTACTATTTGGATTTATAGGTATCTTGCCCTCGTGCACAGTTATAAATGACAACACAAGGTGCAAGGCAATGGAAATTCAGACATGATTGATTTAGCCTTATCATACAACCCCATGAATTAAGTACCAGTTAGTAGTGTTAGTATATTACCATTTTACAATGGACAGCTGAGACACAGAGAGGAGGATACCTGATTTTCCACATTAAGGTTAAAGTCTGTAATAGACACCAGTACTCCTGACTCTTCACTCTACCTCCTGGACAATGTTTCCTCCACCATGATAGGCAGTTAAAATATTTTATCATCTATTTATTATTTTAAAGCTGAGAGGAAAAGCAAGCAGTTGTGATTTTAAAAATATGCTTATACATTTTTTCAAAGAAGTGTAAGGGAGTTAAGGCCCAGAACCTTTTGAATTTCTTTTGACTGCAAGAAGCATAGTTCAATGGTCAGAGTGTAAAATCGGAAGTACTGTTATCTATTCCAGATTCTGTCCCTTGATGTGTTACTCCAGAAAAACCCATTAAAGCTCTGTGCCTCAGCTTGGGCATCTATGAAATTGAGATAATGGTAACTATTACTTCATGGGGTGGTGTAATAAGGAGTAATTAATATTGGATTCTCTACTGCCTGGTACCTTGTATTGTCATGAAACTCGATGGGATTTGGGTGCCAGACTCCCTTAGGCTCCTTGGAAAATTCCATCTGTAGTGTAAATCTTCGTAATTAAAAGGCTGTGTAAATATTGCTATAAAATATATCAAGAGATAGCAATGTTTTGTAGAAATTATATCTTGGGATGTTCAATATGGCATTAGTGTCCACATATTTTACCAGCTATACAATAACTGGACATCAAGGACTGAGTCAGGGGTGAAATGAGCCAGTACGGAGTACCGGTAAGGATCTGCACTGGCCTGTACGCAGCCCACATTAAAGTGCTGCCGCAGCAGCACTTTAATGTCCCTGCCCCTTTTGCCTCCTCTGTTGGCGGCCCTGCTGGTAGGGTCTATATCAGCAGGCCCCCCCAACAGGGGAGGCAAAAGGGGCAGGGACGTTAAAGCACTGCCACGGCAAAGGGCCCTGCAGCTCTTTAACATCCCTGCTCCTTTTGTCCCCCATCGGCCGCCGACAGGGAGGGGAAGGAGAAGCTGTCCTGGGGCCAGTGATTTAAAAGGGCCCGGGGCTCCACACGCTGCTGCCGCTACCACAGCAGCAGCGTCTGGAGCCCAGGCCCTTTAAATCACCACTGGAGCTCCAGGTGGCGTGGGCCTTCCACCCCAGGCCTTGCCCCTTCCACAGGCCAAACTGGCCCCAGCCCTGTACCGGTAAGTGTCTGGAGTTATTTTCACCCCTGGACTGAGTTAAAAACTTACATTCTTGTACAGAAGATCCAGTCATGGGTCCTGTGCAACTGTAAACCCTTAACATGGGACTTGTGTGTTAATTTGGTATCAGGTCTAACTACAGAAGGTGCAATTTTTCAAAACCATTCAGAGTTGTCCTAATTTTGCACCCATTGAAGTCAGACTTCAGTGGGAGCAGAGTTAAACCTACTCTGAGTAATTTTGAAAATCCCTGCCAGAGCATGTTACATTTCCAAATGAAAGCAAAAATAACTGGGTGGATCTGAGATTACAGCTGTGTAAGTGTACAAGTTGGTTTTCAACACCGGGTGTGTATTATGTTCTTGAGCACATTTAACAGAGGTGCATATTGAGGGCGGGTTGTGCCCAGTCCTTCCCAAGTGCATTAGCAACAGGAAGAGGAAAGAGACTGCAAGGAGCCACCTTCTCCTCTCCCGCCATCTACCATCCCCTGGTGTCCTTGTGCTGGGATAGAACACAGTCGCTGTTTTTGCAGTTCCCTGAAGACAAGGGCTGCACAAGTCTAGTGCCACCAAAAGCGCTAGTCTCCCCTAAGAGGGTGTGGGGTCTTCCCTCTCCATATTGGTCGGCAGAGCTAGTTCTACACAGGAATGGTGGGGAAGTATCCATTGCACTCTCTCAAACAATGCTTTAGAAACCGTGGTCCCTCTATGCTTATTGAGGCAGTGTGCCTGTCCTTAGCACAATGCGGCGGGATGACTCCATGCCTCCTTTACCATGAGTTGTGACTTCAAGCCACAATGCAGCTGTTTCAGAATTGTCATTTACTTAAAGCTCTTTGGTTGAGATTTTCAAAGGATGTATATTGAAGTGTTCTTTTAGGGACACAGAGACACAAAACTGCTAATTCAAAAATAATGTGCAAATGTAGAATGAGTTTGAGTTGCTCTAACATTTTCAATACCACTTTAGAAAATAATACTCTCTTCGTCTGTGTGTAGGTCCTGTGATATGTCCCTGCTTTGTGTATCTAAGTCCCTTATACCATTAACCACTTGAAAAACTAACAGAGCATCTTAAGTCAAGCCATTGACTTTATATTTCCCCTTGGAAGTAGTCTTACGGTTACAAACTTTAATAAATGTGTGATATAAGAGTATCATGGAGACGGCTTTAGCCAGATTCTACCACCAACGCTTCAAAAAGTACAGAATCAAATATCCTCAAAGAGATATCACTGAATAACTCTTAGTACAACCTGAATGTGAACAAGGAGAGAATGAATACTTGAATGAAGGCGATACTTTTATATTTCAGATAAACAGCAGGACTGTAGAACAAACTACATTTTAAAAATACACAAGTAATATATTTCTGTAAACTTTGCTCTTGGTCTCACTGAGGTAAAATCAGATTTTGGCCAACACCAAGCACATCAGAACCCTTGGAAGGTCAGCTTCTTGGCTGTGTTTGAACAAACAAAATCATCAGATTTGCAAAGCAATACTGATACATAACTTTTTAAAAATGCAGGGACCTTCTGAGGACACGCTGACCTATTAATCAGACAACTGGATGATAATCAAGTAACCACTTGACTTCGCTCCTCCTGAGCATCTGGTAATGGATACAAATTCAAATGTACAAAGATCACTTGTACGGATACTTACGGAAGAGTTGAGCTTAGCTAGTGTTTTGTTGCCATTGCAGCTGTTGCTGTGATCTCCAGTTATAGGAAAGGAGAGATGTCTAGAAAAAATATTTTTTGTAGTGTTTTTCATACGGAAAGTATTTTCAAGGTATTGACAGAGTAATGAGCCAAATACAGTGACTGTACATTATATAATGATAGGGCCAGGTCCGCAGCTGGGTAAATCTACTGACTTAATTTACCAGATATTGAATAAATAGTTTAAGCAGAAGATTGGTACATCACCAAGGCAGCAACCAGTAAAAGCAACATCTCTGAGTGGGTCATCAGTCAGAGTCAAACCTGAGACCTCTGGTTCTTAATGCATGACCCACTACTGCCTGAACTGAAAGAGCCAGCTCTTATAACCAGCGCTGTAGCAGGCTCATCAACCTCTAGTTGGCTTGCCACCAGTAGAGGGGAACAGAGTGACATACTGAGCAGGACTTGCTTACACTTGTTAATACTGCAGGGGTGGTATCACATATGCACCCAAGTCCTCTTGTAGAATTTAAACTTATGACCTCCTCTGCTAAAGCCAAAGTGCTACACATGAGCTATGGGAATACCCTCGTGTAGTTAAGATCTAGTTGTGCAATGGAAATCACTCCAAGTCCTTCTAGCAGTACTTATGTTACAGTTCTTGATAGCTAAGAAGGGATAACGTAGTCCCTGCTTGTTTGGCAAGAACAGAATATTTCTCTATATGAAAACCAAGACACAATTTTACACTTTAATACAAGCACACTAACTCCTTTTCTTTCTGTTATTGCCTGTTAGAACTGCCCCAACATGTTGCCTATTAGTAATCTTATAGTTGATCATCTTGTTTTCTGGATATGTACTTAACATGATACTCTTATTCATAACCTCTCAAGGATTTGGGTACAGTATGTCCTTGGATTTTATCATCTCTTATCTGCACATAAAACACATCATTTTTTCAGTATTCCAACTTGGTGTTATATCAATCCGTATCTAGTTAGGACTAGTTCTAAAAGAATGTATTATGTTCTTGTGGGCAAATATGTAATACAATATTAAACATCAACTTCCATCGTAGTTATTCATATACAACAAAATAGAAAGATAGAAACAGCTTTATCCTGCATTTTCAATTTCTTGAGACTATAAAGGAGTGGATTTTGTAAGATCTCAGATCTTCCTATCTGATTCTAACTGATGATTCATGCTCAGTTTACCACCTGTATTTTCTTATATCCCTTCATTTATGAATTAGATTAGGGAGATTTTATTCAAGGCTTTATCTGCATTGCCAGGGCTCATTCCCCATCTCCAAACAGCTGGTTGTTTCTGCTAAACAGAAGAGCACTGAAACAGTTGACTCTGTTAACATTTATTTTTTCATTAATAAATGTTGGAGTTATGAAGCTATTGGTACAAATCGGGTATGTTGCACATGTCAGAGTTACTGTGTTAAATCCTGCCCCAAATAAGGCTGCTTCCCACCGCTCCTGCTCCATACCTCTGTCTTAAATGTGGCTTAACTGGCTACATGTTGTAGTGAAAACCCCTGGTGACAGAGAGATAATGTAGCTAGCTCTCTACCATCCCTCCTTTCAGCTCTGGCATAAGGGGTATGGCCAAGGGAAAGGATGCATCTATAGCTCTGATTTATACCAGTGATTCCTGGCCCCTTGGGATTTGTTGGAGCTCGATGTAATTTAGTGCAACCTAAAGACTGCTCTAGTTACACCATGGATTGCGGGAATGCAAAGTGCTTAAATCCACATTTGCCTTCCTGTATCCTGAGCTGCACTAGTTGAAGCTCTGCTGCTGCTGAGAGTATGTGACGCTGTTTCTTGTCATTGTCTGCAAACTTACTAAGTCAAAACTGCATTGGTTCACATTCAGAAGGTTTCTTTGCAACTAAATAGACTAGAAGTGAAATTTTGTTTTAAAAAATTAAATTTTGCAGAAGCTGATTGTACCACCTCAGAATTGCTAATATACGGTAGCATTGTGTGCAGTCTTCATCCATCCCTTGTCTGGATTCAGGATTGTTAGTCATTTCTTATTCTTAATTTTTTAAGTACTTTTGCAAAAGTCTTCCACCCCACCCCAGGTATCGAGTTATGAGGAAAAGCTTTTTTCCCACTGGTTACAATCTTTGCAGATTTCTTTCCTGGGCATTCACTTCAAATGCTTGATTTTGAAATTTTAAGAATGAAGTGGAAGAGTCTGGTGGTAATGTGTTCCAAAATCTGCATTGAAAGTAAATTTAAAGTTTTTTTAAATGTTTCAACTACAATGTCTTTTTTTTCCTAAACATGTTTCAGATTTAAAGACTTCTTGAGACTGCTTTATTTTAGATCTCAAAATATGATTCCTTAGATTCCTTATGATTCCTCTTTGAAACAGGAAGCATCCTTTTCATTATGTGTGTATACAGTACCTGCTACTGTGAGGCTTATTGGAGTCTTTAGGCACTACTGCAATGCAAATAATATATGTAACAATTGTAGCCGTGTCTCCATCAGTGGCTGGCAAATAGAGCTGGTTGGAAATTTTTTTGAATGAAAAATGGCTTTTCAGTGAAACGACTTTTCACATGACCCTCTCTTAATCGACTGGGTTTTGTTTTACAGTCAAAGAGTTTAATAAATATATTTGCAAATGTAAACCAAGATCCCATGAAATTATTTAGAATTCACAGGTCATGCTATTTTGGTTTACTTATTGCAGACCAGGTAAAAAATTCATGAGGTTACCGCTGGATGAATTACAGAAATATATGTAACTGTACATACAAATGCAATAGATTCATTATTCTTGTTTTGTTCCCATGTAGTAGGCATGCTAATGCAAATGTGCCTACAGTCTGCAAATCTGTGAACCATGTTCCCTTCTCAGATTATCATCCACAGTATAGTGCTCCACTTCCCCCTCATAATAAAACCATAAGTAATTCTGGCCAAACATTTTCAAATGTAACCATTAATTTTGGGTGCCCAATTTGAGACTAGGATTTAAGGCCAGATTTTTCAGAGGTGGTCAGCATTTTTGAAAACTGGGCCCAATGTATCTCAGGTTCATCACGCAAAGGTTGAAGACACCCGAAGTCAAAGACCACTCTTGCAAATATGGCATCTGTGCCTTAGTGTGATTTGCAGATGTACACCATTTCTGTTAAATTCTGTGGTGTCCTAGCATTAGTTGCAGGTTGGTATGTAATCTCACTAGTGTGGTTTCACTCCATAGAGCTCTCTGTACCCTATCAATCCAGGTGATTGAATGTAGATGATTGTATCTATTAATTTCTGAAGCAAATCCATATGCCATCTTCAGATGACTATTCTCCTGCTTGTTAATTGCATATAGGTATCTTAGTACTGTTGCCGGTCTGAGTATGGAGCTGGGTACAATACAGTATATATTATTTCTCTTGGATGGCGATATCCTTTTGATAGCTGGAGATCAAATATCCATGCTGATATTGTTAGCTCTGCCTTTCTTTCAGAGCAATCCTAGAGTGTGCTGCTGGGCAATAGCTCGAGTTCCTCAAGGGCTCTTTCATGTGAGGTTCTTTGGGATCCCATCTTGTCCAACATCTATGTGACGCTATTTAAGAAGGTTATGGAGGAAGCATGGGTTGTCTTCAGTAGTATGATCGCACTGTTCTTTATGTTTCCATCACTAACTTGGATGGTGCAGTTGAATGTCGTTCATAGTGTCTGCTTGAGACTGGGGCATGAATGATTGTGAACAGGTTGAGAACTCAAGCTAGATGAAACAGAAGTGATGACGGTAGGTTAAAAAACAATGAGATGATATGGCAAAATGTCTGCTCCCCTGTTTGAGGGCGACTGCCATTTGTTACTTGTCTTTGGACATTGCGAGTCTGGTTAGATTTCCAGTTACTAGATGATAAACTTTCTGCAGTAGTTGAGATTTTTGTTTTCCATTTGTGTCTATCGAGAAGATTGCCTGTGACCTCTTTGTGATGCAGACCTTGCTATGGTGATGTACACCTTTTCACCTGGAGAATAGATTAATGCAATGTTCTTGACTTAGGTTCTATCTTAAATCCATTTAGAAGCTGAACCCGGTGCAGAATGCAGCAGCCTGCTCGTTAAGTGTGTCTTGCCATGAAGACATTACACTAGTGTTTCCATGATCTAAAATGTCTGCTTCTGGGTTTCCTTTTTGAATTTAAGATGTTAGGGTTTGGTTTATAAAGTTTTAAATGGTCTTGGACCTACCTGCTTGAGAGACAGACGCTGTTTCCATTCCATATTCTGCAGCTTTGAAATTCACTCTCCTTGTTTGTCTGAAATAGCTTGAATTTGTTGACCTCTAGGACATCTTTTTTATGGGGACCTTTAAGGAGAGGAATATTATATAAGATGAAGTTTTGAGGGAGTGGTGTATTGATTTCTTGTTGTAAAGTTGGACTTGCAATTATTGTATATGGTCGGCACAATGTTACTGGCCTCTGTCTTTATGGTTATGTTTTTAAATAATTGTTAAAGGGATCTAGAGTTTAAGATCAATGCCTTCTTTGTTCATTCAGTCGTACATATAAACAAATGCATACAGTTATCTGCAGTTTTAACTAACTTGCTTCACAGCCTTTTTCGTTTCATAGCTTCTCACCTTAAGTGCATTTTTTCAAATTGAAAAGTTTATTTTTATTTCTTTCCTTCTGTGCATTGTTTTCCAGCAACATATTTTACTGATCTGAGCAATGAGGAAGCTGTGAAAATCAAAGATCTGTGCATGTCAATGTGGTTTTAGATAATTTATTTTTTGTTTTTAACCATAGGTAATCTGTCCATAGTAATTGTTTAACCATCTGCAATGAAGCCCATAGGTTAGATCAGTATATGACAATTCAGTGTAAAATCAACCCACTGCATTTGTAACATTTAGAGTCCTATAAATCAGAGATGGATGAAGAGTACTAGGTCACCTACTCCATCCTTCTACCGGTGAAGAGTTTTTTATTCTTTGGATGGCAGATTCTGTGAGGGAGGAGAAGGTTAGTGTTACCTTAGAGCAACACTAGCACCAGAGAGAGTGCAAATCATACAAGTGCTTTAAAGGGAGAGGAACTGAGAATGATGTGTGGGAAATCCTTTCAGAAGTCCACTTAGACTTTTCCGATGTCCTGAATCACTGTTTCAGGGAGATGAGTGCCCCTTGCACCTGTACATTCTTATCCTGGGGAACTGGAAGAAGGTAACCTACACTGTAAGAAAAAAAAAATGAAGAGACTGAAATGAAGGCTACAGTAGTAGTATTGTTGTTTTGGGGGTTTCCGTGGATCATTTAATTATCCAATTAATTGAATTTACAGTATGGAAATAAGTGGCATAATGGGTTAGCTTTTATCAAGATTAGTAAAGTTAAGGTTAAAATACACATCACTCATTTTGGCCGTATGGTTGTGCCACTTTATTTATTTTTTTTTAAATAATTACTTGAAAAGTTTCTTGTCACCTATACATTAAAAATAAAAATATTGCAACTATGTGTATTTGAAAACATTCTGTAGGTTTTTAATTTATTCTGCTAAGTGTTCCACTGTACTTTTATGCTGTAGTCACGTCTTTCCTTTAAATGAAGTGTGTGTTTTTATGAGGAGTATTACAACATCTGTAGTAGGATAAAAGCTGCTATTCTCCCCAACGAGAAATCCCTACCTACGGCTACAGAAGCAGCCATAATATTATTTCTCTGCGCTTGGGGAAGTTTATGACTGACTGTCAAGCATTTTATAGATCAAAGCAATCTTTATTTCCTATTTTCCTCAGACTGGTTAGCTAATATGATTTCAAAGAAAAGGCTATAAAATTGAAAGCTATGATCTTTTAACTTGAAGTGCGTGTGGCTTTTCTGGACTGTAGTTTTATTTTAGTGTTTTGTTCTTACAAAAAGATGTTGTTCTGCCCGCATTAGATTTACCCTATGAGTTATTGGCTTATTAACCCATGAAAAGGATAAAAATCTTGTTAACTTCAACCCCTTAGAAACAGATCTAGGTTAGCCTCGAAGGAGTCTTATAAACATGAATTCCTAGTTCATATAAGATCTAAATTATAGGCCAGATATGTGGAATTTGGCATAGCGAGATGTAAATTGCCTCTCGCTATTAGGGTTGCCAGGCGTCCAGTTTTTGACTGGAATGCCTGGTCAGAAAGGGACCCTGGTAGCTCCGGTTGGTGGCCATTAAAACTCTGGTCGGTGGTACAGTGGGGGGTTGAGGCTAAGGCCGGCTTCCTGCCTGCCCTAGCTCTGTGCGGTTCCCGGAAGTGGCTGCCAGGTCCCTGCAGCCCCTAGGTGCATGGGTGGCCAGGGAGGTTCTGCACGCTGCCCCCGCCTCCAGTGCTGACTCCACAGCTCCCACTGGCCGGAAACCACGACCAATGGGAGCTGCGGGGGCAGCGCCTGCAGGTGCGAAGGCAGCGTGCGGTGCCTCCCTGGCCGCTCATGCTCCTAGGGTCTGCAGGAACCTGGCAGAAACCTCCTGGGAGCTGTGGTAAGCACCACCAGGACCCAGCACCCCGGGCCCCCTCCCACACCCCAACCCCCTGCCCCAGCCCAGAGTCCCCTCCCACTCCCTGAACCCCTCATTTCTGGCCCCAGCCCAGAGCCCACACCCCTTCCCACACTCCAAGCCCTTCCTTAGCCTGGAGCCATCTCCCACACCCCAAAACCCTTATCCCCAGCCCCACCCCAGAGCCCTCAGCCCCACCCCAGAGCCCTTACTTCCTCCCGCACCCCAATCCCCTGTCCCAGCCAGGTGAAAGTGAGTGAGTGTGAAGGACAGCAAGTGACAGAGGGAGGAGGGATGAAGCGAGTGGGGGTGGGTCCTCGGAGAAGGGAGGGGGCAGGGCCTCGGGGAAGGGGTGTTCGGTTTTGTGCTATTAAAGTTGACAACCCTGCTTGCTATACTACTAAAGCCACTAGTGAGGAAAATGGATTAACTCCAAAGGAGTACAGGCAGTGAGCCCAATTCCCAAGGTACATGAAGGTTCTTTTGTGCTGCCAGAATGCTGAGTGGGCTTCCCTGAGGCCGCTTATAGCCTGCATAAAAGGTTCTATGCCACCCCTGCTACTAGTCCCTCCCACATACCTCCAGCATAACAGGCATCAGGGTGGGGAGTGAAGTGGTGGCCTTTGTCCAGAGCCTAATGCATGACAGCTCTTCTGATAGGGGCTCTGGGAAGCAAAATAAACTCTGCTCAAACTTACACCACGGACTGAGCAGATTGGCTACTGCCCCAGAATATGGCAATTGCAAAGGTGGCTTAAAGCCATTTGTGCACCCTTCCCATATGTCTATTCCTGACCCAAAAGCAGGAAGGGAAGAACTGAGAATTGAGTCAGTGGCAAAGAGTAGAGAGGTGATTGTAGGGTGACCAGATAGCAAGTGAGAAAAATTGGGGTGGGGGGTGGGGTAATAGGAGCCCATATAAAAATAGCCCCAAATATCAGGGACATCTGGTCACCCTAGGTGATTGGTACGTAGTACCAACAAGTCTCTCAGGTACCTTATGCGTGCTTCTTCCCATTTGTCTTTGCTTGCTTACTTCTGGGATACACTGACTCCCTATAGTAATCCTGCTACAAGGGAGTTTATGCTGTAACCTCTCCTCACCTGAGCAGATTTTCCATCTCTGGCCTATCTGCCAAAGTTCTCATCAGCATAAAGCCAGGATGAATTTAGACGTACCAGTTTATTCAAAATAGCTTAATTTTGTGTAGCATCTTTCATACGCCGTGCTGCAATGCGCTTTATGGACTGACTGGAAAATAAAAGTAGAGGGCAGATCAAGTGAAGTAAAATTATAAAGATCTCTGCAGTGTTAGCACTGCTGGAAATCCAAATGTTTGCTATTATGAATCAGAGCAGAGCAATAGGGTGGAAGAGCACAGAAGGTAAGGGCAGTATATAATTAGCATGCTGTTTGAAGCTGCCACATTTCAGACCTTGTTAATTTTAGTTTGTTGTCATGCTTGGAACAGAGGGGTCAGATAGCTGCCAAGTGCAAAGTGTCAGTACATTAAATAATGTTGGAAGATAACAGGAAAACTATTTCGGACAGCAAGAGCTGCAGAGGAGAAGAATTTTGTAGCAAGGTTGCATATGGAGGGGTAGAAGAAGCCTGTGCTATTTCCACCACCAATCAGAAATTTGGGATTGCTTCCCAGTGTGGCTAAGATACCTCTGTCCACATGTATCAGGCAAAAAATAAGAGAATGTACGTGTAGGAGACAGCATGGGTCCAGGGATAGGGTACTGTCTGGGAACTGGGAGACCTGGGTCTGCCACTGATTTGCTGTATGACTTTGAGAAACTCACTTCATCTCTTTGTGCTTTAGCTTCATCAGTGTAAAATGGCGATGGATACCCAAGTTCCTTTATAAAGCATTTGAGATCCATAGCTGGGAACTACATTGTAAGACTGAAGTATTTCACCAGTTTTCTAGCCTGGGTGAACAGTTAATGGCATTGCATTGTAATCCGAACCTTTTATTTCATTTTCTTTGGAATCAGAATATTTATGAATGATAAAAATAATTGAGTTTAAGAATTGTGTTCTATTTGACATCTCGACCAAAAAAAAGTAATTTTATAAAAATGCAATCCCAATCAGATTTTGAACTCAATATTTTCAGGATTCCTATCACTTTTCTAAAGCAGAAATAATATCACATCCAGTAATTTTGACATCATTAAGCAAAAAACCAGGTTAGGAAAAGAACAATTCTGTCATGTCAAAAGATATTGGAATCAGACACGTTAGAAAAGGGTTAGCCATTTAAATAGTCACATTTAGCAAGGCTGATTAAGTTTCCTTATTTCAGTTTTAATTTCCCATGTGTGTGTTTGAGTTTTAGGAGAATAAACAAGTTAACACCAGTGTTAACTTTATAAGATAAATGAAGGGACATTGAAGGCAATTAGATTGTCAAACATTGTGTTTGTGTCTGTGTGTATGTATGTATTGTGAAAATGAACATTGACATTATGGAATCATGCTCATGACCCAATAATTAAGGTTGTAACTCAGTGCATTACAAAATGGCATCACTACCTCTTTGAGAGACCCACTGTTAAATTCAAGGAGATCCATAAATGTTCTCCAGTCACAGCGCTGTATTGTGCCCAGTACTTTAAGTGTTTAGCAATTTTCTGCTGTATTCAAATATGGTACTACTCTTAACTAAACTGCCTTTTGTTAACCTGCATGCCTTTATAATTAATACCAAAATTGTTAGTCTCCTCTCCTTTGTTTTCAAGAAAGTTTTAATAGCAGAGTCCTTTACTGAAGTCTAATTACCAGGATACCTTTACTGTCAGTAAATGTAGATTTATTTATTTATTTATTTAAACATGCTGTAAAGATCCTTCATAAATTTCCTTTGGGCTTCTGCCGCTGTGCACAAGGGACTTAATGTTGCCTTTGGGAAGCAACTGCTCTTATGGTAGATTTGAATCACTATTTACAGGTGCCAGCCAGAGCAACCCCGAGGGCTGATTTAATTTGTCCTAGCATCTTTTGTGGGTAGAAAGAAAGGGGGAGTAAAGTTACTGATGTGCCCCTTCTGCTGCTTCAGATGTGCTGAGCACTGCACGGTGGGGAAAGTAATACTTACCTACTTGGCTGGACAGTTGTGAAGATTCATTCATGTTTTTACAGTGCTTTGAAGAGACAGATGAAAATATTTCATTTTATTTTTTTCCAGTTTGGGGACCATAGTTTTCAGAAGACAATGTTTCTTTTCCTGTTTCCAGGACTGTCACAACACTACTGAGATTCATCAATCTTGGTCATTTGTGAATGCGATATGAATGATACATCCAGGATTGATGAGTCACCAGTTAAAAAGTAGCTGTTTCCTTATTGATCTTTTTTAAACCAACACATTTAATCATTCTCCTCACTTTTTAAAAAAAAAATATATATTTTCAAGTCTGCTCTACCAAAATGATCTACATCTGGTGGCTTTTAGATAGGGTTTTTTAAATAGTCAAAAAGCAGATCAGTTGCAAAACTTTCCAAAACATTAGGACACTTAAATTGAACTTTCTGTGTGTCTGTTGGGGATGGATCCTACCAGTCAGTCTGGGAAGATTACTCTTTAATCAAATTTATTTATTTTGGGAAATAAATAGTTTACTTGTCAGGTTTTAAGGACTTTCCAGCTATCAGAAACCTTATACTGAAGCTCTGTTTAGTACAGACAGCTGCAATGCAAGACTTTTTACCCTGCTTAACTATCTATTCCAAACACTGCCTAGCATGCTGCCTTTCCTGCTGATTGCTGAGCACTACTGAGAAGACACTACCAATCCTCCTGAAGTGTGTAAAATTAGCATTTAAGCCAAAATAATGGCATAACTTTCTGTGCAGAGTATAATACTAATAAGATTAAGTTTTAGCAAAGAAAAACATAAAAGGTGTAATCTGATAATATCAAAATACGCTCTGAATAAACTATATTTAACATTTGCTGACTGGATGATATAAGTTTAATTAAATTGTACTGTTTTATAAACAGGATATGGTAGGTAGTATGGCAGCTTTTGTACGTTTAGTGCAAGAAAGCAAGGGGGGGAATGGGGATTATTACAAAATGAATGTAGTCAAAGCTACTTAAAATAAAAAATAAAGATGAAAATTGAATTGTAGTTTCTTAAATGCTTCTACAAGTGAAATTCATGTTACCTAGATATATTAGATGGGGGAAAATAGAAGGAGACAAATCTAAACTCGAAAAAAGCAAAACCCACCCAAGAAAACTATTTTTCTGAAGATGAGAGGTTGGAATATGTGTGTCTGGGGGCAGTGATACAAGTAAAAATAATTGCAATGATTTCAGAATATGTAGTACTCTTCATTCTCAGCATCTGGTCAAATTCTTATTTATATTGCTGTGATATACTGTATTTTGTCCATTCCATCTCTTCATGTGCTACATAGTAGAAGATTCCAGGCTGTTAGCACTTCTGAACCAGATGGCATATACTTCTGTCATGTTGAGATCATGCTGGAAATGCCATCTATGTAAAACAGCTGAGACATAACACTTTGACGTCAGGTTTTCAATAGTTACATAGCTATTGGTTTTTATCAGTTAACATTAATTTTTGGCCATTAATTTTTTTCTTGTGTTTTATTTACAGATGAGAATGAGTATATTAAATGCATTATTAACGCCCTCCCCCACAAAAATACTGGATTTCTAAGGATTTTTGACAGTTTACCTAACTCAAGTCCTGTCCATAGCATCAAAGAACTTTATAGGTTTTGAAAAAAAATATTAACAATGTTATGGAAACTGCTTTTAAAACTACATTAGTACAACCACACAGCCTCTCTGGTAAGTGTGTCATAACATATCCAACATGATTCTTGAGAGGTAGTGAACTCTGGTAAGGCAGAATAATGTTTACGACTAAGGCCTAAATGCACAAAAGTAGGCACCTAACTCCTTATTTTAGGCATTGGGATCGTGGTTTCAGCAACATTGCAATATACAACCCCAGCATCCCACACCAAATCCTGTAAGCACCAAAACTCACTTGGCATCTAAGTTTTTGCAGTAAAAATTTCCTTAGCGCCTATGTTTCTGCCCTGGACATGTGCATTGCTGCCTCATTTTAAGTGGATGCCTATCTCCTGCCTAAGCCATGGAGCAGTTCACAACCTGGGGAAGAAAGGCTTTTGGCCACCTAAGGCTCATGCAGGGCCTGATCCAATAGGCACGCTCGGAAGCCATTTACCAGATTGGGCCCCTCGGGTGAATTCACACATACAACAGTTGGGGAAGTGGGGAGGAGAAGGACTTCCCTCAGAGCTTTTACCCTTGTAGTTAGGGCTAATCCACCTGGGTTTGGGAGACCCCCGGTTCAACTGCCTGCCCCATGTGAGGGGGCAAAGAGATTTGAACTGCAATCTGCCACGTCTCCAAAGAGTGCTCCAACCAGTTGGCTATGGGATGATCTGATGTGAGGCTCGCTCAGTCTTTCCTGTTGATGTTGTTGCAGTCACGATAAATAACGAATAATTGGGGCAGGGAGACTGGATTGGACCTGGTGTTTCCCACATCCTGGGTGAGTTCTCTGACCATCAGGTGCTATAGAGCTATTTGAGTATTTCTCATGCTTGTACTCTGTCTCTCTCTGGCCCAAGTGACTATTTAAGACAGAGAACCAGAGAGAGGGAGGCAGCACAGAGCATGAGAATGACTCTATAGCTTCACGGTTAAAGAAAGAGAAGCCTATATAACAGATGTCGGCAATCTATGGCACGCGTGCCAAAGACGGCGCACGAGCCAATTTTTAATAGCACGTTGGGGCCTGCGGGACTCCAGCATGCCATTAAAAATCCTGCCCAGCCTGGCCAACTCTCCTCTGCCCTCCGCTCCCCCTGCAGGGGCAGGGAGCAGAAGCACAGCCGTGCACATGGGGTGGGCAAATGGCCCCACTCTCCCGGCACGGCAAGCCACAGGGTCCGCGCTCCCAGACCGGAGCGCCAGGCCATGCGCAGCAAGCTGCTTGCCCTTCCTCTGCCTTCACTCCTCCTCTGGAGTCCTGCCACTGCGCATGCAGCGCTCTGGGGGCCGGGGCTGCGTGCTCTCACGAGACAGTGTTAGGCATTGCGGCGAGGCAGAAACGCTCCCCGCTCACCCGGAGCCCTGCCGCCACACGCACAGTGCTCTGAGGGGCAAGGCTGTATGCTCCCGCAGGGCAGCGTGTCTGGCTCTGCAGGGAGCTTCATGGTAAGGGGTTCAGGGCTGGGGGTTGGATAAGGGGTGGGGGCAGTCAGGGGACAGAGGCAGGTGGGTGGGTGGGGGTGGGATCCTGGGCAAGTGATAGGGGAGAGGTCTCTGGAGGGGGCAGTCAGGGGCAGGGGGAATGGATGGGGCATGGGAGTCCCGGGGTCTGTCAGGAGGCAGGGGGTGGATAGGGGTCAAGGCAGTCAGGGCGACAGGAGCATGGACGGAGTTAGGTGGGGGGGGTCTTGGAGGGGGTGTCAGGGGACAAGGAGCTGGGGGTTGGATGAGTCAGTAGTTCTGGGGGTCCTGTCAGGGGGCGGGAGTGGTTGGATAGGCATGGATTCCGGGGGTCTGGTGGGCATTGGGGGTGTGGATAAGGGTGGGGCAGTCAGGGGACAGGTAGGGGGTAGGGTCCAGTCAGGGGACAAGGAATAAGGAGGTTTAGATAGGGGGTGGGGTCCTGGGGGGCAGTTGGGGGCAGGGGTCCCAGGAGGGGGTAGTCAGGGGACAAGGAGCAGGGGGATTGGGAGTCCTTAGGGGGGCAGTCAGCCAGCCTTCTCCCCTGACCCCCCCAGAAACACACACCCCACCCCTGCCCTGAGCCTCCTGTACCTCCCTCATACACACCCAGCCCTCTTCTTGACTCCTTCATTCCCCCCCTCCCACAACCGTAGCCCTGACTCTGGCACTCCCACACATACCCAGCCTCCCCTCTGCCCTGACACCTGCACTCCCCCACAAACCCAGCCCCCAGCCCTGACTCCAGCCCTCTGCCCTGACTCTTGCACCCAGCCACATCCCCAGACCCCCCACACTCCATGCACCTGCCACATCCCCACCCTGAGCACCAAACAGGAGCTCCTGCACACATACACCCACATTCCCAACTGCACTCCTTGCATAAAATGGGAGCTGCCCAGGTATGTGCCCCGCCCAGGTATGTGCCCCACACCCAAACCTCCTGCCCCAACCCTGAGCACCTTCCCTCATTCTAGCTCCTGGCCTGATCCTTCACCCCCAGCCCTATGCTCAGTGCACTCCCACCCTCAGCTCAGTGCAGAGAGAAGAAGAGAATGGGCCAGAACCAGGGAGAAGGTAGGTACCCACTGTACGTGGGGAGGGCCGGGACCCCAGGCTGGCAGCGGGCTGAGTGGATCTGGCAGCCGGGATCCCGGCTGGCAGGAGCCAGTGGATGGAACCCCTGAGCGGCAGTGGACTGAGCCGCTCAGTCCACTGCCAGTCTGGGGTTCCAGCCACTGGTCCCACACAGCCCACTGCTGGTCTGGGGTTCTGGCTGCAGACCCTTGCCAGCTGGGGTCCTGGCCGCACGCCTTGCTCAGCCCACTGCTGGCCTAAGTGAACAGAACCCCAGATCAGCAGTGGGCTGAGCGGTCCGGCGGCGTAAATCAACATTTTAATTTAATGAAGCTTCTTAAACATTTTGAAAACCTTGTTTATTTTACAATATTACACTAGTTTAGTTATATAATATATAGACTTATAGAGAGAGACCTTCTAAAAAACATTAAAATGTATTACTGGCATGTGAAACCTTAAATTAGAGTGAATAAATGAAGACTTAACACACTGCTTCTGAAAGGTTGCTGACCCCTGCTATATAACTTAGATGGCAAAGTCCCATTTTCAGAAGTGATTTAGGCACTTAGGAGCCCAAGTTTCACTGACTTTCAATGAGACTTAAGCTCCTGTGTGCCTAAATAATTTTTGAAAGGACTTAGCTTTCTAAGCCATGTAGCCCTTGCAACACAGAGTGGAGCAAGACCCTAAATACCTTAAAAAAATCAAAGCCTGAGTGTCAATCTGGGTTCTTTCCTTCTCATTCATGAGCACTGCGTGCCAGATTCTTTGCAGTCTCATTGGTTTAAAATCGTGCTCTCAATTACCCTGAGGAAACCCCATTAGATTTCAGTGAGCCAGATTGGCACAATTGTGCAAAAGGTGGAGGAAAAGGGTGAAAGGAGCCAGTGGATGATGACCTGTGTCAAGTAATGTGGAATTATTACTGTCTTATCACTCTGTCTCATGTGATGTGACTAAATCCAGGAAATAAAGTTGAGTCTCTCTTTCTGCATCCTGTGTGTCACATTCTTATTATGGGAGCCTTGTCCACACTTGTGCATTACAGTGTATAGACTAGGAGAGGAATCACAGGATAGGATGAGGGTAGTGACAGCGTTCCAGATTTTTATAAGGCTGACCATCACTGTAGCATTTGTGCACCTTCCATAAAAAATAAACACAATACATATCTCTCTACCAGCTCTACAGGCAAAAATAAATTCAAAGTTATTGTTGGGATTTAAATTAGGAATATGCATGTGTGTGTTTGCATTGAGGTGTCTCTGAGCATTCCAACAAAAACTCTAAAACAAAGAAATGGGTTTGGCATTTAGTCTCCTTTGCCCCCCTACCCCCCACACTCTCTTTTAAGGGAAGGTACTGTGTGTTATGGACCAAGTGTAGGTGGTATGTCCTAGTAGAGCAGCAGTCAGGTCTAGTGGGCAGAGCAGGCATCCAAGTTGGGAAACAAAGCCAAGGATCAGCAGCAGAGTCAACTACCAGAGCCAGGCATCAAGCCAGAGTTAGAGCCAGGAATCAAAGCTGATGTCAGATGCCAAAAGCCAGAGCCCCAGGGTCAGAAATCGAAGGCCCGAGTGAGAGCCAGGACTGGTAACTGAAGATTGGAGGAGAGTCAAGCACAGAGCAAGACCATGGTGGGAACAGTAACAAAGGCAGGGGTGAGGTAGGAGCAGAGCAGGAATCAGGATCAGGGTTGGGTGCAGGGGGACAGGCACAAGCAGGATCCAATTCAGACACAGCAAGAAACCCCCTTGTTGCTCAGACAAACTTCCCATGTCACCTCCTGGCATAAATACATAATTGGACCTATCAGTGGAGCCAGGTGATCCTCCAATCAGAGCTTCTGTGGATGATGCCTTGTTTGGGGATATAGTCCTAGTAGCTTCTCAGCCCACTGGGTTTCAGCAGGCATTAGGTGGAGGGCAAGATGCGGCAGTTGTATGGGGGATAGCTCCTCCCCCTCTCCCCCCGCCAGGCCTGGGTTTGAGACCCAAGACATCACACTGTTTTGTGTTGTAAAAGCACCTGCCACATTGTGGGACCTACTGAAAACAAATAAAAAATAATAAATAATAAATAATCCAAAACACCTCTTGGGACCTCCAACCTGTGTGGAGGAGCATTGGCCCCCATCCCCAAATGGGCTCTGCTTTAACAGTGCAACATTAACTACTCAGCAGATTAACTAGAATGCTGCTGCTCTTTCATCTCTGGCTCTTAATTAACAAGGCTTCTTCCCCATTCCTTGCAGGTTAGAGGAAGGTGACTCCAAGTAATTTCCAATATTTTTTGTAAGTTTTTGAATCCCTGTAAGTTTACTTAATTATGTGTTGAATGGTATTCTTCTTTTGTTTGAAAATTGAAAAATCCAACATCAAAGGTCAATGCTCAAGTTGTCATCCAAGATGATGACAAATGGGAGGAAAATGGCAACCTTCATGCCGTCCTCCCTGTTAAGGGCTTTGGCATGACCAATGCCATCAACATGGCGACTGAACACTGACCAATGGCCTTGTTGTGGAAAAAGCAACTCAGTCAATATGGCCCTTCTAGGGCAAATACCAGAAGAGGAAATATAGGCTCATACCTACATGTATGGCAGTTCAAGAAGGCCTTTCTCCTGAAAAATTTAGTACTAGTGAACTGTTGTTTGACATATATTTAAATAAAATTTTGTGAGTTCATGCTTACATTTTCATCATCATTTTCTTTCTTTCTAAGTTTTATTTAATTTCATATATTTATTGTCCAAGAACACCATGTATTTGTCTGTGCTGTAGTTCATGTTTCTAGTAGTCTCAGTACCATCCTGCAATATAGCACTCAAGCATGCATTCCTTAGTTTGTTTGTTCCCCAAGTTATCAAAGGGACAGAGATGGAAAATGAGCTGAGAAGAATGGAACAATCATGTGGACACAGGAAATAGTGGAGGAATCAGTAGCTGTGGAGAAGAATAATCAATAGCTTGAGTTAGCCAAGAGTGGTAACAGCCCTAGCAAACAATTGCCGTCCTAGGATGCCTTCTGTAAACACAGAGCAGCCTGATATCAAAACCACTTCATTACCCATGACTTACTGGAACGTGCTCAGGATATTTGAACTTTGGAGGGTTTTGCTGTTATAATTCACATTCCCATGTATATATAGATGCTAAAATAAGTATGGTCCCAATACACTGATTCCAATCAATCACACTTACAGTAGCCAAACAGACAAATAGTCTGGCCTAAATTACTTCAATGTGTCTTAAATCACACTACCATGCAACTGCTCAAGCATAATATATATTTACAACCCCAGATTATTTTACTGATCCATCATGTCAAAAGCTTGAAAGAATAAAAACAACAGTGCTAGGAGGTGACGAATGTAACAGATAATCTGAGGTAATAAATCATACTCCGTTTTTCTTTTCCCAATACAAAATCAGACCATGGATTTGGCAAACTATAAAAAGTGTAATTTGTCTGGTCGGATAGATACCAGCAATTTTTGTTTTTGCATGCTGGTAGAGCTAAAATTTGGTGGTGGTGTTTCAGGCTGCTTGTCTCAGCAGAGAGAGTAATTACAAATTCATATAAGGCTGCCTTCAAGGGACAACTTGTTCAGATACTGACAATATCTGGGAATTGCTGATGGAATGCCTAAAAGTTTGGAGATATGAATTACATTCGCAGAACAGTGAACTATAGCCATATAATTATGAATCCCTCATGAATACATTCGCCACCTTTTGCACTGGAAACTTACCTGTAAGTAAACTGGGAGGTAGTATTACATGAAAAGGTGTGTTAATTTTATGCATAACCAGGGCCATTTCTGGAATGTAGAAAGGTGATTTCATTCATTATATCAGTTCCTTAGTTTTGTTTCTTGATTACTACTGCATTATTGTTCTACGTAATGGACCTGTATTTATTTCTTTGTGTAAATCTGTGCTCTCTTCAAACTTTGTTCATAGGCTACCAGTATCTCTTTCTACATGGATGAGACCCAGACTTGCAAATCAAAAAAAAAAAATAGTTTGCCTGCATTTTGCAGTTGTGACCGGGATCCTAGTGGGGAGCCAGCTGTGCTCATTCAATTAGCATGAACTGCAAAAAATGGGGCAGACAATCCCCATAAAGCTAGTGAATATTCCAATAAGATTTATCAAGGCAGCATAAAACAGCATCTTTATTACCTCACTGGTTACTCAGAAGTCCAGACAGCACAGTTCCCTTAAAGTGATCCAGCCTCAGGCCTCCATGGTGCCGTGGTTGGGGATATAGTACCTCCAGGTACCTAAGTCAAATATGATGATTTCTGAAAATCTAATTTTATCATATAAAAGAAAAGGTTTTACCAATCCCAAAGGATTGGACACATTACCTCCCAGGTAAATGAATGTTGCAGATCTTGCAGCCAATTCTTATTAACTAAACTAAAATTTTTATATATATGTATAATATAAGAGAGAGAATATGGTTAAAAGATCAATATACATACAGACATGAGTTCAATTAATTGAGGTTCAATTAACTGAGGTTCAGATTCATAGCATAGATGGTGATCTTTGTAATGGCAAAGAGTTCTTTCAGATATAGTTCATAGGTTATGGTCCAATGTCCAAATAGCATATTCAAAGCGTATCAGCAGAACTGGGACCTCAGTCTTGTGACTCAAACTTCCCCTGATGAATCTTAAGCAGATCTGAGATGAACAGGATCAGGACCCAAGGGTCTTTTTATACAGTGTTCTAGCATCCACTTGACCACACAGTCCTGGGTAAACAATAGACTTTTGCTTTCTAAACATCACCAGTAATTAGTTACACAAATTAACATAGGGCAATTTGCTTATTCCTCCACCATTCACAGATTATTTGCTATACGTTTCAAAGAGAGATGAATACAGAGATATCCCATGTTTACAATTCATTTAAATGATTGGATGTTCTTTTGACCTCTGAATGATCAGAATACAGAATAGACAGGGACTGTTGATTAAATTGTTGACTCTACTCATACATATGTAATACGCAAAAACACAAACATTATCTCCACACGTGTCTTTTGAGGGTTATTTATTCTGCAGGCTGTTTAACCCTTTCTGGCCATGTGTCACAGCAATATTTAGCTTAAGAGGGCTGTTTCTGGTGGATTCTCACAATTTATTACTTGAATTTCCAGAAAAATAAAACATATATTCTTCCTTTACTGTTTTGTGGCTGCTCCACTTAGCATTATGGCTAGGTTTTTGAAAGCTGGACTCTGTTCTGAAAATATCTTCTTTAATCTGTGATAACATCAAGGTATTTCAGTGGACATTGTTTAGGAAGAAATATCATGGCCTCCTTTGTTATATATTTGTAACTTCTAAACTACTATAGAGAATTTACACTGAAGGGCCCTTAAAACTTGTTTCATAGCGTAACCCACTAGTCTGTATGTGTCATGCATCTCCTGTGCTTGATCCCAGAGGATATAAATTGGTTATATTCCCCACCTACAGAGAATGATACGCTAATTCATGCTGTAGAGACTCATGTTTTCAGCTCTGGAGGTTTCCAGTTCAATCCCCAATGTTGGACAAGAGGGCAGTTGTCAATATAGCACTTCGGATGCATTGTATGTAGGGAAGAAAGTGAGTAGCTATAGCTATGTGTGTTATTTGTATGGGGGAGCCAGGGAAGTTTCCTCCCTAAACTCTAAAGTATTTATTCCTGGCTCTGTTCAGTAACTCTCTGTCAGAAAATATATTTTCCCACCCCACTTATGTTTTTCTGTAGTTTTCATTGTTAGTTGTTATACATTATCTCTCATACCACAACTTTGCAACCTATGGATAGCTTCCTTCCCTTCAGTATTTTCACAAATTCATCACTATACAGTATAATAGCATTACATTTCCCCCATGTAACTTTGTCCTCATAGCAGAATAACTTAAAGAAGCAGCTCAGTTTATGATTGATTAGGAAATGTACAATTTCAGTTCCCTTCGAAAGTGCAGGTCTTTCAGGCTATGTTACTTTAGCTAGATCTCATTTCAGGAAGTCATAGTTAGATTTGCAAACAACCTATTAGGTCACTCATCCAAACTCTGCCAGTGCAATATTGGTCCCTACAGTATATTCTTGAATGTTTTGTCCAATCTAACGTTGAATGACTCAAGCAATAAGGCTTCCACCACTTCCTCTGGGAGACTATTCCATGGTCTAATAGATTTCACTGTTAGGAAATATTTCCTGTCACTTGGCCTAAATTTTCTTACACTCAGATTCATCTTGTTATTTGTAGTTATACTTCTCTAGACCTCCGTTAATGGGACCTTTTCCTTCCTTGATACTTATACCCTTGAGTAAATTGTAGATGGTTAGCCTATCTCTTTGGTCATCATTTGGCCAAGGTAAAACACTTTTAGCGCTTATAATCTTTCTGTACAAGTAGGCCATCTGATTGGTGGGGGGATTATTTTTGATTAAATGCTGGTTTCAAAGAAGCAAATTAGAAAAAATGCATTAGCATCATGGGGTTTTGGGGACCCAAAATCTTATTTTTAGAATTGAAATGTTTCGGTTTTTTGAGTTTTAAATAGAAGTGGAGAGTTTCCCCAAAGAACTTTTTAAAAAATTCCTAACTGTAACAACTTGTCATGTGTCATGGCTGGCATCATCAGTGCATGTTTTGGAATGTTGCTTGATCTATGTTCTACACTAGTTTTTAAGAGAAATGTGTGCATCTACAGTATGTGGAGAGGGAGCTGTGGCAGCAGCAGGAACACAAGCTGTTCCTTTAGTGTGGTGATGACACAGGATGCTCAGTGGGCAGTTTGCCAATTTACCGCCAGTAGTGAAAAAATTGAGCTTCTGGCCTTCTGCAACATCATCACCAAACAGCTCAGGTAAGATAGCCAAGTAGAGAAAAAATGGAGGGAAGGATTCTTGGGGTAGAAATAATTTTTTCTTGTTGAATCCTAACAACTGACCCCTTACTTGTAAATCAGTCCCTCCAACCATTGAATCATTTATGTTGTATTTTTCTGAATTCCCTCTGTCTGGTATCATAGAGTCCAGAAATATATTGTTGTCTCACTTGTTTTTTGGTTTTTGTTTTTTTCTTCCATATTGCAAGTTCATATCCACTATCATCCTTATAGGGTTTTCTAAGGTCCCTATTCTGCCAAGACTTGTGCACATATTTAATTATACTTTGCAGGATCTGGGCCTAAGTAATTTTTTCCCATTGAATATAATAATGCTTAGCTATTACATAACACTGTATAAACATGAACTAATAATCCTCATATTGGAATCTCCTGTTGAGTAAATACTATCATCCACATTTTATGGACTGGTAACATTGAGAGGTTAAGTGACTTTCCCAAAGTGACACAAGTCACTGTCGGAGCTGATTTGACTTGAGGACTTTCTTGCTGACTGTCCAGCACTATGCTCCATCTCTAGGGTCCTGATTCAGTGAAACATGTACTTAATTTTAAAAACGCACTTAAGTGCTTGGCTGAATCAGAGTCTTTATCTGTATCTCTATTGCATCTGAAGATTTGTGTATCTATAGTCTTCAAAATTGGATTTTATTTCCATGCAGGTTATCCAGGCTGTCTTTTTTGGGATCTGCGTATTGACTGATCTCTCCAGTCTTCTCACCAAAGGAAGTGACAGCCAAGAACAAGAAAGACAGTTAAAAAAGCTCATTTCCCTCCGCGACTGGATGATGGCTGTTTTAGCCTTTCCCGTTGGAGTTGTAAGTATGGTGCTAAGCAGTTAATTTCACTTCCACGCAGGTGCATCATTTAATTTGTTCATTGTTTCCTGACAGTAAAAATTGACATTCTTAGCAAAAAGGATAAATGACTATGAAAAAAGGGGAAAATGGGAGCACGCTTTTGTCACAATTTAGTTATCCTGAAGAGAACTTTCAGTTACTTTTTCATTTCATTTTTTAAAAAATAATCCACTGTTGAGGCATCTGGATTATGATATAAATAAAATGTACTAACACATTAGGACAAGGGTGGGCAAACTATGGCCCGCAAGCTGTTTAAAGCCAGCCTGCCAGCTCCTGCTGGGGAGCGGAGTCTGGGGGTCACACCATGCAGCTCCTGGAAGCCGCAGCATGGCCCCACTCCAGGGCACAGGGTCGGGGGCCATACCACGTGACTCCTGGAAGCAGCCGCATGGCCCCGCTCGGAGGGTCAGGGGCTGCTCTGCACATAGGAATGGAGAAGGGGCATGCCACTGCTTCCGGGAGCTGATTGAGGTAAGCGCCACTCAGAGCCTGTGCCACTCAGAGCCTGCACCCCTGAGCCTCTCCCTGCACCCCAACCCCCTACCCCAGCCCCGATCCCCCTCCCACTCTCCAAACCCCTCAGTCCCAGCCCGGGGTACCCTCCAACTTCAAACTCCTCATCCCCAGCTCTACCTCAGAGCCAGCACCCCACACACATACCCCAACCCCAATTTTGTGAGTATTCATGGCCCATCATACAATTTCTAATCCCCAATGCGGCCCTCAGGCCAAAAAGTTTGCCCATCTCTGCATTAGGGTCTTGATCCTGTAAGCCTTTGCAAGTATGAAGTGGGTTGGCATGTAGACTGTTTGGGAGTCAAGCTGGATTCTTTCTGTATCACACATCGTCATCAGTGATAGAAGTTCTGCCCTCCATGGGTTTGCACAAGTGTAACTGACTGGAGTTTGCTAAGCAATTCTGTTGATGATGCAAAAGATAATAGAATCTAGCGCAGGGGTAGGCAACCTATGGCACATGTGCCGAAGGCGGCACATGAGCTGATTTTCAGTGGCACTCACACTGCCTGGGTCCTGGCCACTGGTCCGGGGGGCTCTGCATTTTAATTTAATTTTAAATGAAGCTTCTTACACATTTTAAAAACCTTATTTACTTTATATACAATAGTTTAGTTATATAATATAGACATATAGAAAGAGACCTTCTAAAAACGTTAAAATGTATTACTGGCACGCAAAACCTTAAATTAGAGTGAATAAATGAAGACTCTGCACACCACTTCTGAAAGGTTGCCGACCCCTGATCTAGCGCTTTCCCTGTTAGCCTTGTTGGCTCTTCAGAGCTAAGAGGAGTAAAAACATGTTTTTGTCATTAAGATGCACAAGTTCCTAAGAGGGAGCACAGTAAGAAGGCATTTATGAGTACTTTTCAGAGTAAAACTGCTCTTTTACTGCACTGAAATCAATGGGGCTTTTGCCATTGACTACGGTGGAGCAGGACTGGGCACTTTAAGCGTGACAAAACTCAGATTGCCAGTGCTTTCCACCCAAAACTACAATTTGGCCCAGGTTTGTCCAAAACTTGGATCAGGTTAGCAAAAGGTTTGTGAATCTTATAATAAATACAGGCTGTCATGAAACTGGAAACTATGCCTCATTTTTTGTTTCATTATGAAAGTTTGCCAGTTCTAGTTGCAACCTTGTGAACCACTCTTCTCCTTGTATTGATGGAGCTTCTAGCTAACAGTATGAGGTCTCATTGTTGACACTGTGTATAACAACTAGGCATCTATTGTAACTTTACAGTTAATGCACTAATTTAAAATATCGAATTTTATATACTTCGGCTGGCGTTGTTAAAATCCTTGGTGTGATATTTTAGAATCCAGTCCATGAAGAAATACGCAATGCTTGTGCAAGGTTATAAAAGATAAAACACGTGTACAGCATTGTGCAGGTATTCCCTTCCCAAAACACCCAGTTGGTAGCCTTAAATTACTTTACTTACTAGCCACTGCTAAGGGTAACTGCTGCTATTTATACTGGGTTAACTGCTGCAATTTTTCTTCTATCACATAAGAAACATACAATAATAATTAACGTATTTTTTAAAAATATCTGGAAATAAACAGGCTTGCAAAATATTTTTTACAACTATATTTTGAGGAATATTGGGAGTTATGTAGTAGTTGTGACTGTGACTGATAACAGATGCTTTTCCTACGGTTGTTACTAGAAAAGAGAACCCCTTAAGAACAGCACAACATTCTTTTTGGGAAAAAACCCCACAATATAAGCTTTTACGCACATCAAGAGACACATTCTCCTGCTTTTTCTGGCTCTCTCACCAGCTATTCAGTATCCAGAATGCCACTTGTGATACTGTGTTTCTCTCTCCTCTGTTTTAAAACTCTGCTGGCTTTTGTGTACTACTTCAGTACCTCCTCTCATCTTCCCAGCCCTGAAACTTTTTAATACCATTTGAGGCCTCCTGTGAAGACATTAGCTACAACTTCTGTTGGCAATAGCAGCAGTTTCTAAGCATTCTGAGTTATATCTATTTTTTTCTTTCAGGAGTTACTTGTTTTGCCATCTGTGAAAGAGGAGCTAGCAAGTATTGTCAGCACTCTCTAAATGAGATGTACAAATGAGCATTTTCTAAATTAACCAGTTCCTAGGGGATACACTTTACACATGGGAACTAGCTAGTTTCTTAAGGGTTAAAACACACACACACATTTTGTGTATTGTCAAAGGAAAACGAGAAAATAACTAGCTAATTATATTGTAAAAAGTCTTTTTTTCCCCTAAAAGTGACCTCTAGATAGGGAACAAAATGTCTTTGCTGCATTTTTTGCTTTTAATTTTGTATAAAGAAAGCCTAAAAAGATTTTGTTCCTTTCTGTCCTGGCTGCTGGGAGACAAATAGTAGAACCTCTGAATGTAACAGTGGCCTCAGCAGCCAGCCTCAGACTTTACTGTTCTGAATGTCTGGTCCCTCACCAGTCCAGGGTCCCTCCTAAAACCCGACTCTTTCTCCTGTTCATCAGTTACTACTCACAGTGGTGTTAACCAGTAGGGAGAGGGATGGCAAAATATAGGGAGGCAGATTCTGGCACATTCACTTGAGTGGGGCTACTTGTAGAATAAGATACTATGCAGTGTGCTTAAGGGTGTGCCCACAAGTAGCGTAAGTCTAATGCCAGTATTTTTCTGCCAACATATATATATATATATAAGAAAATATGCAATGAGGTCTTTATATGTCAGAGGCTGTAGAGAAATTGTTATACAACAGAGTGTCTACAGAGAAAAATTAAAATTCCCTAACTTCCCCTATTCTCTCAACAGCTTCCTCCTTACAGAAAGCAGTGTTGGAAAGCAGGTTTCCTTGACAAGCGCCCAAACAACTCTCTACAGGGTTTATATGAGAGGCATGTGGGAATCCCAAAATAGAAAATTAAACAGATGTGAATAAAATGCTAATTAGGTTTCTGATTGAAACCAGAGTGGTCATGCTTAAAAACTTATCAGTTGCCTTACACATCTAAATTAATGTTACATAAATATTTTGCATTATTCTGTCCTCTTTATATGGAATAATTCATATATTGGGGTAAGTTATTCAAGATAGAATTGGAAAGTTTAAGTGCAATAACTGCAGTTCTAAGAATTATTCTAAATAATTGGCTCTCCATTTCCAGCTTTCTAAAGTCTTCAAAATGGATTGTTCTGAAAAATAGACAAGAAAGCAGCTTTTCACTCCCAGGTCAAACAATGATGTGTGTAGGGGGAAAAAACCCTAACAAAACACTTTTTATTTATAGTGCCTCCTAATAAATATCACAGTTAAGCCATCTGGGTAGCCTGGTTAGCATCCTCCTCACTCCCCACAAAAAATAAACCCAACGTGCCCCCACCCCACCCCCAAGTAAAACACCACAACAGCAGCAATGGAAACAATGGCCAGAAGATATGCAAAACCTTGCCTCTTTTGTGTTTTGTTCTTTATTTCTCTAGCTGCTCAAATGAAACAGGAGCTGTTTTAGGAGCATCAAAAAAAAATACACACGAGCTTGTTAGATGGAACCAATAACCACCACTGACTGCCTTGTTGTCCTTTTTAATAGGACTTTTAGTGATGGATTTTCTGTTTTTATTTAATGAAACCAGAAAATAATGGCCCAATTTTGCCGTTCTTACTCATGGTGGGTAGCAGTTTATTTCATGAATAGTCTCATTGGACAACATTCTGATACGTTTACTCCAGTTAAGTAGTACCTTATGGTAGTATTCAATGTGAATAAGAGTATAGGAACCTGATCCATTAAATTAACGGTACTGTTTGCACACTAAAGTATTGCTCAAAAGACCTCATTCCTATTTATGCTAAATTCATTTTTCACCAACCTAGCAGTATAAAGAGGCAGTAAATTACACTGCTAGAGCAGTGTGAAGTAGCCTTCGTGAGAATATGAATGCATCTCGAAGCGAATAAGGGCATAAGTGTGGCAGAATCTGTACCAATGTTTTTAGTTTATCCCTCTTGTTTTCTGTTTGTTTGTCACAGATCCCAAAGTCTGCCAAGTTTTTATGTCTAATTCAGTGTTTTATGTAAACTGTATATGGCAATATCATTGTGTTTCTTGTAATTCATGTAGTAAAAGGAGGAGGTGAATAGGCATTTATAGATGATTAAAATCGTGCTTTTATATTTTCAAGAGCTTTGCCTCTTCCTGTGTATATAAAAATACCCTTTTCCCTAGTCATTCCCATTTCAATAATTGTAGGCAAACTTTCAAAGATTTATCATTTATCTTTGGGTATGCTATAGCTGGCTTTTAAAAAATATATATTTTAGCCATACACACAATTAACTTATTGAGTATTTGCTGGAGAACACTGAAAAGTTCACTCCTGCACAAACCTAACTAGTAGTCATTCTGTCTTAGAAGCCATCCATGGAAGAGATCTGTAGGTCTTCTGGATGTTTTAAATCCCCTTCCCCTGTCTTCTAAGTCTAAGAAAATTACTGCAGATATTTACCAGATGTCCCCATCTAACTCCTCCCTCCTCCCTCCCAATAGCCTATAAATGACAAGAATTGCCGCACTGGAACAGACCAATGTCCTAGTATGATATTTTGCCATCAGGAGTGGCCAATGCCAAATGCTCCAGATGTAAACTTAAAACTCTAATTTTGCAGTTCTATCCTGTGTAGGAAATTCCTTCCTGTAACAGGATGGCTTACCCCTTATTGGCTGAAGGGCCTGGAACTAGCTGACCCGGATTACTAAACAGAGACACCTGGGTTGGATCAGGAAGTTCCATATAAAAAGCAGTGGGAGGCTGCAGTGAAGTGGGAAAGCTCAAAAAGCTATGACAGCGTTTGCAGAGAATGAGGAAAGGCTCCTACAGGGAAAACCCTGACAGGAGGGCTTTGCCCCAGGCAAAGACATCTGGCAAAGATCCAGTCTAAGCAGGGGAGAGATTGCAAAGGCCTCAGGCAGGAAGACCTAGGAGGAGTAAGAGAAACCTTGTGTTATGTGGACTTATAAATGGACTTTATTTGAGATTTTGTGTTTATTGCAATTTATAAACCCAGACTCTAAGGAGGGGTATTTAGGACCAAGAAAATGCCTGAAGTAAAGTTTTATTTGAACTGTCCAAGAGGAGAAACTGAGGTAGGCTGCCTGTAGTGTGACCCTGGGCCATGAGGGGGCAAACAGGAGGTGGCTGGCCCACTGACTTCCCAATTCCTCAGTTCCTGCCCATCATGACTTTCTTGATAGGCCTTTATCAAATGTGTTTGGGTTGAGTGTTAACTGGTGTAAATAGGTGTAGCTCCATGGAAGTCAATGCTATGCTAGTTTACATCAGCTGGGGATTGCCATAATGAAATTTCACATCTATATAGTGCCTTTTGTCCTGAAGGATCCCAAAGATCCTCACAAACCATACACATATAGCACCACTTTACTACAGCCACCTCAGAGAGATAGCCAAAAAGCTTACATCAAACTGCACAACAATGTGTGGAGAAGAAATTTTGCCCAAGGTTACAGGAGAAAATCTTTATTCTTGCAAAAAGCACCAGAGGGTCTTTTTGTCCATGCGGAACAGATAAAGCATCCAGTTTTCCCTAGAAATCACCCAGGAAGTGAGTGGAACTTAATTGTACAGGTTATTCAGAATCAAAACTACACAGTAAAAAAAATTCTGTTGTGTTTATTATTCATTTATATGGTAGTTTCTTTGGTTATGTGCACATAAACAGCAAATTACACAGTTTTGACCTCCCTCTGTCAGTTTCTTTGCTTCAATTTCTTTTGTTTTGCTAATGCCCTTGGTGACTCAAAAGCAGAAATAAGTTTCCTGATTCATGCTTTAAAATTTCCCCCTCAGTAGTATTTTGTGTTCTTTCTGTGTTACTTTCTGAAGCTTTAAAGCTGAGGGGGAAATTGATTGATGTTTTTTTCTGAAGTGGAAGAAGAAAATTGTTTCTTGGGCCTTAGTAACACTTTTGCTGCTGCTGTGTATTGTTTAGTGATATTGAGTTGCATATTACAAATCAGTTACTCCTCAAAGAGAACCCAAGGCCCACCTGAAAAACTGAAGTGCCCACTTGTCTAGAGTGTACATAGAATACAATGAGTAGCAAAGAAGGGTCCTTCTTGTGGATTTTATGTGCTGTTTAACTTTCTACTGACTATCCGAGTGGTATTGTCTGCAGAAGGGGAGAGAAGGAATTAACATAGGCCATGATTTTGCCATTCTTACTCATGTGGTTCAGCTCCTTTCTCCACAAGTAATCTCTTACTGTTGCGCAAAAATAGGTGGCAGACTCAAGTCGGCAGGAAGCTTAAGGAGCACAGGCTAAAATGCAGCCATGTGACTGTGACAAATATGCCAATTTCCTGCAATATCACTGAGAAGTCTTACTGAATTAAGTTTAAGTAGCTTTGCAGTCCATTGTATTAAAAATGCAAAGTGTACATATCATTGTGGGATTATATGTAACTTCACTTTGGAGGGGGGGAAGATGTGACCAATGTGTGGAGCTTCAAAGGCCCATTTTAAACAATGTGTCAGACAAGAAGGAACCTTTGCGACAAACAAAGCTGAGTGGATTTCCTCAGAAATACTTGGAAGGAAGTAAAATCCCACCTCCAGACCCAATCATTTGAAGGGGTAGAGTAGGGTTACCAGATAGCAACTGTGAAAAAAGAGATGGGATGGGGGGTAATAGGCTCCTATATAAGAAAAAGTCCCAAAAAACGGGACTGTCCCTTTAAACATGGGACATCTGGTCACCCTACCTATGGGGAAACCCATTGTCTGCTGATTACCTGTTACCAGAATCTAAAGATCAGAGCCCTGAGTTGCATAAAGGAGAGACTCTAAGATTCATGGGGATGTCAGAGTTAACAGCTGTTATGAACTTGTAACCACAGAAAACCCCCTTTGTGGGGTTTGAAGGGCTGATCACCTGCCAGAACCCTTGTTGGAGTTGGGCGTGGTCTGGTAAGCTCATTAGCATCTGTTTAGGTTCTCTTCTTGTTTTAAATATGTTTTCTCTGTAATGCTCTTTCTTTAAGAATAAATGTATTTGTTTAGAAAGGACTCTGTGATAACTTACAGCTTCAGGGAATTATACTGTTTATAATCTCTGAGGAGAAAGAAAAGAAGACCTGCTTAGGCAGTCTGAATTGTTGGGGAACTCACAGTATAGCTAGGAAACTGTGCAGTCTGAAGAAAAAAAAAACTGGTCAAGATGAAGAGAGAGTTGGGTCTCTGTCCAAGAGAGGTGGTGGCAGAGGAACTGGAAGCCTAGAGTGTAGTTGCCCTTGCTGGCCCACAGAGAGGGAATACAGGTGCAATTGCTCTGAACTGTGACAGTGACACCCTCATAGATGCAGATTCTCTGCAATGTTAGCATCTGCTTTGTGCAGCGGAGTTGGGGAAAGGGAGAGAGCATCCCAGGGAGCTGATTATAGCTGCCTGGCTCTTTGCTACAACCTTGAGGCAGAGAAATTTGGGGGTAGCTCTGATTTGCACCAGTTGGCCTTAGTATCCTAGGAATAACATGGAAGCTGAGGATTGCTGAAGTGCATGGTGGTCTAGACACTGCTTCTTCCCACTCCCATCCTGCCCCTCCTGGCTCCTGAGATATTCCCTGTGCAAGGAGCTGCAAGGAGGGAGGTGTTGAAGCAAGTTCCAATGGCTCTTTGCCTACTGGGGTCCCATGCCAGGGGTATCCCCAGCAGGGAAAGTGAAGGAGGTTTCTGAGGTTTGTGCCATTCTGCCTCAGCTATACAAGAGAGCATACAAACTGCTATGCCTCAAACTCTCGCGTCCCCCATGCGTGGCCAGCCCACTGTGCTGGCCAGTATATAAGCAGGGGCGAGCCATGGCTCCACCTGCTCCCTGTCCCTCCTTTCCCCATTCCAGTGAATTGTTCCTTAGTGGGAGAGAGGGGAGAAGTGAGTCAGTATCACTGGCTGTGCTGCCCCAGTTGAGCAGGGGTTGCAATACATGTAAATGGGGAGCTCATGTCCCCTTCCCCCTCACTGAACAGCCACATGAAACCTAGCTGAGTGTAGCCCAAATTAAATTACACTAATACCGATATAAACACTCTCTGATATTAAAGAGAATTTTAAACCTATTTAGAGCTATCAAACAATTGCTTATTAATCAAAGCAAGACACTAGGGTGGCTAGGAAGCTATGTAAAATGTCCTAGAAATGAGATTTTTTTGTTGTCCATATTAATTCATGAAAAAAAAAGTTGGGGTCAACCACTTAGAGACATTGACCAACCAATGTGAGAAGTATTCCTCCAATTAAAGAGACTTAGGTCAGTGTGGCAGCCCTGAGTCTGAATGTCCTTCTCTGTGTTGATTTACATTAGAACTGTAATATTTTATTTTTTTTGTGTCTTTCCTTGTGTCTGCCTGTAGTGGTGCTTTGCTAAGCAGCATTTACCGTCTGTAGCTCCAGATGGTTGCAACCAGCTATGTTGATCTAATTCTGTCCATTGGCTGACTTTGGTTAACAAACAGATGGTCCCTCCTCTCTTTTCTTACCTTTACGTCGTTTTCCTATCATTTTACTTTGCCCCATGAAAAAATGCCAGACCCAAGTGTTTGCCAGTTTAGCTGGATTCATTCTAATATGTTTCGTCTTTACCCTTGGTGCCACTGCTTGATGTGGGATTTTCTCCATACAGAGTGCTTTTGAGCCTGGTTTTCGTGCTACATGTGTTTTGATATTCCAGTTGTTCTTAATATATTCGCTGTGACCCACTGCAATACAACATGACTTCAAGGAAGTCAAAAGAATTGGGAAACTTTGCCTTATTTCCTATTGTTCAACTGTTCATATTTTGGCAGTTAAGTGTCACTAGGTGTGTAGAAAGCTCTGTGATGCCAATACCAACACTGGCACAGAGGAGAGACTTCTTAAAGAGCACTTTACACTTTCAGTATTTTGTAGACTGTCCATTATAACCTATTTTTTTCCTGGCGTCTGCGCACAAGTTGAAGGGTCCAAACTTATTTTGAGCACCGAAAGCAATCATAACAGATGGGAAAGTGTGTTGGAAGCCAAGAAACTGTATATTGTATGTGCAGTGAGAGAACAATTTACCAGTCTAGATCATCCAAATGTCTGTCTTCCTTAAGTGTACATATCTGTGGTTAGGACGAGGTGCCACTGGTAATCTGTAACCTACATTCTAACTTTTCAAAGCTAGAAGCATATGAAGTGAATTATGCTCATCCCATTCACATCCACTGATAATTTGCTGACCTTGAAACACCCTTGCCCCCACAAACCCCCCAGTCCTTGTTCCCACTCCTTATTCCCCAAAAACCATTCCTCACCCAGCACAATTGGGCACATTCCCATTGAATTCAGTGAGAGCTGCACCTGCTTGCTGTAGGGCTAAATTTGGTCTAATCTCTTCTGCACAGAGATCCTCTCATCTCTCCTGAAATTTACTAGCGAAAGATTCCTGTATCTGTTGTCATTTTTTTCTGTAGCAAGTGATAGCCTTTTATCCCTACAGGACTGTGAACATGGTTTGAACTGAACTCAAATTAAAAAGAAAATAGTGTATGTACAAAGAATTTAGTGCTATGTTTTCTTTCCAACATTCAGGGTTTTATTAAGTTAAGCTAACACTAATATTTTTATATCATTTTTACTTAGACTGTATTTTCAGGAAGGGACAATACAAATTTTAAAAGCAAGGAGACCTTAAGATGTTCATAATATAGATAAAGTTTCGATGGAAGCATAACCTACTTTTGTGGTGTGAGCCAACAGTGAAGTCTCCATGGCTGACAGTGGCATGTTCCGAACAGTCTGAATTAGGGGCAGCACTGTTAAATAATAGAAAAAGAAAATGGAGCTAAATTAATGGTGAGCAAACCTCAAAAAAATTTAGCAGTTCCAGACTTCTAATACTTAATGCTTTCAGTTAGGATAAAAATATTATGAGAAAAGCCTTTCAGTATTTCTACTTCCATAGTCGTGGACAGAAAGAGAAAATGCAGAGGTGGGTCAAAATAAAAAATATTATGGAAAGAAATTCTCAGCTTTTTTGAACTTCAAAAGAAGTTAAAAGGTTTTGTGCAAGCGTTAGCTAAAGGTTTAGGCGAGTTTTTATTTTATTCCAACTCATTCTTCCCTCCTCAGGTTAGAGAGAGAGAGGGGAGAATGAATGCTCACTTTTTGGGCATCTAGTAATTTGTCTCTTTGACAAGAGCCAAGATGAGTTTCATATGGACAAGTAAGTAGGATGTTGGAAACTTTTTTTTTTTTCTTTTGGACCTCTGTGCATAAATTCTGTGAATAACGCTTCAAGAGTTAGATTTATTTTTTGGTTAATGTATTTGGTTGCCAAATTGGGACATAAAAGTGGTGGCCTTCTATTCAAGGCTGAATTACACCCCATATGGACGGAGACTTAATACTCCTTATGTTGATATATGCTGTATATTGTCAGATTTCACACAGTTTTCTGTGCTGTTAGCAGTAAACCATTATTAATATACCACATCTACTACTAAAATATAGTACTCAATTGTAACTTGGCCTCAACTATGCAACTAAATGTTATTTTTCCAGACTAAATGTCAAAAACAGAAAAGAAAAATCTAAACTTTTGACAATGTAAAGAATACTCTAGACCACACTGATTAAAAAGGAAGACTGGGTTTATAAGCAATAATGTCTGTCTGTCTGTCTGTAGATCTTTAGATAGATGTAGAGATATGGATAACTAAAATGAGAAAGGGCAGTGAAATCAGATAATTGACCATAAGCATTTTTTAAATTGTCTTTTCTTTCCCTCCTCAGTTTGTTGTGACAATGTTTTGGAGCCTCTATATTTATGACAGAGAAGTGGTTTACCCAAAGCTTCTTGATAATTTTATACCATCTTGGCTGAATCATGGAATGGTGAGTATAGTAACACATGCACTTTCTTGTGTAACCAAAGCTGTTACAAGACTGGTTTCACCATGTAATGGTTCATGCATGTCTTGTACTAATGTCTGTAAAATTCTAATGAAAGAGCACATGATAAGGAAGAAAGTTGAGCAAATATAAAATCTGTACATGCTTTAGTCCCGTATTCTACACTCAGAATAGACTCTTGCATCTGCCTGGAACCTGCACACAGAAGTCAGTGAACCTGGAGGCCAGAACGGGTATAAATCAGCATAGTTGATGGCATTATGCAGATTTATACTAGCTGAGAATATTGCCCTTACTGGTCAAAGTGTATGATTATTAGGCCTATTGAAGGAATCAGTATGATTATATCACTGTAATTTGTGATGATACCTGTTTTAACAAAAATGCTGGAAAGTGAGAGAAGCTTGTTCAAGAAATTAAATTAATTTCCGTGGGCCATACAGTACCCTTGTGTATGGTTAAAAAACAAACAAAAGTGCTAGCTGCCTAAGTATGCCAGAACTGTGTAGCAGAACCTATGTTAGTGGACGTGTGTGTGGTTTTTTAAAAATGCTATTGGAGAAAAAATGGTGTATCTGCCACAGTACAAGGAGCATATCTTTGTTCCAGCTCCTTTGCAAGAGGCAGTGATATGCCTCTGAAACGGTAGGATATTCTTGCCAGCCTTCAACTAATGTGGCATTTTGTGGATGAGGTAAAGCATTTGATTAAGAGCCCACTTTGTTACCAAGCGCTTACTGCAGTACATGCAATACTGAGCTCACAGATTTCATGCTTGTTTCACACATCTTGTCTGACTGGGCCTGTGTAAGATATTTTATTATACTTTTCTGTTGGCATCAGAGCATGGCAAACCATTTGGCACTGTTACTCTGTAGCTACAGCAGAGGCCATCCTTCAAGGAGTATGCACCACATGGCCAGAGCAGATCAGAACTACTCACAAATGTTGATCTTGATTAATTGTTTCATGTTCCTGGGGTGTACGCAAACTGGCTGTAGTTATTCATTGTTTCCCTGTGTGTATAGGGAGCAGCCTGGGAATCACTACTGCTAAACAGAGCTGTAAATTCTGCCAGATACTTTGCCATGTTATATGCTAGTTTTAGAGGGAATGATATGATGTAACATGCTCTCTTGCTGGTGGATCTTCTCATGTCTGTTCAGACCTCCCCCTGTCAATTCTGAAGTCATCCACTAAGCACTCACAAAGGCTGCCAACCTGTACATAAATTCATATTTTCCACACAGCATCAGCCAACTCTGAGGACATTCCTCCCAGGTGATGTTCTCCATATTGGAAATGCCTCACTTGCGACATTTTTTCATGGACCTCCATTGTGAAGCAGATGATAACATATGGTCTTGTGTATTCAGGAAGTCTTATGAGAAACAACCACAAACCTGAAGGGCAATTCAAGCCCATGTTGTTCTGAAGAAATGTAGATTTGCTGAAACATGTGAAGAGGGGTTTTGTTTAAAATCTTTGCACATTGTAGCATTTGCTGAAATGAACTGCATGCAAACATCTGGGACATTTTTAATTTTCAACTTTAAGTATCGTAGAAGGCACTTCTGAACGTCTTTTGTGAAGGAATTGTTTGCCTTGTTAGTCTCTATTTATCCAAGTGTTACTTTGGCTGGGTCACAAGGGAGACTTCTTGCTGTTGGGCTTTTCACCATCTTTTAATCTAATTTTATCTGATGTTTTACCCATCAGATTATCTTCACCAGCTTTAATTCTAATTCATTCTGATGAGGTGCCTATCAGAATATGAGGTTTGGGGGATTTTCCTCTGGAGAGAAATATCTTCTGCTCTTAAAGTACCCCCAGTATATTAGCACTTTATTTATGGGTCTATGAGCAGGCCTATTGTTTTGACATGGGAGGTTTTAGGAAGTGTCATGGAGGTGTTTTTGGTGAAAAGGGCAGAAGTCATGGCAATATAGTTTAGAAAAGTCAAAAGTTAGAGGCATTATTTTGTACTCAAAGTTTATTCTCCCAATTTTTAGTACATTTTTATAACTTTTGAAGATAAGAGTTGCTTTATTGGAACCGTGCTTTATAAACCAAAGCCTGTAGAGAAGACTTTCAACCCTAAAGGAATTAAATCTGTCAGTGAAAGTCCAACAGAGAGCAGTTGATGAGTTCCTGCTCTCTATTGGCCTCCAATTAAGTCCAGTGGCACAGCATTCAATGCTCAACAGCTGCCTCAAGCGTTAACAACTATAGCTGGTTGGGAAATGCTATGAAACTGAACCATTTGCAGTTTGGGGGTAGGGGTTTGTCTTAAGATGAGAGAGATTCAATCAAAATGAAAATTTCCCACATATACGAAAAATTGTTTTGGTCGAAAAGCCATTTTTGTTGTTGTTTTTGACAATATTCTGACAACTCTAATTAACTCCCAGTTAACATCCTATCAACCCACCCTTCAACTTGCAAAAATTCTTTAGTGGGAAAATTTATGGATATGTTGTTGTTTTTTAAACAGGAGCAATCATGAAATCTGTGGTTACCAAGGTAACCACATAGGGACTCAACCCTGATTAATTATGGTCAGTAGTAGTATGGGCATATATCCAAATATTTGAGGATATTCTTATTTTAGATCCTAATTAGAGGAAGCTGGGGGTTCTTCCTTGGTGCAGCCCTAGAGAGGGAACATCTTATGCTAGTCCTACCTGGGGTTTTCAGGCCAGACAGAAATAACTGCATGTAACTCAAGGAGGGTCTGTTAATGCCTCTGACAACAATAAAATGCATCTATAATTTATTATGGAGCGGTGGTAGCAGAGCCTAAGATGACGTTGGAGCTTTCATCTTCTTATAAGTCTAATTTTTCATTCTCTTTGTATCTTCCCCCAAAATAAATTGATTCCCCCTGCCATATTTTGGGCAGCCTCTCATTCCAGAGTAGATTTCGTTTTCCCCCCCCATCCCCACCCCAGAATATTACCAAATATCAGAATAGGAATAGTGTTTTGCAAATATACCCGTCTTTCAAATTGTAAACATTTTCCTGACTGGCTTGGCCTACAGACTCTCCATTTGTTTTGTTTCCCTCTGTCTTGCTGAGACTGTTAAGGCTTTTTTGGAGGCGGGGGAGGTTATCGGATGAGTAGGGGTGAGAGGTGACAGGCCCAATGGGGAAGAATTACAAAAATGTGTAACAAATGGCTTCATAATAAAATAAACAGCACAGCAGGATAGGCAGAAAAAGGGTCAAGTAAGAGCCTATTAAAGCAGGGATAGAAGTTGAAACCTTGGGGAAGGCCTTGAGAGGAAGGAGGAGTGTTTTCTCTGTCCAAGTCCAGGCCAGAGGGACTGGAAACTGGTGGTATTGGTCAGTGGTGCTGGAACAATTTTATAGTGGGGATGCTGAAGGTGGAAACCATGTATTTGGTTGTTGTTACCACTTCAAGCCGGGGGTGTTGGGAGTGCTACTGCACCCCAAGTTCCAGCACCGATGGTATTTCTGTACTGCTTAAAGAGACTTCGTGAGTGAGGGATAGTTTACTCTTTCACTAACATTTCTTTTGCTCTTTTTTTTGAATTTTTGGAACCAGTCTGAAGAAAGCCTTAGTCCTTGCTCTGTGCATTGGGTCAGGAAGAAATGCTCTGTGTAGATCTGTGTGGGCCTCAAAGTGTTAGGTTACAATATTTTGTGTCTCTCCTCCCACCCTCCCCCATTTTCCTGTTATTTGCAGCTACAACATGTCTCAGCCATACAGAGCGATTTTCATGTGTACACAAAGCAATCTAGCTAACACTGTTTCTGAACAACAATTCTTCACCCTTTCAAGTAAACAAATGTTAGACTGTCTAGAAATTAATGTTTATGAGAAACAGCCAATAAATATCCCACTGTTAAATAATCATCAGTCACCAACCCAACCTCATTGCTGTCCCTGAAATTTTCTGTGATCAAAGTAACAAATTACTAGAAGATTATAATATTATAATTCTATCAAGGGATTTAAATTTTTCATTTACGAGAACACTAAACATATATAACACCTTTACTCTCTACAAAGAAAATCTAGATGTGTTATATGGTACAGAATATAATTAATACATATAAACTTGCAAGGCTAAGTACTGTATGCTTATACAAGTCCACAACATCATATGCTGCTTAACAGCAGCTAGTTCACTCACTCATAAGAAATATTCTTCTATTCTACCAACACATCACATTAGAACTTGTATAGAATTCAGACATAATTTAATGTAACCTGGAACTGTATTTCTTTAAAACAAATACAAACATCTAATAAACAATATAAAAAATCATATACACCTCTACCTCGATATAATGCTGTCCTTGGGAGCCAAAAAATCTTACTGCGTTATAGGTAAAACCGTGTTATATTGAACTTGCTTTGATCCACTGGAGTGCACACCCCCCCCACCTCCCGGAGCACTGCTTTACCGTGTTATATCCGAATTCGTGTTATATCGGGTGGTGTTATACTGAGGTAGCGGTGTATATCCAGCAGCATATTTCCATTGCAGAACAGAGCAAAGGAACAAAATTAAGTCTGGATAGGCAGAAGTGAAGTGCAGTGATAGTGAATGATGAAGGATTTACATGGAGAACCTATTCATAGTGTCCAAATGTTTGGCTTTTAAAAGATGAAGAATTTTTTAAAGGGAAGTGTTATCAACTGTTGTTAGATATTAGCTAGATTCCACTGAAACACACTTAACATTAACCTGTTTTTAACAATTTATTTTTAATAAAATATGCTATTTCAGGACACTTTACACTTAAATATAATTCAAAGTAACTATATTTTTAAGAGCAGACAAGGTAAGTGAGATATCTTTTATTGGACCAATTTCTGTTCATGGAGTGGACAAGTAAATTTTAAGAACAGTTGAAAACAATGGCAATATGATGTTTCTTTAAACTGGCATTGTGAATTAAAACAGGAAGAAATAGTAACTGGACCACATTCGGTTGCCTGAAATAGCTCTGTTATCCATGCTATTTGACATATTTAGTACAGTGTTTGATTTGCTCATGTCAAAACAGTAATAATCCTTATATTGATGCTTACATCACATACTATGGTAAAGAGGCCAGAGTACCTAGATTGAGTAAAGTATGTATGATGTTTGTTATACACAGAAATCTGTGTAAAAGAAAACAAAGAACTAACATGAAATAGTGATTTCACTGAAGTCAATGCCATTGACTTTAGTGGGCCAGGATTTGACCTATTTCATTTAGTGAAGTGAATGCCACCCCTAAATAACTCAGGTTGAATATATAGTTGTGTAAACCACAGGCTATATCTTCATTTTATACCGAGCAGATTATCTGAGAACAATGTGATTACATCAAGCAATACCTGTTTATAAATCGCTAACCAGGTGGACTTATTTCCTCTATTTATCAAATGTTTTGTAATTTTAGCAGACTGCACGACTGAACACAGCCTTGCTAGTTTGGTTAAATTAGTTCTAAAACTGAATCCCTTCATCAGACAAGTTGTTCAAGTCTTTGCTGTAGGGTCCTTTGCTCTGGATATACTTTGTTTTTTCTCTTACATCACCAAGGAGCCGTATTGTTTTAAAAGTGCTTCAACCTCATGACTCTCACTATGTCATTGCTCAGTTCTGTGGGCCCACTTTCTAATAACTCGCTTTCAGACTTGAGCTCCAGTAATCTTAAGTATTGTTAATTAAAAAATAAGCTTTAGTTACTTTAAACTGTTGTGTCATTGGTCCTGGGTAAAATTTATGTCGTATTGTGGCTACATGTCAGCAGTAGATGAAGTGACACATATATATATTTCTAGGACTTGTCTTCACGGCATACATTCTTAGCTTGAGTTTTAACTCTAGGTTTGTCCCTAACTCAACTCCCATCCACACACACAAACATCTAGCTCAAGTTAAAATCTGGCTAGGTCCTTCAAACTAGAGCTGGCTGGCCTGGAAGGGATGGGAGGGGCAAAGCTTGAATGCTGCTGTAGGTTAAGCTAGTAATGCAGTGAGGATGCAGCAGTTCAAGTTACAAGTCATCAAATGCTAATCTAATCACTTTGCTAATCCAATCAGTCTGCTAATCCAAATATGCCATGTAGCTCCACTGTTGTTTTGCAGTGTCCTTACTCTCGTTCCACTCTCACTTGAGCTACTTCAGGTGGAGTAATTCAAGTGTTCTAATTCAAGCTCAGTTACAGTGAAAACAAACTCTTAGGTCTGATCTACACTTTCAAATCAGACCAACCTAGTAAAGCAAATGGACTGTGAAAAATGTCATGCCCTGTATGACATACTTAGGTCAACCTAACTCCCAGTATAGATGCAACTATGTCGATGGAAGAATTCTTGCTGCCTCTTGCAGGGTTGTATTAAGTACATTGACGGAAATATCACTTTCACTGATGTAAGAAGCTTCTGCGCTGTGGCACTATAACAGTACAACTACGAGGTATGCTGCTCTAGCGTAGACATACCTTAAACACTGAGTCTCATCCTGACAGGTTGTAAGGAGATGTAAAGTGTCCTCAATTCTCCTTGGCTTTATTTAGAGCTGACGACACTCAGTGCCTACCACACGTACAACACGCACTTTAATAGTAATTATTATAATGCAGTCCTTTACGCTTACACAGCAACATGTGAGCAGGCCTGCATATAGAATTTATCCAAGTTATCACACAGTTTGCACAAGAATCCTTGTTCATTTCAAACTGAGAACATCCCAGATTCTTAAAATAATGTTTAAATATATATATATATATACACACACACACATATTTTCTAGGAATCTGGGATGTTTTCGGTTACGTGTGTGCGCGTGTGTATATATATTTGAATCAATTTAATTTGTGGCAAGGAAGATAACACAGAGTAGTAAAACTTATTACTGAACTGTTTAATGGATTCAAAGATCAGAAATGATGAGGTATCTCAATATGAAAATACAGAGGAGAGAATCTTGTGGGAAATGTCGGCTGCCTTTACGGTGCTGGAAAGTTGATTATTGTATGGATCATGTGCCAGTGTAACTTTTAATATGATATTTTCCTTTTTTATGTTGCTTATTCTTTGATGGTGTTTACTGAAAACAAAAGGATTATTAGAAAGACCTCTTAGCTCACTTTGGTTTAAATGAAAGCATACGTGCCCAAAAGGGACATGTAGAAGACATGGAAATGAATTATGGAGGGAAGAATGTCCAAATGATACATTTCCAGCCTCTCTTACAGATTCTCTCTCCTCTTCATTATTGTCAGCTCATATTAAAGATTCAGACAATTGAAGAGTGGGATGGATCCAGTGCTCTCATGTGTCCTGTTATTACTTTTTGTAACAAACACATCTTACAGATCTAGTGAATTTGGAGAAGCAGAGGACTATTGCCAGAAGAAAGCATTGATGCTCAGTTTTCTCTTTGATTCAAGAATGATTCAGGCCAATGCAGAAATAGGGAAGCCACATGAAAGATGCTTTGGATCAAAGTTCATAGTGACCTGGCCTGTATATTTCAGGTAAAAGTTATTTACAAACCTGCAGTTCCTTAGTCACTCCATCAGGAGCTCAGAATCAAGCCAGTTGCTCACTGAGTCTTTGTGAGGAACAACTAAGGAGATGACCCATGTTTTTTTGTTTAATCCATATTGTCTCTAACTAGCATGCTGCACCCTTTGCAGACAGGCTCTAGTAGAAGACTGTGGACTAAAGTACATTTAACAATTCATACTGCTTCTTGTATAAGAACACCCCATTTATGGGCCATTTAATTCAATACCCCCATAACTGCTAACATCTGACAGGCTTGCTGGAAGTGAATTGTAATGTAGTCTCTCTGCTTGATTGATATCTAAATCCATAGTAAGCATCTCAAGTATCCTTCAGTTTAATTGAGCTCTCTTTTTATATATATTGTGGCGGAGCTCTGACCTTGCTCCCGTGGGTCCTGCGCTTCTAGGCGGTTTATGCTAGCCTCAGTGGCTCACTGTGACCCTCCACATAGCCCTTCTCTCTCTGGGGCCAGGGTTACGGTCTACTGAGCCCTTTTTCATCATAGGCCAGCAGGGAGGTTGGTGAGAGAACTCCCACAGTCTCTGTTCAGCCTCCTGTCCTGACAGGGGCCTGACTTCCCCTCCCAGGAGATGTTCCTGTAGTGGTGGGTTAGGGGGAACCTGGGCCCGCCCTCTACTCCGGGTTCCGACCCAAGGACCCTAATGGTAGCAGTTGTTGGCAGCCAACCTTTCACTGCAGCAGAGTTGCTACATTTCCCTGGGCCACTTCCCCACAGCTCTCCTGCTTCTCCCTTCTTCACCCTTACCTCAGGGCTCCCTTGACGATGATTTGAGGGTGTCTTCAGTAACCAGGCCTTCAGCCACACTTCCTCTCCTCTGGCTCCCTCTGGCTCTCCTCTGCCTGACTGGAGTGAGCCCTTTTTATAGTATCAGCAGGGCCTTAATTAGAGTCAGGTGGTCACATTAACTTAATGGCTACACCTAACTCTTTGCAGATTAATTAGAGTCAAGTGTTCTCATTAGCCTCGAGCTGTCCCTGCTCTGGTTAGTCGGGGAACAGAAAACTGTTAATCCAGTGGCCAGTATATCTGCCTTCTGCCATTCTGCTGTACCCAACTGGCCTGGGTCTATCACAATATCTATACAAAACACCAGAGTCTGATTACAAAGATTCAGAAACGGGATCTTTAATGTTTCAGAGGGTAGACACTTCCCTGTGACATTAATTGAAAGGTTTACTGATAGAAAGCACAGAAAGTATACAATTTACTAATGAACTCTGTTTCATGCAGAATAAATATCCATTACTTGAACAGCTGTCTAAATGATGGAATATCAAATAAGTAGACATCACTTGTGGGCTCAGGACATTTAACTAGAACTCTGAAAATAACTTTCCTGGCTTTGAACACTTCTTGCATCTTCATGCTGTGGTTATGCTACATCTTCTGATATATCTCTTCGTTATCTGCCAGTCCCACAACTGGAACATGAATACAGTGGTATCAGTTATCCACACACACTGGGAAGAAAAACAGCAATAACATAAAAACTTATCTTGGTTTTCTGTTACTTGTATGGAGTGCTTGGAAACTGGATGTATGTCAGAACTTGTGTCAGCATAGCATCCAGAAACTGAAAGGCACCTGGATAAAAAATGCTGGATTAGGAGAGTGACGTCCCCTGACATTCTGAAAAAAGACCCTTTACCTAATACAAAAAAGTACAAGCCATTTTCTGTAAAATTAGGATTTGTGTCTTAACAATACTATGCACCTGCCAAGTGAGATTATTCATTGTAGTGTAGGTCTGAGATAGCGCTCCTTGCTGAACATATGTGTTGGGTGCTCCTGATTATCAGTCAATTTCCAGCCTCCTCCAAGACTTACAAAAGAAACTACAGTATAACGATGACAGGTCTCTGTGACAGAATGCACCCCTGTATTCACTCCCTACTAGGGATGTAAAATGTTAACCGGTTAACCGATAAGCATTAGGCTTACTAGTTAACCGACATTAACTATTAACCCCGTGCTGCGCTGGCTGGACCCTGGCCCTGCCGGACAGACCCAGCTGGACCTCAGCCACACTGGCTGGACCTCGGAGCTCAGCTGCACCACACCAGACCCCAGCCACGCTGGCCGGCCAACTGGCCCTGGCCCCAACCAGCTGGCCAGCCAGCTGAACCCAGCCCAACAGCCAGCCAGCTAGCCCCAAGAGCAACCCTGGCCCCTCTCCCTTTAATGGGTTAACTGTTTAAACAATAGACAAGCTGACTCCTCTAGCCAGGTGTCACCAAAGCTGATGGTCAATCACCTATCAAGTTATCATCCTTTGACAAGGAAGTGGGGCAGGAACAAACAGATTTGCATCTGAGCAAAACAGCAGCATGGAACCTCTTTCACTAACAACTCCCTTGTCTCCATCGTTACAGTGGGAATGAACTTTATCTAGGGGCAACCCTCAGGAAAATGCATTTCACAGGGTGACTGAACTATAAAAGTGAGGGACAAGAACACACCAAGTTCTCTCTCCCTATCCATCTTTCTCTCTTTCACCTAAGGCAACAAAAGAAACATCCGTTGGATTTTGGAAGAAGATTCTGACCTGGGAATTTGGTCAGCAATGTTATTGAGAACATATGGTAAGGGACTTCACTTTGAACCTAGTCTAGTTAGTTATGTTTTAGTACTAGGAAGTGTTTTATCTTTATTTCTCTTGTAACCATTTCTGACTTTGATGCCTTATACTAGTACCCACTTAAAACCTATCTTCATGTAGTTAAATAAACTAGTTTTATTCTTTAATCAAAACTAATCCAGTGTTTTGGTTCAACTGGGCTGTGGGGTAACTTCATTTAAAGTAGCAGACTGTTGAATATTGATCCCCTTACAGGGGCAACAGACCTAAAATCTCTGAACTGTCCAGGACACTGGAGAACACACGTTTTGGGAAAAATTGGGATTGGGACTTCGGTCATCCTGCAAATGGTAACCAAGGCTGGTGAAAGGCAGAGTATGACTGGAGTATGCTGGCAGGCAACAGCTATACACAGACACTCAAGGTCTGACCTGCATGCTGTTTGTGAGAAGCCCAGGTTGGAAGCTACAACAGCAAAGCATTGTGAGACACCCCAGGTTGCAGGGCAAGGGTGACACACTGTCTCACTGCTCTGGCTTGCACCCTGGAATGTCATAATCTCTCATAAAATGCACTTGATTACTTAATGTCAGTTGAATGTTCCTAGATCTGATCCCCACTGAAAAGAAGTATTATTACAAGTTAAAAGTTTGTATTAAGTTGAACTCCCCATGTCAGGTCATTTTTGTGCAAGCCACCTATCACTACCCACACAGGAACGTAACTCATTCTGGCAGGAAACAGGGATGAAGGCAAGAAATGTGACCACCAAGGGAAAGAAAGGAAGGGAGAAGCAAGGAGAATAGAATGAGAGAGATGTCAGGGAGGGACAGCCGACTATGATGGAAAGAGAGGCAGGGGAGATGCATCTGATTGGGGGAACCAGGACAGATCACAAAACAAAAAGCAGATGTTCCTCCAGCTTGTGACAAAAAATAAATAAATGAAAGGCGAGGGAATGAAAATGGGAGCAGAAAACAGTATAGACAACAGGAAGAGAGAGAGACAAAATGGTGAAAGAGGAACTGAGAGGAGGGAGAGAATTATAGAAGAAAAAAGGAAAGAAGAGGGAAAGGAAAATATGTTTAATTCATATGTCTTACTGTTCATTGCATGTCCTCTGGGAAACATCCCACAGTTCTGTTAATTACAGGGACGGGGGAGGAAGTTGATGGTGTAATGGTGCTGCTAGTGAGACTTGAGCCAACTTGCTGCTGTTACTATTGGACATGTAAATATATTAACAGGGCAGGTGTATTTAATATTTGAATGGTGACAAGACAGTTTTTTCCCCTGAATCTCAAGTCCTGATAACATTTATCCTAATAATACAAGATCTGTGACTGCTTAAACCATATCTGTGTGGTATCGGTAGACTGGTGTCAGTATCTCTGTGTATCCATTTCTTTTTGTCTATATCTTTAACTATCAGTGTGATACATTATCTCAGCTCCCTGGCTAACTCTCAGAATATCATGTCTTCTTAAAAGAAGCCAGTTTAGAGTAAGACCTATTTGTGCATATTGGCTGCAACACATGGTTTGTGCTGCATATTAAAATAGTCAAATAAGCTGCTTGCTACAAGTCACTATTACAATGGAAAGTGACTCACTTTGTGGCACCAGAGATAAGGAAGTCTAATTCCAGAATTTGTAACCTTCCTGCTTTAATATTGGTTTAGCCTTCAGATGTATGTTGTTGAGTTTGCTGTTTTTTAAAACGTTGAAAGCCATGTTTTCAGAAAATTGCACATGCCGACATTTTCACAAGCATGATCAATACACACAAGTGACCAGTGAAAAGCCACAGGATTGGGCAAATAGAAAGATGATTTAGAAACTCCCTCCCTCTTTGAGTTATATGCGGAGCACGGCTTGTCTGGAACCAGAGATTTGGCCCTAAAATTTGGTTGCGATTTTTAAAACCAGTACTACCACAGGACAGGACAGAAACTGGTTTACAATCTAATAGTGCGCGTCCATAATTCTGATAGTACATGGTCAAATGCAGAAAGCTTGGGAATGTTGATTTTATTTTTTTAATGTTTATTTAAAACACAATTTCAATAGTTGACTACATGATCTTTTGTGACCATGTGTAATTCTTTTGTAGTGATTAAACTGTATAGTAGTTTTTTGTAACAGGTGCATTTTTGTGATGCTAATTCACATTTTATCTTGTTGTGATTCTCAGAAAATAAATATAAAATACTGTATAAAGGTAAAATGATTATACCATCCTGTATGTACATATGGATAAGGATCTGTTCTCGCTCCTCAGATAAAATAACAAACTTATTCTCTGTGTCCTCTGACATCAGAGATTTCTAGGACCCTTTTATATTCATATTTCAAGTATTTCTCCTTTTCCAGAGAGCATAAGTAGACAATAGGATGAAAATTGAAAATGATACACTATTATAACTAATAATAGCTTATATTCAGATAGTGCCTTTCATCCACAAGAGGAACAATACACTATATTGCAATGGAAAATTTAAATGTAATTTTTCTTGGGTTGGAGAGGAAATGGCATGTACTGTTTGTAATATACAACAGCCTGTTTTAATAAGTTGTAAAATAATTGGAGAAGAGGTGGTTGAGAGTTTAACAGCAAATAGAGAAAATAGTCTAAAAAACCCCAGAAGCAAATCACTTTGGATGTAATCACTACAAAAAAGCTTATATTTTTACCAGTTCATACAAGAACAGGGAAAGGTAGAAATATCCTTATACAAAAGTAATGCATGTGGTATACATTCAGTTAATAGTATTTCAGGTATACTTTTGTATAGCTAGAGGACAAAATGCTTTTATAGTAACTTTTTTCCACTCTTAACAAAATGCAGTGTTGTGTATGCTAGAGCTCATCAGCTGACACCCATTAGCATGTAATCAGGTAAGAATAAATGTATACATGCTATAAAAGTATAGTTGTGCTATATTGTACTCACTGTATTGAACCCTGCTTAGTAAGCTAAAACCTGACTTCTAATATTCACACATGTGGCAAATGACAAAATCAGCCCACAAATATTTTGCAGCATTCCATGGTATCTCATTTATTTGTTTAATTTGCTGCTATAGCAACTAGATTCCACCCCCTTAGAGTTGTGGTAGTGGTGGTTTTTTTGTTTTTTTTTGTTCTTTTCCACAGACCTATGATCTACTTGGTTTAAGTTTGGCAGATAGTATTTCCTTCAATTGAAGACATATGCACCAACTCAGTGACCAGATTTTTACCTATTTCTCATTGCTGGAGTGAGCCATTATTTCACACGGAAGCAGTATCAGAAATCATTTTCTGCCATTGTCTTTGTAATAAATCATCACTTTTTAAAAAAGTTCCCTTTTTTGCCTTTTTAGTTTTCTAATTACTCTCTTTTCATGTGCAGTTGTACTTGAGAACAGGCAGCATTTCTGCAGAAAAAGTCTCTAGCCAAATTATGAATACATGGAACTAGTGCCACAGCAGTAATGCTGCTTACCTGCTGATCTGCAGAAATCAAGGTTTTGGGAGTGACCTTGAGACTTAGTCTTGCCTATGGTGACTGTGAGCATCAGCTGTGACCTGTCTTTAGTGCAGGGGCTCCATTTGTCTCCCATAACCCAATCCCACCTGTAAAATATAAGTAATAACTTCCATTTGCATTTCTATTGGCCTAAAGTGCGGAGGGCGGGGATAGGCACAAGGGAGAGTAAAGTGCCAACACCAGTTTTTGAACAGTTAAAAAAGTGGTATTAGGAATGGCTTTGGCAGACGCTGTGTGCCTGCCTTTTAGAATGACCATCTTAGCCCCCTGATCAGGGCCGGCTCTACTGTTTTTGCCGCCCCAAGCAGCGCGCCAAATTGTCACCGCGGATGGTGGGGGCAGTCTATGTGCCGTTAGGGTGGCTCACGTGTTTCCGCAGCGGTGGCAATTCGGCAGCTGCTTCTGTCTTCAGCCAGAAGACAGAAGCTGCGCCGCCGCGGACAGCTAAACATAGAAGCTGCCACCGAATTGCCGCCGCCATGGGAATACGCAAGCCACCCTAACGTACACGGACTGCCCCTGCCATCCACAGCAGCAATTCGGCACACTGCTTGCAGGCAAAACAACAGGGACTGCTGCCCCTTGCACATTGCTGCCCCAAGCACCTGCTTGGAATGCTGGTGCCTGGAGCTGGCCCTGCCCCTGATACAACGAAATGAGTGAGGAAATAAGAAAAATGGCAAAAGGCAGACCAGAAGCTGGTACCTTATCCTATTCTTGTTACAACTACTACTTATTATATCACTTGTATAAGATATTTTTGTTCAGAACAAATGATGTAATGAGTTTAATTAATATTATTTAAATCCACAGAGCTAGCAGCCCAGCTAGCATGAGGGAGCGAGGATACAGCCTGACTAGAGGAGGGAGAAGAATTGAATGCTGCTGGTGCAAAATCTGTTTCAAGTCCATCCCCTCCAACAGCACAAAGGCTCCCTGCAAGACTCCTTTCTGCAGGGAAGGAAGTAAATGTACAGCATAGCACAACTGTCTGGGAGCATTATTGTGTTCTTTTATTGTCACACTGCTCCCAAGTCTGAAAAAGCATCATGTGGCTAATAAAGGACAGGACTGAGCTCCAGGAGGCCTGGGATCTATTCTTGACTCTGCCACTGAATTATTGGATGATCTTGGAAAAGTGTTATTGGGCTTGAACCTGCTAGGTGCTGAGCGCCCTGAACTCCCATTGAAGTCAGAGGGAATTGAGAATGCTCAGCATTTTGAAGGATCAAACCCTTAAACATTTTTTGCCTAAGCTTGCCTGCCTGTGAAATGGAGATAATGATACTGTCATACCTACACAGGGGTGCTATGAGTCTTAATTAATGTCTGTAACACCCTCAGATGAAACCTAATATAAAAGTCAAAAGTATTGCTATTTTTGTAATGTGTGTCAAATATTGGTTACTGATCGTGGCAGGATATCAGAACTGATGAACTAATGGTGTGATCCAGTCTCCTGTAGGATATACATGAACTATGTTTAAAATGATCAAATTATCCATGGATTTTATACTAAGGTTAGCATTGCCAATATCTCATAAAATGCTTCTGATTGACCTGGTCAATGGGCACTATGACAGCAAGCTAGACTAAGTGCAGAATGGGAGTTCTTTGAGTGATTGCTCATATCGATTCCAATTAGGTGTGCGCGCGCTGTGTGCACTGTCGTCGGAAAGCTTTTCCCCTAACAGCACCCGTCAGGTTGGCTGTGGAGCTCCCTGGAGTGGCACCTTCATGGCGCTCAATATATGACCCTGCCAACCTGGCGCTGCCTCAGTTTCTTCTTACCACCAGTGACGGTTGTGCGAACCACGGTGACTTGCTTAGCAAGCTCTCCTCGTTTTCCCTTGTTTTCAGTTTAGTTTTGTTTACAGTTATTCCTAGCCTCATTAAATTTAGTTTTAGTGTTTTCGGTTGTTATAGCAGATAGCTGTTGGGAGTAGGGGGGGTCTTCCCCTTCACCCCGACTGCATTCCCTGTTGAGATTCAGGGCATGCCTAAATCCCAAGGGTTTGAACCCTGCAAGTCCTGCAGCAAGTCCTGCAGCAATCCCATGCCAATGGGCGACCCCCACAATGCTTGCTTTAAGTGTCTGGGGGAAACATGACAAGTGGAGCATTTGTAAAGGGTTTTGCCCCAGAACAAAAAGGGAGTGAGACTTTCACTTCAAGCAGTTCCTTATGGAGGCAGCACTTAGGCTGCAACCTACATCAGCACAGCAAGAGCCGGCATCAAGCTCATCGGTGCGCAGCACCCCAGCAGCAGTGGTAGAAGTGGCAACGTGGAAGGACTCAAGGAGAGACCCGCGGTGACACCAAAACAGGCAGGATCAACCTGGCACCAGTCCCATTCCCCAACGCAGAAGTGGCGGAAGTAGAGAAGGAGTGGATCTCCGACTCCGAGACCCACCCTTTTGGAGCCGGCCGATGGGGCGCATCCCAGAGAGGAGCACCCAGGGCTAAAGACTTCGGAGCCAGCACCGTCGACTTTGGCCCTGCAAGGGGGACGGTCGAGTCCAGTGCTGTTGGACTTCCTGAACCAGGTCATTGAGGAAGTGGAATTGCCATACACCCTGAACACCTTTAAGACCGTGAGGGACCTCGCTGCCATGACAGCACCGCAGCCCCGGGTCCTTCAAACCAAGACTCCGGTACCACAACGTGTGGCAACATCTTGAGACAAACCGGCGATGCTTCATCCCTCAGCACTGCCAATGGAGTCCCGGCACCAATTAGACTCGCGACACAGCTCCAGGTCGCGATACCAATCATCGCACCGATCCCCATCATGCAGCAGGTCCCACTCCTGGCACTGATTATCCCAGCACCAGTCAGCATCCTTGTGCAGGACCCGATCTCAGCACTGCTCCCCAGTCCAGCTCTGCTCGGCACTGCCCTGGCCATTGCGGTCCTGCTCCCTGTCTTCGGACTCAGAGACGGAGTCGAGATACTCAGAGCTGGACTGGCACCAGTCAGGCTGTGGAATGCCTAAGGTGGGGGAAGGACGATGGCCTGCGCAGTGGCAGAGACCAATGCAGTGGCCATTTTGGACCCCATGGGCATACTACCAGGCCCAGGGTGTCCAATCCAAAGGTTCCCATTTGGCAGCATCTGAACCACAGGTACCAGAGGCATCAGCGAGCTGCCTCACCCCTAGGGGTGCCAAGGGTACCGGTCACACTATTTCCCGTGGAACCAACCCCGGCTCCTGAGCCTGATCCAGTTGTGGATGGCCCTGACAGAGAGGTGGGACAGGAGGCCTCTGGAGACCAAAAGTGTCAGGAGGACTCTGTTCCCCCATTAGCCTCATAATCGTCCTCCTTGGATGAGGCGGTTGCAGGCACCTCCATCTCTGGACCACCCCCCATAGACAGCTGTGCCCACCAGGACCTCCTTCGCAGGGTGGCGTGAAATATGGGCCTGCAGGCTGAGGAGGTGATAGAATCAGAGGACCCGATGGTCAACATCCTGGTCCTGGAAGGCCCATCCTGGGTGGCTCTATCCCTCATCAAGACTATACATGTCAATGCTAAAACCATTTGGCAGACCCCAGCCTCCATCCCCTCCCATCACGAAGAGTGTGGAAAGGAAGTATTTTGTACTATCTAAGGGGTATGAATACCTCTTCACACACCCGCAGCCTAGCTCATTGGTGGTGGCTGCAGTAAATGAAAAGGATAGGTAGGGATAACAAGCCCCAGTGCCTAACTCCAAGGTCGCCTAGATTTATTTGGGCACAAAGTGTATTCCACGAGGGGGTTACAACTCAGGATTGCCAACCAGCAGGCAATTCTGAGTAGATACAGCTTCAACTCCTGGAACTCGATCCTCAGGTTTAAAGAGCTGGTGCCAACTGAGTCCAGCAAAAAGTTTGGAGTGATAGTGGAGGAGGGCAAGATGGTGGCATGGATCTCTTTACAGGCCTCACTGGGTGCTGTGGACTCAGCGTCACGCACCTCGTCCTCCGGTATCACCATGATCGCCAAGGTTCAACAGACCATGCAGGACCTGTCTTTCGATGGAGCAAGTCTGTTTGCAGAGCAGACTGACTCTTGACTGCATAGGCTAAAAGACTCAAGGGCTACCATGAAATCCTTGGGTATGCTCACCCCAGCAACCCAACGTAAACATGTCAAGCCTCAGCAGCAGTGTTCCTATTCTTCTTGGCCAAGGCAGGACTTTTATAGAAGAAGGGGCAGGAATGGCAGACGCAAGCCTTCCCAGCCCCGGCAGGTCCAAAGCAGGCCTTTTGAAGGTTCGCCTGAGGATGGCGAACCAGCCACAATTCCAGATTCTTGAATCATCTGTCCCACTTCTCACAAGCAACTCCTTATCCAGGAGGTGTGGGCGCTCCATCTTCCAGAGGTGGGGGTTTCCCCAGGTCGATCTGTTCGCCACCCAGAGTAACAGAAAGTGCCCAATGTTCTGCTCCCTCCAGAAACGCAGCCCAGGCTCAAACACAGATGGATTCCTGCTACCCCAGGGAAGCCATCTGCTCTACGTCATTCCCCCATTACCTCTTGTGCACAAGGTCCTGCTCAAGGTCTGCAGGGACGGGGCAGAGATAATTCTGGTGGCATCAGCGTGGCCTCAACAACATTGATACACCACGCTCCTGGAGCTGTCAGCAGTTGCCCTGATCACTTTGCCTTCCCTCCCCGACCTGATCACTCAGGACCACGGTCGCCTTCATCACCCCGACCTGCAGTCCTTCCATCTCACGGCATGGTAGCTTCATGGCTGAACCTCATGGAGCTTCTGTGCTCAGAACAAGTAACAGAGGTCCTACTCAGCAGCACGGAGCCCTCCACTAGAGCCACATATCTGGCAAAGTGGAAAAGATTTACTTGTTGGTGTGACCAGCGTTGTACATCCCCCGTTCAGTCACCCGTATCTCTCATCTTAGAGTACCTTCTGCACCTGAAACAGCAAGGCCCAGCAGCATCCTCCAAAAGGTACATCTTACTGCTATCTCAGCTTTCCACCTAGGAGTATCTGGACGCTCTGTCTTTGCCAACCCTATGGTTGGTTGGTTCCTTAAGGGTCTGGAACAGCTATATCCCCAGATCAGACAGCCTGTCCCTGTGTAGGACCTTAACCTGGTCCTCTCCAGGTTAATGGGGGCCCCGTCTGAACCACTTGCAACTTGCTCCCTTCTCTATCTGCCATGGAAGGTAGCTTTTCTGGTCGCCATTACATCCGCAAGGAGGGTGTCTGAGTTAAAGGCCCTTACCTCAGACCCACCTTATACAGTTTCCCACAGGGATAAGCTACAACTCAGACCTCACTCGGCCTTTCTTCCTAAGGTTGTGCCACACTTCCACACTAGTCAGGACATTTTCCTGCCTGCTTTTTATTGTAAGCCTCATGCCAGTAGCCATGAGCAGAGGCTGCAGTCTGGATGTTTGGCGAGCACTAGCCTTCTACATCGAGCACGCCAAGCCATTCAGGAAGTTGAACCAGTTGTTCATAGTGGTGGCAGACTGGATGAAAAGGCTCCTGGTCTCATCTCAAAGAATAGCCTCCTGGATCATGTCATGCATCCACACTTGCTACGAGATGGCCAAAATACCTGCCCCGGTTCTTACAGCACGCTCCACAAAGGCACAGGCCTCATCAGCGGTGATCCTGGCCCACGTCCTGATACAAGAAATCTGCAGGGCAGCAACTTGGTCCTTGGTACATATGTTCACCTCTCATTACGCCATCATCAGGCATGCCAGAGATGATGCAGCTTCCAGCAGAGCGGTGCTCCAATCAGTGATTCCATTCCTACCCCACCATCTAGGTAAGGCTTGGGAGTCACCTAATTGAAATCTATATGAACAATCACTTGAAGAAGAAAAAACAGTTACTCACCTTCTCATAACTGTTGTTCTTCAAGATGTGTTGCCTATGTCCATTGCAAACCCACCCACTTTCATTTCTGTCAGAGTAACCAGCAAGAAGGAACTGAGGCGGCGCTGGGTTGGCTGGGTCATATATTGAACACCATGAAGGCGTCACTCTATGGGGCTCCACACCTGACCCAATGGGTGCTGTTAGGGGTAAAACTTTCAGATGACTGTGCACCCAGAAGAACAACAGTTACGAGAAGACGAATAACCATTTTTTCTCCCTTATCTGAGGTGGACTAAAATGCAAATTACATCCTTAACTGAGGAAAATATTTAATTTGTTTAATTGGACTTTTAGAGTTTTATTTTATCATCTTGAACTTTACCAGTTTTTCATAAACCCTGTATGCAGAGTTCCAAGCCATACATGTTTTTGTGGCTTCTTCTGCAAATACAGTACGCAGTGTAGAAAAGTTTTATGAACTAGTTATGGGAAGGGTCAAATACGTATCTCCATAAAACTAGTTAGAAAAGGAACAGAACATAGCAGATATTTTTAAGCCACTTTATAAAATTAAGAACTGGAAAATAACAATTTTCTGTAAGCCATTTTCTTTTATTTAAACATAATACTGAGAATTCTCTTTAATACAAAGATTTATTGAGATTTCTATTAGCAAACATGGATAATTCATGTTGGCTGAAAATCTTTTTAAAAACATGTATGTACAAATGCGTATTTATGTTGGCGAGTATTTTTGAATCAGGAAATAAGGTTGAGAACATTTCAGTAGATGTAAGGCAGAGGAACTGCAGATGAAGCAGAAGAGGAGAAAGGGATGGAGGAAGAAATAGGTGTGTCAGAAGTTAAGAGAAAAGGTGATAAAGGTGCAAGTTGCATACAGTACAAGACAGAAAGGAATCAATGAGGAGGAAACCAAATATTGAAATAAAGAAGTGATGATGGTAGTCAGCTGGGAAGAGCCACAGAACAGGGAACTGATAATCGTATGTCCTGTATGTTGCTGAGGAGAAAGCTCAAAAAGGAAGTGAGAATGTTTAAAGTACAGTGTATATTGAAAAATTGTCCCCTACTTTATTCCAGGCCATCATGTATAATTTTGGTTTTATTTGATTTGCCGTGAAGTGTATCGTGCAGGGTCATCCTTTGTAGAGAGGTTTGTTTTCTTCTTCCCACCCTCCCTGCCTATGCAAAGCTTAAAGAAGCATAAATATGTTTTCCCTGTGGTTTAGCAGTCTTCATTTTGTGTTACCTGCCTTCCTGAATTCACAAGCATTAATTTCCTCAGAGCTCTTGAGTCTTTTTATTTGGTCTCTGCTCTCTGTTTGCCTCTAGTGTGCCCCAGAAAGCACATGGTAGCAGCACTGTGGTGAATACATCCCTGTATTCATACCTTACATACGAGTGTAATAATCTTCATACCAAATATGCCTTGTGAGGTATCATTTGAAAATTATAACTTTCTGGTTAATAATATCATGGTGAAATGTATGTAGCAATAGATTTAAAGTTATAAATTGCACCGAATGATGTTGGTGGCACATGTTCAAACTCAAATAGCCCCAGTTAGGAAGAACTGGTCAAGCAGGTCTTAAAGGAATGGGGGTTTACCTCAGTTTACATATAAGGTGTAAACAGGGTCCTCAGACAGTGAGGGAGGGAAGACAGGAGACAAGAAAAATCTGTATTTATGCAAACAGATGTGAGAAGAAACAGCATGGAGAAACAGTAGCTTTCACTAGTATGCACCATGTTGCCTCCTTTACTATTTGAATAAACTCGGCTTTGAGGGGTAACCTAGAGGAAAATGGGGGGACTGGACTATGAGAGTAACGGGGCAAAAACACCTCTCTTTTTTCATCTAAGACGACAAAGAGAAACAGCCATTGAACTTTGGGAGTAGATCCTGGCCTGAGAGTTTGGTCAGCAGTGGTACTGGGAACGTGTGGTAAGGGAGTTCACCCTGAACCAAGTCCAGCTTGTTAACTTTAGAAAGCATTCTATCTTTATTTTTCTTGTAACCATTTCTGACTTTAATGTTTCATTACTTGTACTGACTTAAAATCTGTCTCTTTGTGAGTAAATAAATGTGTTTTATTCTTTAATCAAAACTAATCCAGTGTTGCGAATTGTTTGAGTAACACTATTTAAGGTAGCCAACAGTTGTATATTGATCCCCTGAGAGGGGCAATGGACCTAATATATCTGGACTATCCAGGAGAGGGCTGGACAGCGCAAAACACACATTTTTTTGGGGGTGGGGAGAAGGAATCCTGGATGAGGGGTGTTTTTAAGGTCACCCTGCGCAGTACTGACCAAGACTGCTGGAAGCCAGTGTGGCTGGTATTTGCTGACAGGCTGCTGTGGTCCAGAGCTGCTGGACCAGGGCTATACCCAGACACTCAGGGTATGACCTGCATGCTTCTTGGCTATTTGTGAGGAGCCCATGTTCGGATCTACAGCAGCCAAGCATTGTGAGGCACCCCAAGTTGCAGGGCAAGCGGTGACACAGCCTCTCACAGGTCTGGATTGAATACCAGAATGTCATGAGCACCCAAAACTTTCTAAGGTCGTGCATCACTTTTTAAAACATTATTATTATTACTATTGATTAATTTATGTTAGAGTAGCAGCCAGACGCTCCAGCTTAAATCAGAGCCCCGTTCTGCTGGGCACTGTATGTACACTCTGCTTCAAAGACCTTAGAATCTAAATGGACAGAACAGATTAAGGATGGGAGAAAGGAAGCATTATTATCCCTGTTTTACAGATGGGGAACTGAGGCACAGAGATTGACTTATATGAAGTGGCACAGGGAGTTTGTGGCAAAGCTGGAATTAAATCCAGTCCTAGTCTAGTGCCTTAACCAAGAAATCTTTTTTCCTCTCCAAAGCAGGCCTGGAACACAAACTATGCAGGATAGAGATTCATATGTGATTCAAACTCAAAGAGAGTTTGGCAATTCTGTTGGGAAGACCAAGAGACTCAATCTTGGGGCAGTTGCTCCAGGTTCTTCCTCACCCTGCTTACAGTTGGCATTTTTCATTATCTTCGTTTTAGTGGTATTACTGGAATCTGTTCAGGGTGCACTGGCTCACCTTGCAAGCTGTTCTTGGGTTCCTAACATAGCCCTCTAGATGCTCTTTCAACTTGTTTTAGCAGCTACTTCCAAAATATCCCAAATGCACAATTTTATTTTGTACATTTTTTTATGCAGGGTAAATTCCCCAGGGATGCTCTCTCCTCTATGATTATTTGAGCTATGGGAGGAGAAAATCTTATCCCTAAACAGAAAAGTGCTGTAAGAAAGAACAGTTTGGAAATGTAAACAGTGTCAAAGGGGAAAGCGCTGCCTCTTCCTCTTCCCAGCTGCCTTCAGACTTCCTTTGAAGGAATACTTTTGGTGACCAGGATCTTATTTGGGGCACCAAGTAGAAGGGGCAGATGTTATGATCAGTTATAGAAACCACTAGCATTTTGGTTGCACATTTTTAAAGGGACTGAGAAGACTCTTTCAGGTATTCAAGAGACTCTTCAAGAGGCTTTGTGGAAGTCCAGTTACAGATGCATAGTTTGTGTTGGGACATCAGAAAAGGAAATATTATTTAGATAACTTAAATAAGAGGTAGCTTGGGTAAAACATGTTATTGACACACAAGTTACGTAACTGATGGCCATGGAGGGGTTATATTTTCATTACTTCTCAGCATTAATTTGAACGTTGGAAGAAAGATGTGCCTGTTAAGAAGACAAAAAATAATGTAATCTGATATAGACGCCTGCATTTATTTCCTTCGGATGAGAAATTACTGTTTGCCAGCCCTTTTTCAAATCTGATCTCTGCAGCTTAATTGGCAATAATACAAATGTTAACAACTGTATAAGAGATGTTATTGAGTCCACAACAGTAGCCATGGTTACCTGCATACTTTCATTGCTTTATTAATGTGTAATTCATTTTTTTTCTGGAAATACCATTACCATGTAACATAATATAATACAGCCTCTTAGCGGGTATTACGGTGAAAAGGAGAGCATCTCTCAGTGAACCTGAAAGCTGTTTATATCAGACTGGATTATATACAGAACATACCACCTAGATATTATAGATCCTGTAAACGCTGTATCATAACAGAGGGAAAAGAGAATCCTACAAGTTTCAAGTGATATTACTCTAGAACGTTTCACAATAAAAGAAGATATCTTTTAATATCTTTTGGCATTAAAAAATATGGTCTCTGATTTACACTGGTGGGCGTAGCTGATTTTGTGGTCAGAGTGCCCTTTCCCTCTGCTTCCTGTGTCCAGATAGTGCTCTGAAAAATTGTGCTACTGGTGAATCTCAATAAAAATAATTAGCCAGATCTAGATCCCTGCTCAGTCCTTTTACTGCCAGTCAGGTGGCACAAACTGGAGGGAGAACTGATTTAAATAGATAGCTGGGGACTCTGCTGATGTAGGGAAATCCCAGGATAGGATCAACCGTTCCTGCCCCACCTCAGCCCAACATAAGGGCCTGCTGGGGTTGGGGTATGTAACTGGAATGCAGTCCTGGACCAACAGATTGGAATCTATGGAGCAGTTACTGCCAACATAACCTAGAACATCCTTAAAGTTACTCTAATTTGTACTAGGGAACAAACTCTCTCCCATCTACCCCCACTATCAGAGGGATGGAAAGGTGGTATAAAGTTACCTAAGCCCTCTGCTCCTTGGCTTCTCGCCCTCCACCTCACCCCAGTATGATGAGCATAGGTGAAGTGCACCAGATTTTTTTCCAGATTAATGGAAAGCAAATAATTAACTGCACCAGATTTTCCAACTGCACATTAGTTTAGTTAATAAAGAGAATAATAAATAATATTTCCACTTCAGAATATCTCAGTGCTATGCAAATATTAATGCATTCAATTTTACAAGAATGCTGAAGCCCATATATTCAGGATTTAGGTTGGTTTGTTTGTTTTTAGTGGGATGTAGTGAAATTCATCCTGAATGCATAACCACTGTAAATCAATTTAAAATAACAGAGAAATAGCACCTAAAGACGGTGGATTGGTGTTTTGTTTCTACAGGATTGTTTGATCTGATTTCTTTCAATACAAAGTTTCTTTATACTATTTCTACACTGTTCCATAGCATGACATAGCATACTTTGCATGTCTAACAGCATTTAATTGAACATGTATATAAACTGCATTTTAAAATACTGTTACTTGCATGTCAGTTTACAATGAAATCAGGGTATTGATCGGTTGCTGCATTGGCTTGAAATAAAGACCAAATACTGTAATATTTAAAGATGACATTGCAAAATTACTAGTATTGCCTGATGAAACCATGTTGAAAAGAATGATAAAGCTTTGATAAGCCAGACCCGTTTTCAGTGCATCTCCGAGGACAAGTAGGATGGCATTTAGATTAAAAGTTCCATAGCAAAGCCGGCTGTTGCCTCAGTCTGGCTTCTGTTGCTGCTCCAGGGCTGCCAGGTTGGTGCTATTTATAGACGTTACCCTATATCTCTCCATGTGCACAGACATACTACTCTCTCAGAAGTTGTTTTGTTTCTAAAGAAGTGACGTCTGTTTTATTTTCTGGTCCTTCGCAGGGTAGTTTGTTCTGTATCATGCAAAGGGAGTGAAGCTTGACACATCAAAAATCTGCACCTTGTACATTCTCTTGCTTTGTATTTTTCTATTGTTTATGTAAAATGAACTCCTTAATTTCTGTTTGTGTACTCTCCACATGCAAGACATCGAGCTTAATTTAGCCCTGGTATATGCTGACTTCAACCAGTTGAGTTTAGGGCTGCTCTCAGCAGAAAATCTGGCGGGAGGAGATGATCAGGAGGGGTGGTGCCAAGAGCCTGCAAACCCCACTTCTCCAGGGAGTCAGCAGCATAGCCTCTGACTGGGGAAGAGGCATGGCGAGGAGACTCAAAAGATGCATTGATTTATCAAATCTCCCAGTGAGCCCCTGGCCAGGAGGGCTCATGGAACTTTAGTCAGAATTTAAACCTGCCCTCCCTGCAGTTACTGGTAGTGCAAACAGTGTCCGACCCAGAAGCACAGCTGCTCCTGATTTTCACCTGCTGTGCCAGCAGAATTGAGACAATAGCTGCTGATTTCCCAACTAAAATACCAGTTACAGATTTCACTCTTCACAATGGACAAGAGTGTTGGTTGTAACCCATACCTCTGAGGGAATGCATTGGTAGTACTCCTGCTGGAGGGCTATGGTTTGGGGAGGAGTGGAGAAGCTGCGGAGTTCTATGTAATCTGTTAACGAATTTCTCATTCAGAATGATAGATCTGTGCTAAAATGTATCGTGTCAGTGCCTCGATTTTTCATTTAACTTGAGATAAAAATTGCAGGAGTTTTTTCAATTTCTGTTAAATTTAGAATCTTAGGGAAGTTGGAGTTGTTTCATTTGTGGGTATGAACGAGACAGTCATTTTTAATCAATTATAAATGATGAGGGTATTTTCCCCTCCCCCTCCCTTTTCTGACTTCTCACAGCTGTAAACATCCCTCATTTTCTTTCACACACAGCTGCTGTGGTTTTTACTGATCAATTAACTTTTTGGCATTAAAAATTAGCAGAATGAAATAGACTAAAGAGGAAAATAAGAGCATAGTAGTTGTACCTGATTTCTGTGGTTGCAGAAATAAAAACTCACTATAGAAATATGCTTAACAAGAATAAGAGAAATTGAAAGACACATAACACATATGTTAACAGGTAAACTAGTGATTGGAAAAATGTATCAAGTGGGATGAAGTGATTGAAAACAAATCATTGATATACTTTATACAAGAGTATGGATTTTTACTTAATACTGTAACTAGTATTGTCTAAGTTCAGTGGTGTTCCCTTATCTTGTATATCTAAAACCCTCCCTTGTTCAAGATATTTGTATTGTGTGCAAATCTATTTACCTCTAATTTTAAAGAAGTTGTAATTAAAGAGCCTATTAGTGTAGTTACAAAGGCCTGATCCTGCAGCCTAATTCACAGTACTGTGGCTATAGTGGGGTTCCCTCTGAATGCAATGCTTCTGTGTGTGTGGATCAACTTTCAAGACTAGGGCTGTTTGATTCTAAACATGATTTATGTCCTTACTCAATTTCTGTAAAATAAGAAATATCCTTACTACCAAAATAGGAATTTGGAAAGGGAGAAGGGTGTGTGTCGCTGGAAGAACTCTTACTTTAGTTTTGTTACAGTGGACTAGAATTTGGACTGTCCTCTTGTGACATTCCAAAAAGTACGAAGATCGTTCCCTACACCTCAGAATTCCCCCGGCATCTTCTGAATTATGCTTTAAAAAGAAAAAATTATGTGCAAAACTGTAATAATTTTCCATTTGTGTTCTCTTGAAATCACTACTTCAGCTTGTCTCAATAAAAAATTAAACTTATTTTCTGAGGAATAAAAGAAGCTTTCCCTCTGGTTGTAAAATAAAGTTTTGATTGGGGCTGTGTGTGTGTTGGTTTATACTACAAGTATGTGTGGGTTTATACTAGCAATAAAAATCTCTCTCTTTTAATTGCCTTCATCCTTCCTGGATCTAAATACGGGATATGATGTACAGTAGGCCCAGGACAAAATATGAGGACAGCAAGAAAAATAATTTTGAGATGTGGGATCAGATTCCTTAGCATAAATAACATTTTCTCCAACCTCTATTTCATACTTTCACACTACTGATGACAATTTTAATAGTAGTAGTGGGAGAACACCAGGTAAATGTCTGGAGTGGATTTTTCCTTATAATGAGGTGTCTCTTCCTAACTTACATTGGCATGGATGATATTAAGGAACAGAGCATGACATATTGTTTGATCCTTTCAGCTGAGCTGATGGTTGACACTTTGCAATGAATCTTGCTTACCAAATCTCAGGCCTGGTTTGGGCAGGCTTTGAGCTGGCTATAGTATTTCAGTCTAATGAATCAAACTATGGTCCCAACTCTGAGTGTCCTCAATTCATGTTGAGAAGCACTTCACAGAATTGGGCCTACAAAGGAGAAGGCCAGACATAGGGAGACTAACTGGGAACTCTGTTGACAGTCTCAGCAGAGAGGCCAAGAATTAAATTGTTGGAAAAACTGACAGGAGTAGATCTTCAGCTGCTGTAAATTGTCAGAGCTCCATTGACTGCAGTGGAGCTATGACAGTTTACACCACTTGAGGCCTAGAGGTGATCCCTCCAGTGTATGGTTGAGACAGATTGTATACTAGCACCGCTCATGTTGTTGTTATTCTGTGGATACTTCATTCCCCTGGGCTAGTAATCAGGCACTTTTCACCAGTCCTAATATGACTTTCAAAAGGGAAACCTTTACCATTTCAAAACTGTGTCTCGGTTATTTCATTTCATTTTCTTCCTGTTGTTTCCTTTTTCAGATTACAAACCTTTCCCCTCCTGTCTTCTTCTAAGAACAACTTGAATATTCATCAAAAGATAGTTCTACGAAGAGGTTTTGTATCAGATTTGCCCTGAGATGAACCTAGATTTGGGCCTTGCGCTGGAAGGAACAATATTAGTGTTTTAGTTTTATTACCCAAGTCTTGGTTATTTATCTTCCACGTCAGCATCTCAAAACCATGTACCCAACCTCCATTCCCTCCTCCTCCCCCTCTCTGTTTTTCTGGCTGCTTCTTTCTTGTAGTTGCAAGGGGAAAAAAAGTTCTCCTCCTCCTTGAATATTTCTTTCCCTGAAGATTTGAGGCAACACATTTATTTTCTGCTAATGGAATTCTTTCCATGGCAGCAAATTATGACTTTGCAAAAACATAGATTGTTGTAAACTGTCAGTATCCAAGTGAAGTTGCAGCCATACAGAGTCAAGTTTGAGTTTGGGCTCCCACTGTTACCAGCTCACGTGCACGTACACATACTCAACCACTTTTAAATAGAACTGTTGTAGAATAGATGGCCTAGTTAGATTATTTTTAGTTTTTGACCTTTTCAGATATGAACTACAACACATTAAAACATAATGAGGTGGCACTATTATTTATTTCATAGGACAGGTCCAAGGTGAAATATCAACATGAGGAGGGAGGAAGAATAAAGACTCTGATACACTATCATTTTTAGTAACAAATGGCCAGTTTCTTTTGGTAACTCTAATTTTACATGAGTCTGATAGGGCATACCTACTGCACACTCAGAGTGTGTGGGGAAGGGTTAGCAGCCGACAGATGGGAAAAGGGTAAGGGCTAACTCAGCTAAATTATCAGATTTGATGACTGGAGAGAGATCCCTGCTGGGAGTCACATAAGAGAAAGGTGCAAAGAGAAGGCCACAGGGTTGACAGCCTGAGTGCAATAAAATCTCTCTCCTTCCTGCTATGATCATAGCAGGGGCAATTGCTGAACCTGCTTGGAACAACTGACCAAGGGTTGTGATAGAATTGCCATCTCTGGAAAATTTTAAATCAAGATGGGAGGTTTTCCTAAAAGCTATGTTCTAGTCCAAACAGGAATTAAATCAGGGAAGTCCTATGGCCTGTGTTACAGAGGAGGTCAGACTAGATGATCACAGTGGTCTCTTCTGATGTTATTTATGAATCTATGAACCTCACTGACGAGAAGTGCTGGGAGGGAATTGGTGAGCTTATCTCCTGGCTACCCAAGGAGAGCCGGCATGACCTGGTTATATCTGAGTCAGAGACTGTATCAACTGTTGTTAACACATGGAGAAAACCCATCTTAACCCTTCAGACTCAATTGATGGACTCTCATTTACTCTGGGTCTGTGCTGGGCTTGATAGGAGCAGGAGCTTCATTAGCTTTTTGTGTTGCTCCACAAAGTCTTGGAAGGTATTTTGAATGCTGATCCAGCTGCTTCCTTCTTTATTAAGTTTTGGGAACCTACTGGCTCCACAAGAGAGACTAGCTGTTTGGGCTGCAAATGGAATCTTGCTACAAGCAAAACACTCGGTGAGTAACTTTTATATACATCCCTTCTACCTTTTCTCTTTTTCAGACATGTTGAAAGCTGAATTGGATGATAATATACAGGATCCACTTCATATTTCTTAAATCCATTTACTTGTTTGGATGCTTGGCTAGCTAAACTTAGCCTCCTGATTTAGAAGTCATGTTGGAGACTGTTAACAGTCCAGCTACAAGTTCAAAGCAAATAAATATGGACCTGACATAGTCAAACAGCCTGACCTTCCTAAGAAACAGTAAACCAACAGAAAATTACACTTGAAAGATATTTTTCATTGAAGTGCTTGCAGGGGGAATTCTTGACACGTTCCAATGTGCTTCTCAAGCATCCTTGTGTTCCTCAAGGAAAGTCCTGCCATCTTTTTCATAACCCATGATAAACCCCTGTGAATAAAGATTATTGGAAAATCTCCACTGGGCAATGCCCATGCTGTTTCTTTAGATGTGGTACTGCCCCTAAAACAGCAATGAGAGTAGCATGCTTTTCTGAGTATCATCAATGAATGCTGAAAACACACGGGGACTTTTTTTAAGTTCCAGAGGGTTCAAGATGACAGTAAAGCTCAAAATTAAGAGGAATATTTTCAACCTGAACATTTGAATTTGGCAATCAGTGTGTCATTTTAATAGTAGTAGTATAGTTAGCTAGCTATATTTTATCTACAGTAGCTGAAATAAAGATTTGTTAACTGATTTGTTCCCCTCCTATGCATTCTCTTTCTGTTACTTTTATTGAATGTTGTGCCGCTTTCAAGGAATTTTCCTCCCCAAAGCCAGTTACACCGAGTACAGTGCCACCAGGAATCCTCTCACTATTGTATGTCCAAGGGCACCAGGGTACAGCTTATTCATCATTCCATCACATACATCTTCCAATGACTGAACTTGATCAATGCATTGAGCAAAAGCATTTTAAAATAAAAAAGCCAGTGTGATCAAAGCCAAATAGGCACATATGTATTTTCTACTTAAAGACAAAAGGCAACATGTTATGACTGTTTTAATGTTCATACTTTGCTATAGTAAGGTAAAAGCCATGTGAGGTATGTTATAAGATTGACCATAAGCATTCATCTCATCTGCCACACGTATTAGTAGAGTATTCCTGTACCTAGGCTCCCACACCTGGTGGAAAGCCTAGATAAACCCAGGGTATATAATGCAGGTATTAGTACACGCTAGGTATCTTTCTTTTAGACCCTGCTCCTGTTCTGCATTACTCTTATTAGCATCACCAGTCCCAAACATCATGACAGAGTTAAAAATAATAACTTGTAGAGATTCTTTTTATTTGCCTCTTGGTGTCATAGTCTATTGGGTTCGTTTTTTTCAAGCTATTCTTCACAACCATGAAGACTAGAAATTTGTGTTTTCTGTTCATTATACCGAGAGCTTAACCAGACCTGTAAATGTCAGTGTCCTGTACGGGAATAAGTACCAGTGAGCAGAGTACTTTTTTTCCAGTCTTTTGCATTCAGTACATTATTATCTATGATTTATTGTTTATGCTACTGTAGTTGTGAGGCCAGAACCCTGTTGTGCTAGGCGCAGTAGAAACACAGAGCAGAAAGACAGTCCCCACTCCAAGGAGCTTACAGTCTAAGACAGGAGACAACGGATGGATACAGATAGATGGGGAAATACAAGGAAACTATGGGTATGTCTACGCTACAGGATTATTCCAATTTTACATAAACCGGTTTTGTAAAACAGATTGTATAAAGTCGAGTGCACGCGGCCACACAAAGCACAATAATTCGGCGGTGTGCGTCCATGTACCGAGGCTAGCGTCGATTTCTGGAGCGTTGCACTTTGGGTAGCTATCCCGTAGCTATCCCTTAGTTCCCACAGTCTCCCCCACCCATTGGAATTCTGGTTAGATCCCAATGCATGATGGTGCAAAAACTGTGTCACGGGTGATTCTGGGTAAATGTCGTCACTCATCCTTTCTCTGTGAAAGCAACAGCAGATAATCGTTTCGCGCCCTTTTTCCCTGGATTGCCCTGGCAGACGCCAACATGGCAACCATGGAGCCCATTTTGCCTTTGTCACTGTCACTGTATGTGTACTGGATGCTGCTGACACTGGATGCAGTGCTACACAACAGCATTCATTTGCCTTTGCAGGTAGCAGAGACGTTATCAGTCATTCTGTACCGTCTGCTGCTGTCATGGGTGCTCTGGCTGGCATTCACTGAGGTCGGCTGGGGCGCAAAGACAAAAATGGGAATGATCCCAGGTCATCCTCCTTTATGTTTTATCTAAAAATAGAGTCAGTCCTGCTAGAATAGGGCAAGTGTACTAGAGAACCAGTGTATCAGAGAACCAGAGAGCACAGCCGCTCCATGTCAGATCCAGCAGAAATGATGAGCTGCATGCCATTCGTGGGGGTGCCCCTGCAACAACCCATCTATTGCTTCCCTCCTCCCCCAACCTTCCTGGGCTACCATGGCAGTGTCCTCCCATGTGTGATGAAGTAATAAAGAATGCAGGATAAGAAACACTGACTTTTTAGTGAGATAAAATGAAGGGAGCATCCTCCAACTGCTATGATAGTCCAGGCAGTACAGAACTTTTCTTTAGACATGAAAGGGGGGGGCTGATGGAACTCAGCCCCCAGTTGCTATGATGAGGACGGTTACCAGCTGTTATGTACCATCTGCTGGGAGTGATCGGGAGTCATTCCTATTTTTACCCAGTGCCCCGGCTAACCTCCCTGAGGACAGCCAGGAGGACTCACAGATTGATGACGAGGATGGCTATTAGTCCTTTTGTACTGTACGTCTGCCACTGGGAGGGAGGGGAGAGGATGTTGCTGTTCAGTGCCGCAGCACCGTGTCTGCCAGCAGCATGCAGTAGACATAGGGTGACATTGAAAAAAGTCAAGAAATGATTTTTTCCTTTTCTTTCATGGGGGGAGGGGCGTAAATTGACAGAGCTATACCCTGAACCACCCCGGACAATGTGTTTAACCCTACAGCATGGGGAGCTCAGCCAAGAATGCAAATGCTTTTCGGAGACTGCAGGACTGTGGAATAGCTGGAGTCCTCAGTACCCTCTCCCTCCCTCCATGAGCGTCCATTTGATTCTTTGGCTTTCCGTTACGCTGTACACAGCACTGTGCTGGTGGACTCTGTATCATAGCCTGGAGATTTTTTTCAGATGCTTTTGCTTCATCTTCTGTAACGAGCTCAGAATAGAACAGATTTGTCTCCCCATATAGCGATCAGAATCCAGTATCTTCCCGTTTACGGTCCATGCTGGAGCTCTTTTTGGATTTGGGACTGCATCGCCACCCGTGCTGATCAGAGCTCCACGCTGGGCAAACAGGAAATGCAATTCAAAAGTTTGCGGGGCTTTTCCTGTCTACCTGGCCAGTGCATCCGACTTCAGATCGCTTTCCAGAGCGGTCACAATGGTGCACTGTGGGATACCACCCGGAGGCCAATACTGTCAATTTGCGGCCACACTAACCCTAATCCGACATGGCAATACCGATTTCAGCGCTACTCCTCTCGTCGTGGAAGAGTACAGAAACCGGTTTAAAGAGCCCTTTATATTGATATAAGGGCCTCGTGTGGATGGGTGCAGGGTTAAATCAGTTTAATGCTGCTAAATTTTGTTTAAATGCGTAGTGTAGACCAGGCCTATGAGACCCCTTTGGTCAGCATGACAGACAGTGGTCTCAGCCCACAAGCAGCCTAGCCATTGTAAAGTTTTCTGTAGGCCTCGTGGAGAAGGGGAGTGTTTGCAGGTAAATAATAAGAGAGTTTTGTGGTGTTTACAGTGAGCTTCTCCAAGCATGTGCTGCAGCCTGGGAAAAAGAGAGGTGTTTGAAAATTCAGCAAGTGGGAGATAGGGGCTGACAGCACAGTTTTATGTGCTACTGTAGAACTAGAGATGGAATAGACTTACTGCTTATTTAGTCCCTTTCCTGCCAAGGATAGGATTGTTCTTTGTAGTCTAGTCCTAAGTGATGAGACGTCCATCACTTTCCTTGCAGACTGTTCCACAGTCTAAGAGAACTTGCTGTCAGGAATTTTTTTCGTGACACTTAGCTTAAATTTACCATTTCCTAATTTCAGCCGGTTTTCTTTATCTGTACTTGTCTGTAGTGCTAAATTTCTCTGTGTTCCTGCTTTTGACACCCTTCCAATATTTTTTTAAAACTGCTTAGCCAAGCTGTATCTATTTTGTTTCTTCATTCCTTCCTCCTAGATTAATTTCTTCAGTGCACTGATTCTGTGGACTAATTGTCTCAAGTGAAGTGAATATATGAGTTATACTTTTTTGTAGTTTTGCTCAAGTACTTTCACACATTGTGGACTCAGTCCTGTGACATGAGTTGTGCTTGGAAAGCATACTTCCCTAGGGAGCAAGATCTGCCTTTTTGCTCAAGTTACTTGTGCTGTTCTGGGCATGCTGAGCAACTTCGAGTTGTTTTAAGATGAATTTACTCAGGTCTGTATATTAGATAAGGCAGATTAGAAGGTTAAAGAAGTAATGGCACCAATACGCCTCACTTGCCCTTTCTTGCCATGTCTGATGCATTGTCACTGACTTTGTTCTGAGAAAAAAAAATTTAAAAAATTCAGTTTGGAAACAACTAAATGTTTTGTTTTGAGTCAGTTTAACAATAAACTGCATTTCCCTGTTGTGATTGTTTGCCTTATGGGAACAGGTTTCAGAGTGGTAGCCATGTTAGTCTGTATCAGCAAAAACAATGAGGAGTACTTGTGGCACCTTAGAGACTAGCAAATTTATTTGGGCATAAGCTTTTGTGGGCTAAAACCCACTTCATCAGATGCATGGAGTGGAAAATACAGTAGGAAGATATTTATATATAACAGTACATGAAAAGATGAGAGTTGCCTTACCAAGTGAGGGGTCAGTTCTAATGAGACAATTCAATTAAAGTGAGATATTATCAACAGGACAAAAAGTCACTTTTGTAGTGGTAATCAGGGTGGCTATTTCAAACAGTTGACAAGAAGGTGTGAGTAACAGTAGTGGGAAATTAGTATGGAGAAATTAGCCAGCAATGCCCCCTGCCATGTACATTGGCCAAACCAGACAGTCTAAATGCAAAAGAATAAATGGACATAAATCAGATGCCAAGAATTATAACATTCAAAAACCAGTCAGACAACACTTCAACCTCCCTGGACACTCAATAACAGACTTAGAACTGGCAATTCTTCAACAAAAAAACTTCAAAAACAGACTCCAATGAGAAACTGCAGAACTGGAATTAATTTGCAAACTGGACACCATCAAATTAGGCTTGAATAAAGACTGGGAGTGGATGGGTCACTACAAAAACTAAAAACTAATTTCCCCCTACTGTTACTCACACCTTCTTGTTAGTCTCTAAGGTGCCACAAGTACTCCTCATTGTTTTTGCCTTATGGGAGTTATAGTTCTGATCTGATGTTCCCGTTCTCTGCCGTGGACTGGCTCCTGTTATGCATCGCACCACTTAGTTTGCGGGGACACTGCACTGCATGGAGAAACTGTAGTCCATCCAGTGAGCTCAGCCTGTAGAAGAGAATGAGGGGCATCAGCCACCTCACACTGCAAATCCCACAAAGCAATGTGCCATAATAGGGAAATGCAGTGCAACATTGAACTGATTCAAAACAGAATATTTTGTGTTTGGTTTTCCTAATGGTTTCTGGGTTCAGCTGGTATGTTACTGAGTTTCCTGGGAGCCTTTGTCACCTCCTTTTTATTTACATAAAGGCATACACTTTTTAATAAATACCACAGCTTCCGGTTAGTTCCTCATGCAAGAAAGGTGGAAAATGGAGGGGATGATGCTGAATAAGCCAGTCAGAGTAAGTTAACAGATTTGGATTTAAATTTTGGAGGAAGTTAGTTGAAGCCCCACATCAGAAAATAACCATTTCTGAGAGGAGGAAGTTTGAAAACTTGGATAGGTGTAAGACGTTGGCAAATTCTTATAGCGCTTGGTAAAGTTTCCAATGGCTGGTTTGAGGGAACTCTGTTGGAAAGATGAGGAGGAGAAAGGGTAAGTCTTACGTGTGTGCATGGGAATGTAGAGGGCAGTCTTTGGTTAAACCACATGGCATGGTGTTCCATAATGTTCACGTATGTAGTAAGGAAGCACAATTCCAGCAACTACAGGAATCAGTGGGTGAAATTCTATGACCTGTGTTTTGTAGAAGGTTAGACTAGATGATCATAAAAGTCCCCTCTGGCCTTAAATCTGTGAGATGTTGTATTGCAGTCTTGCATTGAAGGATAGTTTGATTGTGTAGGTGGCACATAAGTAGCGGTTGGGTATTCCATATGGGAAATGACTGCTTAGGAAGGAGTACTGCAGAAAGGGATCTTGGGGTCATACTGGATCACAAGCTAAATAGGAGTGAATAGTGTAACACTGTTTCAAAAAAATCAAACATCATTCTGGGCTGTATTAGCAGGCGTGTTGTAAGTAAGACATGAGAAGTAATTCTTTCGCTCTACTCCGCCCTGATCAACGGGAGTATTGTGTCCAGTTCTGAGCGCCACTTTTCAGGACACATGGACAAATTAGAGAAAGTCCAGAGAAGAACAACAAAAATGATTAAAGGTCTAGAAAACATGACCTATGAGGGTGTATTGGAAAGGGAAATTTGTTTAGTCTGGAGAAGAGAAGACTGAGAGGGGACATGATAGCAGTTTCCAAATACATAAAAGGTTGTTACAAAGAGGAGGGAGAAAAATTGTTCTCCTTTACCTCTGAAGATAGGACAAGAAGCAATGGGCTTAATTTGCCCCAAGGGTGCTTTAGGTTGGACATTAGGAAAAACTTCCTGTGAGGGTAGTTAAGCAATGGAATAAATTACACATGGAGGTTGTGGAATTTCCATCATTGGAGATTTTTAAAAGCAGGTTAGAAAAACATCTGTCAGGGATGGCCTAGATTGGGGTAGGCAACCTATGGCACAGGTGCCGAAGGCTGCACATGAGCTGATTTTCAGTGGCACTCACACTGCCCGGGTCCTGGCCACTGGTCCGGGGGGCTCTGCATTTTAATTTAATTTTAAATGAAGCTTCTTGAACATTTTAAAAACCTTATTTACTTTACATAAAACAATAGTTTAGTTATATATTATAGACTTTTATGGAAAGAGACCTTCTAAAAATGTTAAAATGTGTTACTGGCACACGAAACCTTAAATCAGAGTGAATAAATGAAGACTCGGCACACCACTTCTGAAAGATTGCCGACCCCTGGCCTAGATAATACTTAGTCCTGCCATGAGTGTAGGGGATTGGACTAAATGACCTCTCAAAGTCCCTTCCAGTCCTATGATTCTATGTCTGGTATGGTACAGTGATGTGGGCACATGGTTCACATTGTCTCAGTTTGAAGATGTACCCTGTGCAGGAGTACAGATTTCTCATTATATTGGGATGAGGAGTTGGATATTTGGGGGCATTGATACTGCATTAACCTTGGAATCCATTCCCGCTGGGTGTGCTATTCCAGCCTGTAACAGACCAGTGTTCCCTGGAGGTCTTGCTTATTAAGCTATTTTAAAAACAAGGAGTACTGCCTCTAACTGGCGGGATTTCTCTCCCCAGAGCTCTTGCATAAAATCTAAACAAACAAACTGAGAATTTTTGTAATATTGTTAGAGAATGGCCTGCCCACAGGGCTTCTTCCTGCCAAGTGTTCCTGGTGGGTTATGAGGCTCTCCCCAGAGGTTTGGCAGCTAAAGGCAAATTAAGCAGCGTTCTCCCTGCTTCAGGATCTAGCAGCAGTTCCAGTTCCCTCCACACTCTCCTAAGTTACTAGGAAGGAGAGGCCGCTCTCGTGCAGCCTCTCCAAGTATGCGTTTCTGTAGAGGTCTACAGCAGACCGTGGGATTTCATTTTCCAGAATTTGTTCTGATTAAGTTGTAGGGCAGTCTTGCCTTGCCCACGCTCAAATCTCTGGTCCCAAGCCTTACACAGAGTCAGCAGCCTGGATACCTTCCCAAACCCCAAACTGCCACTCTGAGACCACTTCCTCTTTCAGGGTAATCAGTTCCTTTGTCCCACAGTTCTGTCTGTTTTTAAGACGCTATACCTAGAAAGGAGTAATATTGCCCCAGAGACTTCCCAGCCCAGTTTTAAAGGGCCAGTATACCCCGTTATACAACCAACTGACAGGAATAAAGACAATTGCCTCTCTACCTCCCCTAAGAAAAGGTTTGGATCACTGGATCAGAGCAGGCAGAGATCTTGTGGCCAGCCAACAGACTACACCTTACTAGTCTGTTTTGAATGAACACAGGCAGGGAATACAGAACTCTGCATTTTCATAAGTTCCAATTTTTTTAGTTTGACCTTAAGCAAAAATTGTATGGCTTTCTAAATGCCTCCCAATTTCAATGTTCTTTTATGTTTTTCCCTTAAGTTACTGATATGGAATTACAATCTTAACTCCAGCTAAACAGAAGTTTTTCTTCTGGTTACCTTTGGACATTTTTGTTTTAGCTTTTTTTATAAAAGGCCCTGGTTTGGGTTTGTAAGTTCTTACGTACCCAGAAACTTTCAGTACAAGCTGAATCGGAAGTAGAATGTCTGTCTGTCTTTCTTTCATTCAGTCACACGCACATTTCACTCTGCTGATTTATGTTCTGTTAATAAGGTTTTTATATTAAAATGGCGCTTCTTACATATTTTGAAGAGGAAGTGTAATATATTGTATCTTAAGAAGTTTTAAATCTTACCTGGAATTTAGTGACCACTGGAATTATGAGTGGCAAATATAAAATCTGTTTGAAGTCAGGAGCAAAAATCTCAGAGGACCACTGGCTATCTAGGTATCAGCTTCTAGAAAGAATGACTGAGTCAAACTAATTTTGGCACTAGTTTTAGTGTTTAGTCTTTAGACTTTTTTATTAACCTTCCATACTCTAGATGAGATTAGACAAGCCAATGGGAGGATCTTGTGATCAGCAGGGTCTTATGTTTGTTGCTGTAGTAGTCTGTGCAAGATAACTTTGGAAACAACCCTAAATTATACTTCTGAAAAGGGAGATTTAATTAATTGAGTTTGTAATGTTTGTCTCCATGGAGTTTTTGTTCAAGTCGGGAGTTCTGAAGATCAGGGTAAAGAAAAGCCACAGATGCAAAGTCAAAAAAAAAAACAACAACCCACTATCTTATTGTTTAGTTTTATCTCTTCCCCAATGAAATAGCTTATATCAAGTTTCATGTAACCATATAGATAAAAACAATGTGGGTTCTTGACCTGAGGGTCATGCACAGGTATCAGGGGGTCACAACCACCTTGCCTTCCCATATTGTTAAAGGGTGGAGGGGATTGTTCACTAGATCTGAAAGTGGGTCTTGGGGTGAAAAATAGTGTGAAAAAGGTTGAGAACCACTAATTTAAACCATGAGTTGTAGGAACTATGCCTCTAAGGCTATGTCTACACAGACAGACTTGTGCTAGCTCTGCCGCAGTCAGCATGTTAAAAATAGCAGTGCAGCTGCAGTGACACAGGCATTGTCTTGGGCGAGCCGCTTGAGTACACAGCATGAGGTTCAGGTAGAACAGTGCCCAGGTAATTAGCTGATGCCACTCACAGTGCTATTTTGACCCCACTGCTATTTTTAGCATGCAGGCTCAAGCACACATCTGTCTGCCCACGCTGGGAAACACCCTCCTAGCTGCTGCATAGACAGAGTCTAAGAGAGACAGCACACAACTTGAGCCCAAGGAGAGAGACAAAGGTGTCTCTAAGCCACCTTTATACCCTCACGCCTGGGCTGCTCCAGAGACCCAAGAGGTCCCCAGGGTGAGCAGGGCCAGGGCCCCGCATAAGTTTATGGCAGCCTCTCCAGGCTGCCCTATGGGTTGCAACTCTGTCTGAAATCTCAGGAGTATTACATGATGCCATTCCAGTCCTAGAATGCCCCCTACGTTAGGACTTGTGAGGAGGTCTGTGGAAGAGTAGCTTGATAGCTGTTCCCCTGGTGTCTGTGTTGGGGAAATCCTTCTCTGGCAGTTTACAAAGCTTGTAGGGCCACTCTACCTTTTTTAGTCAGCGTGAAAAGGCTGGAGTGCAGGTGAAGATCCCACTCTCTATTTTCTTCCTATTCATTGTGATGAAGTTAAGCAAGATCTTCCCTTTCAAAGCTTACTTTTAGATGGCTCTTGGTGAAATAGGTCTAATTTTAAAAATGTTTTTCTCAGGATAAATGTGTGTCTGTCTGGATTGTGATAGTTTACACTAGACGGTATGGAGTACTAGGTGAAACTTATAAAACATATATGAATATGGATTCCTGCCTCTGAAAAATATGTAATGACTATGTTTATCCATTTATCCCTTTCATGCTGAGAGCATGTCTTCTCAAACAAGGAACATTATAACAATTTAGTTTTCTATTGATATAGTTTCTCATTTGATATCTATGGTGAAGACAATGGGAGTTCAGCCATGGACTTCAATGAAGCCAGGATTTCACTGGTGGCTTACTTATTTTGAGCAGCATGTTCATCTGTTCACTGGTAAGTAAGGTACCATGGGAAGAAAATCTACGGGGAAAAAGGAGTTCAGGAGAGCTAGCAGTTCTTGAAGGAGACGATATTAAAGGCACAATTGCAAACTATCCCAATGTGAGAGAGAGTGAGGAAGAATAATACAATGACAATATGGCACCAAAACAGGAGTTCTTTAATGACTTGAAAATAAAATAAAAAAGGACTCTTACAAAAAGTGGAAACATAGATGAATTGTTAAGGAGGAGTACAAAAGAATAGCACAACCATTTAGGGACCAAATAAGAAAGGCTAAGGCACAAAATGAGATACAACTATCAAGGGACATGAAAAGCAATAAGAAGTTCTTTAAATACATTAGAAGCAAGAGAAAGATTAAGGAAAGTGTAGGTTCTCTGTTTAGTGGGGAAGAAGAGCTAATAACTGATGACATCAAGAAGGCTGAGTTGTTTAAGCACAGTTCACTTCAGTTTTCACTAAAATGTGACTAGATACTCAACACATTAATATTGACAAGAGGAAGGAAATGCAAGCCAAAATAGAGAGAGAATACGTTAAAGAACACTTAGATAAGTTACATATATCCAAGTTAGCAGAGCCTGGTGAAATTCATCCTCGGGTACTTAAAGAACTAGCTGAAGCAATCTTTGGGAACTCATGGAGGATGGGTGAGGTTCCACAGGACTGGAGATGAACAAACATAGTACCTATCTTTAAAAGGAGGAACAGAGAGGACCCTCGGTGCTATAGATCAGTCAGCTTAACTTCAATACCTATAAAGATAAAACCAACGTGGGAGGGTTGTAAGCACTTTGGAGGACAGAATTAGAATTCCAAATGACCTTGACAAATTGGAGAATTGGTATGAATTCAACAAGACGAAATTCAATAAAGTTAACTGCAAAGAAGTATGCTTAGGAAGGAAAAATCAGTGCACTACAAAATGGGGAATAACTGGCTAGGTGGTAGTACTGCTAAAAGGATCTGGGCTTTATAGAGGATCATAAATGAAATATGAGCCAACAATGTGATGAAGTCATAAACAAAGTTGCTATCATTCTAGGGTGTGTTAACAGGAGTATTTTATGTAAGACATGGGAGGTAATTGTCCTACTCTAATTGGAACTGGTGAGTCTTCAGCTGGTGTCCTGTATCCAGTGCTGGGCATCGTGCTTTAGGAAAGGTGTGGATGGACTGGAGAGAGTCCAGAGGAGAACAATAAAAATGATAAAAGGTTTAGAAAACCTGACTTCTGAGGAATGGTTAAAAAAAAACTGGGCATGTTAAGTTTAGAGAAAATAAAACTGAGCAGAGACCTAATAATACTCTTCAAATATGTTACGGGCTATTATAAAAAGGACTGTGATCAATTGTTCTCCATGTGCACTGAAGGTAGGACAAGAAGTAATGGGCTTAATCTGCAGCAAGAGAGATTTAGGTTAGATATTAGGAAAAACTTTCCAACTATAATTGTAACAAAGCACTGGAATAGGCTTCCAAGGGAGGTTGTGGGATCCCCATCATTGGAGGTTTTTAAGAACAGGTTGGACAAACACCTGTCACAAATGGTTTAGGTTTACTGGGTCCTGTCTGAGCACAGGGGATTGGACTCAATGACCTCTCAAGGTCCATTCCAGCCCTACATTTCTGTGAGTCTATAAGGCAGGCTATTTCTTTTCCATCTCATTTGCCACCCCCTTTGTTGGCTTTCATGCTACCTAAGGCACAATGTAGAATTTATCTGTGGATCTGTGTCCATAGCAAAATAATCCCAGAAATTGCTAGCATGTAGACATTTGTTTGTGCACTTTAAACATACTTGACCAAATCCTTAATTGTCAAATGCCCAGAAATGATGCATTTCGCTGAGCAAATTATGAGAACATGTGCACACTGTGGAAGTGATGTCCAAGGTTTTCAGGAAAATGTTGGGAGTAAAGATTGCGCATGTTGCCTACCAGTGGAGATATGGTTAATGGGTTTGTGCACACTTCAGATTACTTTGGGCTAGACCCTAGGTAAGAAGGGGTCACAAGGCCGCATCTGCTATCCCTTTACCCAGTGGAAATAAATCTCCCTTCACCCCATGCCCACAGCCGTTATGCAGCTGACACCCATGGAGCTCATTTTGGCACAGAAATTCTCCTCCAGATCCACTGGCTTTTAGCATATCTTGGTGCTAAACAAGGCATTTACTTGGGCTTTGCTCATTTTTTAAAGATTGGCCCTTAATCAGCTATATCAGAAAATAAATATAAATGGAGGTTAATTTTTAAATATATAAATATATCCTTATGACTTTATTGTTTGATCCAGCAAGAAGAGAAGATAAACCACGAGAGAGAACATTTTTGTTCATACACCAATACAACTTCCAATTTTAGATAAGGAACTGGAAGAAAATAATTGGAAGCACATGCCTAAATTGGCACATGAGCTCGATGATATTTTTGTTTGACAAGACAGATTCCACACAAAAAGAGGATTTGGGCCTGTTGTTGATATTAAGGTTTACACCTATGATCATGTTGTAAGTGCTTGTGGTAGGCAGGGAAGGGGCAAGAGAAATTCCTTCACATTTTTGACAAAATTAAAAGAGAAATTGAACATACTGCATGCCTCCTGACCATGGTAATTCAAATTCCTTTGTGCTGATACATTGTGAGCTAATACTTCTGTTTTACAGGATGAAGGAAAAATTAAAATGTAGTTGGAAAAAACATCCTACCTTTTATTATTTGTGTAGTGACAACTGCTGAGGTGGGTGTGTTATGCTTATAAGAAGCACACAGGATCTTTTTCCAGGGGAAAAGGCAATACACCATGTTTATTGAAGATACAACAATTAGCATATGCATTCAGTCACACTACATACACACACACGGAGTCCTGCCAGTTGATGTTATAGTTACCAGTCTGGATCAATCTAGTGGCCAGCTAGGTTGATCACGAGTAGGGAGGAGCCGGGTTCTATCGGTCGCGACATGATGCTCTGGGGAAGTCGAACCCAAAGTTTCATGGCAAGGCACCTTATTTATGTAGTGATTTTTCTTCACTGGGACCAATGAGTTATGCACCGTTATGCTGTAATCAATTGTTTGACGAGTGCTTGTTTTTCAAATTGTTCTTATTTTTTATTTTGTTTTTTTATTATTTTTTTTAGGGAGTTATTCCATGCTGGTTTTGATTACTGCTATTTTGTCCCCATTTATAGATGTGTCTCATTTTTAGAGTCATCAATCTGCCCTCCTCTGACATTCCAATAGGGGCATGTTGCAGCCTCTTGGCGCCCTTGCGTCTGTCTCCCATTCCTCCTTAGACCATCTGGTTCAGCAATGGCCTTCACATTTTTTAACCCACACATTCTTCATTCACACACAAAACAGAATTAATTTACACAGAACATTTTGAACAGGAACATCAAATTGCAATGCAAAAGAAAACAATCATGGCATTCTTTTACTTATTTTAAAATGCTAAACCTACAACAAATTGGTGACCATCAGAGGATGTGTTACTGCCTTGAAATCAGTCCAGACACAGATTCTGGCTGATGAATCTCTACCAATGGCCCATTAGGTCATTCCTTTCTGCTATTCAAAAAGGGTGGCTGGCAGGATATGATCAAATCAGACACCAATACATTTAATACATGCTACATTATAAGCCTTTATTTTTTTTTAAAATTATATAAAATACAAACAACATTCTATTACTATATGTGCAGCACTTCACAGTGACAGCATGACTATAACAGGGTTCTAAAACCCTTTCTGTTGTTTGCATTACAGTAGTGCATAGAAGCCCCAGTCATGGAGCAGGATCCTATTGTGCTAGACGTTCAACAAACAGAACAAAAACATAGTCCCTGCCCTAAAGAGGTTTTGAGCTCTATGTGTCTGCCCCCTGGCAAACAGGGTCCCTGGCAAAGGGGAATGGAGGGCTCGCCAATGTCTTCCATTTTGAGGCTGCACTTCAAAATTCAGGCTTCAGAATCAATTGTTAAATGTAACTACACCACTAACTCGATATAACACGAATTCGAATATAACGCGGTAAAGCAGCACTCCAGAGGGGGGGTGGGACTGTGCACTCCGGGGGATCAAAGCAAGTTCAATATAACACGGTTTCACCTGTAACATGGTAAGATTTTTTGGCTCCCAAGGACAGCGTTATATCGAGGTAAAGCTGTACCTATCAAGTATTCACTTCTCAGACTTCTTGTGCAGCTGCCAACAGAAGGCGTGGAGGGGGGAATTTCCTCTGATGTGGCTACCATTGAGGCATCATTGTTTCCCTGTCATTTTCCTCATCCTTTTCATCTTTCACATCCCCAGCAGCTACTTACACAATAGGTACACGAACCAACACTTTCCTGGAGTTCTTTTTCCCTCCCACCCCCTGAATCACCTATGGAAACCTTCCTGCTCCCTGCAGCTCTATTCCCAGCTGAGCTTGTGTAATTACCTGATCCCTCACTGATCAGTTGCAGCTGAGAAGTTGCTGACCTGTCACAGGTGAGGTTGGGTCTAACCCCCCTTAAAGGACCTGCCCCACTGGGACAGCCCTCATAATACAGATACCTTTTAAATGAACACACAGATACTTTCATAATTATGTGATGAGCTCCACAATTATCTCCTTATATTTAGACACTTAGTTTTCATTTCTTTCTCTGCTTAGGTAGTTACAGATCAACCATGTCTTAAGTGGAATTGAGTTGTACTGATCACCACTTGTGATGATTGGCTGCAACACAACTAAGATCTTATATTCCTGAAGCCACTTTCCTTCCTGGTGGCCTTTTATGGCACAGCTCCACCTTAAGGCTGTCAAGTCTTATTTTATCCCATGGGAGCTATGACTCAGCAAAGTAGAATATCTCTCACAGCATGCCAGTGCACCCAAGGCATGTACTTGCTGCTACATTGTTCTTAGGGACTGCAGCAAACACCCCACTGTGCACCTGGCTAGCTGCATGGGCAAGGGAGCATGGCAAAGAATGACTTGCACCACAGAGAGAGAGAAATCCATGAGCTTTCCAGAGCACAAGGACTGTGCTTGTGCCCTGTTTCTGTGTAGTAGTCAGTGCTGAGTTTACAATAGTGCCAGGGCTTCATGGAGCTGGGTCCATGCCCAGAAGGGGCCCTAGCCTGCTGCACCATGCACTGAGACCCTGCTGGCTCCCCACCACCACCACTTGCTCCTCTCACCCTGCCCACCGAGGGCTCCTCTCTGCTTTCCACCACCTGTGGGTTCACACCTGTCACCCCAGAGCTGAGCCACTTGAGACTGGTGCAGAAGCCTGGTCAGTCTCAGCCGGGCAGGAGGGATGGCAGTCTAGGGGGCTTGGATGGACCCCTCCAGGCAAGTGGGTCCTGAGGGGGCCTGCTGGGGACAGGCCCTGGCCTGGCTGATCACACCCCTCCCAAGGGACCAGCTCTGGCTGCACTGCCAGCTCAGCCCAGCTGACACAGTCACCTCCCAGCAAGGCCGGTGAGTGCAGTCAGAAGGCAGGATGTGGGAGAGTGGGTCTCTAGGGGGAGCTGGGTTGTGAGGAGGTGGGGAAGATCTGTGTGTGTCAGGACACTAAGGAGTAGGCTTGCCAACTTTCTACTCGCACAAAACGGAACACCCTTGTGCCCCCCTGCCCTGCCCTGCCCCTCCTCAAATGCCCACCCATGTCTCACCCCTTCTCCAAGGCCCCCCATCCCCTGCTCACTCCATCCCCCATCCCTCTATCGCTTGCTCTCCCCACCCTCACTTACTTGCTCATTTCACCGGGCTGGATCAGGGAGTCAGAGTGTGGTAGGGAGTGAGCTCCTGCTGTCGGTGTGGGCTCTGGGGTGGGGCCAGAAATGAGGGATTAAGAGTGTGGGAGGGGGCTCTCGGCTAAGGCAGGGTGTTGGGGTGCAGGGTGTGTGTGTGAGGGCTTTGGCTGGGGGTGCAGGCTCTGGAGTGAGGCTGGGAATGAGGGGTTTGGGTATAGGAAGGAGATCAGGGCTGGGGTAAGGGATTGAGGCCTGGGAGGGTGTAAGGGCTCTGGTTGGGGTGCAGGCTCTGGGATGGAGCTGTGAATGTGGAGTTTGCAGTGTAGGAGGGTGCTCCAGTCTCAGATTGAGGGGCTTGGAGAGCAGGAGGAGGTTCTGGGCTGAGGCATGGGGTTGAGTGGCTCAGGGGTGCAGGCTCCTGTCACACTTACCTCAAGCAGCTTCCAGAAGCAGTGGCGTGTCCCCCCTCTGACTTCTAAGCCGTGGTACTGCCAGGTGGCTCTGTGCACCTCCCCATCTGCAGGCTCCACCGTCACAGCTCCATTGGCCATGATTCCTGGCCAATTGGAGCTGTGGGGGTGGAGCTTTGGGTGGGGGCAGTATGAGGAGTCCCCTGGCTGCCCCTGTGCATAGGAGCTGGAGAAGGGACATGCTGCTGCTTCCTGGGAGCCATGCAGCGCAGAGGCTGGCAGGGAGCCTGCCTGCCCCGCTCTGCAGCGCCACCAACCGGACAGTCAACAGCCTGGTCAGCAATGCTGACCAGAGCTGCCAGGATCCCTTTTCGACCGGGTGTTCTGATTGAAAACTGGACCCCTGTTCACCCTATTATGGGGTAGGGGTTCTGTGTGGGGTGCTGGGCAGTAGTGGTGGTGCTGTGGGCAGGGGGGCATTGGGCACAGGTGGTGGTGTGCAGGACACTGTGCATTTGTGGGGAGGGTTTAGAGGGGGTGATGGGCTTAGTGGATGTGGGGAGGCTCAGGCCATATGGAGTCAGGGAAGTGTTGGGTGGAGGGGCTGTGTGGCATGGCATGGGGCCACCCCCGAGGGGAAGGGGCATGCTGGCAGCAAAGGGCTGGGCAGTGCGTCTGGCAACTGACTGTAAATAGTGCCCTCTCACTGGGCTTGGTGGAGCGGGGCCGCCCCTGCCATGCCATGCCCCATTACACTTGGCTGGCCTCTCGCTCTGGGGACTGACCTCCCTGTGCCCAGATATGTTTGGCGCTGGGCCCACATAAGGTCAATCCGGCCCCAGTAGTAGTGCTGGGTAGGAAATGGTTTTCCTGTCACATGAAACTCTTGAACATCTAAAAAAATGTTCCTGTTCTGCATTGGGATGAACCTGAGACTTAAGTTTTCATAGGAGGGAGGGCGACCTCCCCACACATAGAATACCCAATAAATCAGTGGCTAAGGTACTTTCTTTGGATATGGGAGACTGAGCCTCAAATCCCTTCTACAGACTGGGGGGTGCCCTAAATACTGGGCTATAGAGTCAGTCTCTCTTACTCTCTCTGGTCTAATGAGTATTTAGCTGTAGAACAGCTTCAGCAGGAGAGACTGAGAAAGACCCATCCTAGAATAGGCTGTAGTCTTGGGGCTAGGGCACTTACCTGGGAGACTGAGGTTGAAGTCCCTGCTCTAAATTGGAGCTATAGTTCTTTAGTTTTGAACAGAAATTCCATCCTTGACTCAAGAAACCTTTCCCAGTGAAAATTTTGTTGAAACTGGTGCATTCCTGTGAACAACTTTGGTCTCAACTAACTGATATTTTCTTTCAAAAAAAGAAATTTCATTTGAAAATTCATGACTAGCCCTACTGTGTAGGAGTGTGATTCTTACCCCCTCCCCCTCACTTTTTTGCACTCCAGTAGAATAGCAAGGCACAATATAGCTTCCAATAATGTCTTTGGCCCTAGCTTATAATTATAAGTGGGGCTTTTGGCACCAAGGATCAGATATGAAGGAATTTCTTTGAATTTTTTGATATTTTCAAAGGTAGAAAAAATTGTTTAAGTGCCCCTTTGCTGGAGGACAAGCATATTCTGTAGTGTAGGGCTGCTAGTTACAGCCAATTACAACCTGACTGACCAGCTATGATTCTCAAATACCCAACAAAACTTGCTCTTTCGTTACGAGATGGAGATTTTACATGTATGCCTGTGTCTGTTATGTATGTAGTTTGGGTTTTGAAACTTACATAAGTAGTAACCTTTTAATTTTTGCTTAATTCAGTAAGGTTCTTCTCTCTGAAGAGATTTAAGTGTGGTGAAATTGTTCTTCACTTGAGAAGATACCATAAAACCAGTGCTTTAAGGAAGGAAACATTTTCTATTTGTCACCCACCCTTTCTTTGCTAATTTAATTAATTTTTTAAAAGCTGGGTGGAAAATATATTTTCACTGCTCTTAAAAGGGTTCATTCAGCCTTTCTTTAATAGTTCAAGTGGTTGGTATTTCTGCTGGCTTCTGAAATATATTACAAGTCACAATCTGGAAAAAGTTCTTAAGCAGTTCCAAGTCTTGTTGCTGGATTTGGATACATCACTGGGTCTTACTCTCTAGCTCATCCTTAACAACTGACAAAATATTTACTCTGCTCAGTACAGAAAAGGATAATTTTTTCCAAAATATTATACAAGGTTGGAGTTTGAACACAGACAATGAGGAAAAAATTGGATCTATCCACTGAACCATTTAGTTGAATCATTTTCCAGAGTGCCATGAGAACTGAGCTTCATCAACTCCTTGTGCTGCACTTCTTGAAGTATAGGAGAGATGAGTAGGTAGCCAGGTCCTGAATAATGTAAACAGGAGGTATCTAGGTCTGACTAATGTCAACTGTGCGTGTATTCGTAGATGCATTTAACATGGGGGGAGTTCATTGCTGTTTAAATAAAACCTGCACTGCAGAACAAAACATTTGTTTTCATTAAGCTGATCTCATATTTTCAAAGTAAATGCTTGAGTGTCTAATCTCAGATGGATAGAATGTTGCTTCTGGCATTGTTGTCTTTGGGTCAGTTTTTGAGTGGAGGAACAGTTCTTAATCCATTAAAACCACCGTGTAGACCTTAAAGTGGAACATCCCAGAGTACTGTTAATGTATCAATCAGTAAAAACTATTTTTAATATTATTTCTTGCTTAGTTTGAAAAATATATGGGTAGGAAATAATTCTGACCCTACTAAATTGTCCCCAGACAATAGGTTTTCTTCTGTATATATGCTGTCTCAGTGTGATTCTTGGCACAAGCGACTCCTAAGTAACTATCTTCCATTGTCTTTTAAACAATAGTATATTGTCATTGTTAGATCAAATAGCATAACATATCTCCAGAAATAAGATCACACCTCATTACATACTTAAGAAATGCAGTATAATGCCGTCAGTATTTCTGGCACATAGATTCTTTGTTCTTTGTTTGCTACATGTACATTTCAGTATTTTTTCCTCACTATGAAATTCCAGAAATAACAGGCAGTTATTCAGCTCTTGTGTTTCAGAGCCAAATTATTTTTAAGGTAACTGTTTTGTGACAAAATTTTGTCACAGTTACCACTACGTTTATATCCATTGCTGTCATGTCACTGTTTTCCCCTGCTGGTTAAAATAATAAGCAATATCATTTTCCATCTCTCTAACAAGCAGAATGACACAGCTAAGGTGACTACAGAGATTTGGGGGCGAAGGGTTGAGGTTTTTTTTTTAAAAAAATACATATTGAAATGTCTTTCTTAATCACAGTGATGTGAATCTGAGTTGTGGATGAGTGCACCCTACTAAGCAGGGCAGATTGTGCTGCTGTCATCTGTCCAGAGCCCCAAAGGAAGCAAAATTCTTTGATTCTTCCTAACTGATCCAGATCAAAGTGTTCATAAGGGCAGGCACAAAATATCACACACTCCAAGTGGAAAAGCAAAGAGCACCTGTTTGAATTTGTTTAGGAAACATATAAAGATAGGTTATCTCACTTCCCTCCTAAGCCTCTGAAGAAGTGACATGAAAGTCCTGTGAATGCTGTTCCCTTGAACCTGTTTCGATTTTATAAAAATTAAAATCAATTGGCCATCTTCTTTCAGGCGATGCTTTCACTGCTGTATTCTTGAGATATTTATGTAACCTCAGGAGGAAGAGGCAGCTTTCAGTGGTATAACTTAGTATTTGAAGTGCTTAATTTATATTTTAAGACATCAGTGGTTAATTATTTATTAAATCATTGACAAATTGGAAGCATGTACAAAATAAAAATAAGATCACAATTCACTTAATGTAATTTTATCAAAGGAAAACCCTCTAAATATTTTGTGTAAAGATCGCTGATTTTATATATAAATGACAAATAGGAAAAAAGTCTACACTGTGTTTGTAGCTAATGTTTCATTGCTAAATGAGAGCAACATTGCCACAAATCATTGAACATTTCCTTTTGAAACGTATGCATTGCCAGTGTATATATCTGCTCTTAAAACCCAGGATCCAGGATGAAATAATGAAGTAAATATCCAACCTACTGTTCTTTCAGAAACCAATCTTTTCCTATCGAAGAAATGTGGAATCAGATAAAGCATCGTCGTCAGCCATTCAAATTAACATCAGCCATATCATTATTACTTTTGTTTTGTTTCCTTAAAAAGGTCACAGTATCTTCATGCTTAAAAAGTGTTCAGATCAGCACAGGAGGATTTAGCCACACATTCTCCTAATATAATGGAAGATTTGGGGCTAGATCTCCTACACTACTTTAAAAAGCTCAACAAATAGATATATCTCCAACACCACTTCGGAATTTTGCCAGAAAAAGTACTAAAGCTTTGATTGAAAGAGATTAACCAGAGATTTTTTAAAAAAACTTTTCTCATATAATTGAACAGCCCTGGCCAGGTACAGATACACATGATTTCCTCTCCCGTATATATTTTTTTAAAATTGCAAAACTAACTTTCTTTCTCTATCAGTAGTAGTCAAAAAGGTCAATTGAAGGTCTGCTTAAAATAAAGTTACACACGGCCATAGGTGACTCATTCTTTAACAAGATAGTAAAATTATTTTAAAATTTGGAGAAGATGAATACATTTAGTATATAATATTGAAAAGTAATCAATTGATCAAAATATTCTAATTCCATATCTTCAGATCCGAAACAGGAATTTTACATGTCTGGCATTGTTTTCCAATAACTCAACTTTACAATATACTGTAATATAGTTACCGTCTTTAAACTATCTCCTAGAGAAGTGGAGCAGAGCTGTATGGCAGCTGTAGGTCACCTCAGCAACCCAGCCATGTCTCATGCCTCACTTGGCTACTGCACATGCCCAACACTTTCTCTACTTTGGGTAGGAGGCAGGAAGGTATGGTGTAAAACCATCTAAACCTCCCATATGCCATTGAAGGATTCCTCGGTACTAGCTAAGCCAGTTTTGCAACCATTTTACATGGGCAGACCAGTGCAGAATAGCTGCAGTGGAGGCCAAGGTCTGGTCTTCTATATCTTTATCAAAATCAGTAATTTACATGCGTCTGACAAGGTGGGTATTCACCCACGAAAGCTCATGCTCCAATACATCTGTTAGTCTATAAGGTGCCACAGGACTCTTTGTTGCTTTTTACAGATCCAAATTAACACGGCTACCCCTCTGATACTTTAAATTAAGGGACTCAGTCTTAGATTCAATCAAATCAAAACAGACAGAACCCACTGTAACTTATAGGAACGTTTTTGAAGAAACATGATGGCATGCAAGCAGCAGTCTGGAGAGCCTCTGTTACATTTGATGCAAAAGAGAATTTGAAGGAGAGGCTAAAACAAGAACTTCTCCTCCTGCCTCTTCCCCTGAAGTATTCTCAGAAAGCGTGGCTACCACATATTTACAGTTCCTTTGTCTTCCGAGTTCTTCTGTCATCTCATGAATAAAGGAAGAGAATTAGAGCTGGACTCTCCAGTCTGCTACATCCAGTTTCTGCTGTTTAAGTGGCACAAAGTGGGCAGAAACTGGATGGCAAAGGACAGCAGAGAATTCTCCTTTTGCAGAAGTCATCTCTGGTGCTGAAAACCAGATGGAGGCCTAACCACCTCCTACAGCAGCTGGTCTCCAAACTCTGGTGTAGGGCTTGTATCTGGATGGGTTTGGAGGGGGTATGGCGAAGCGCAGCTTTGCTGTGCTGATCTTCCACTTGTGCAGGGTCAGTTAGGACAAGTGACCTTAGAAACTTTTGCTGGCCTAGCAATGTTGGTTAGGGGTGGCAGTTTTTACTACATTTCAGTAAAAGCCCTCAAGTAGATGCAGTTTTATTGGCATAAAAGTGGTTTTGCTGGAGTAGCTTATTTAGCCCAGGGAATTAGTATAAAGTGCAGGTACACTAGAAGATTGGCCAGTATAGCTCTACTGACTTTGCTCTACCAGCAGGTCTTTTCTCATGTAGATTACGGTTTAGGAATCTTGCATCAGTGACATCAGCAGCGCTTAATTTATGCTGGGACCAGGCAGCACGAGATCAGGGATCTGAAATTGGTTCCCAGTAGCCCCCTCTCTCCACTGCTTCTGAATACCACTTGGATGCAGTGGAGAATTGAGCCTCTAATGTCTCCTTTCAGTTTAACACAATGACCCTGATCCAGCTCAGAACTAATGGAGGTGGCAGCAGATGGTTGTGGTTTCCTGATTCACAGCTTCATGGCTTTGGTGCAAGTTATGGCAGCCCCAACATAAGCCACTGGACTTTATGTCAGTGGAGAATCAATTATAGTGGAGCTTCACTCTACCACACCCTCTTCCCTCCCAGGTCCTGCCCGTGGAACTCCCTTGACATGTCCTCTCCTTCCCTTTACTTTGGGTGTGGTGGGAGGAACTGGTGTAGAAGACAGTAGAAAGTTTGTGTGCAGATGGGGAAATATCCGCTAGTTATTTGCAGGCATCTGAAGGTCGATTTGTGCTACTAATCTGGTGTATGATGCATTAATCCCACTTCCCTGTATTGTAAGTCTGAGACAACTTCTTGAAATCCTTATTTTAATGAATAAAATATTTGACTATTGTATTACTGCATGGTAATTGCTGAGGCCATCTGATGAATTCCAGTTAAAGAGTCAAAGGTAAATACGAGCTGTCAGATCTGAAAAGCTGAATGTTTTAGACGTTAAGTATTCTGCTTTAATTCAAAAGTTTTTGCCTAGACCTCAGGGCCCCTTATTTGTTGTGAAATGATGAGCCTTTTTGCAAATTTCTCCTTTAGACACATCAGTGCCATAAACTTTTATGTTTTATTCTGAATTCTTTTCATATATGGCCTTTCAGTTTTGCCAAGACCTACTATAAATATTCACTTACAGCTTCTAAAATTGTAATCTCAATTTGAAGAAGTGTGTTTGTGTGGCCTCACTGGGTATTTTTGACAGTTGTTTGGCACACAGCCTCTTGTAACAAGATGATAGAGACTCAAGAATAGAATCTGATCATAAGGACTGCCATACCCTTGGCTAGTGAAGGCTCTACACATCACTGAAAGACTACACAGTTTGGCCTGGTTTTCAGTCGTTCCTCAAATCTCATTAAAGTCAGTGTGAGCTGTGGGTGCTTGCACTTCTGACAATCAAGCTATAAGTCTTCATGAGGGGGAGGAACATGCAGAACCTTGCTACAGTGTATGATTTGAGCTTAAATTAACTGGGCATAGCATGACGAAGGTTTTAGAAAGTCCACTACCTCTGTGCTCTGCGTTTTGAAATGAGTTCTTAAATGAGAAATCCAAAAGTGGTAGCTCTGCCACTTTGTCTAGAGGAGAATGCCAATGATAGGCTAACGTTAGTCTTAAATGAGGCCTGCCCAGCACAGATTTCTGTCAGAAGCCAAATATTTGATGAGGATATTAACTCAACCTGGAACCATTTAAAAAGTGTACAGGACTTCAGTTAATTTGACAAAAGAAACAACAGTGGTCCATGAAACAAAAGGAGGTGTTCGAATCAGGCAAGATTGTCAGTAACTGCTGATGTTTAAACTGAAGACTGCTCAGAATTAGCTTTTGTCCAATTGTGCCTGCATATCACCAGGATTTTTATCTGAACTTCCAGAGATGGTGGGGGAGAAAAACTTTTTTACATTTTCTTTTGCTCCAGCTGCATATCCCCAAGCTTATCCAGGTGGAATGTAAAGCTTGAGTGCTGTTTGTCGGGATAGACACCATTCAGGAAACCACATAGTACTTTTCTTTTGTTCCAAACTTGCTGAATCTTTTCTACTATCAAGGTCAGCCCTGCTCAGCAGGGGGTGGGGGTGTCTGTCTACACTGGGAAATTATACCATATTAGAGCATGTGTTAACTAATATAGTAGCTTACATGTTAAATGTGACAAGGACTATCATGTAGTTATCTGGTTGTGGTTAGCCCTATGGTGTTTGGAGCACAACAGTCATTGTCTGTACCAAGCATTTCACCTTACATTGCTTTACGTGTGTTACTTACCATGTTTTAACACTGTAATTTACAAGTGTAGGTAAGGCCAGAGAGGCTACATTTCAGCTGAATTATTTCAGCCATCTAGAAAAATTCAGGTAAAAGAACCATTTTCTCATCATCCTTGCCTCTGTATCTCTGACTTTGGCACTAAATAGTATGTTTCTTACATTTCATAACTAGTTTGGAAACTTAGTTGTCCTGACATAAGTACCTCTTAGTTTTAATGGAAGAAAACCTAAAATCCATTCCCCACATCCTGGTATTACTATCTTCTGGAAATACTTCAGTTATTGCCGGCGAACTGATTTATTATTTATTATCCAGCCTCATAATGTCTTGTATCATAGATCTATGCTTGTTTCATTACCAGACATTCACAAGAGCATGACGAGCATCTGCAGAATAGGAGATGCAACTTATAACAAAATGTGCTATTATTAAGGTACCGTATCTGTGGGCCAGCACTGGTCATCTCCATAGCTGGCAGCTTTACCTGCAAACTTCAGGGATTTCTTCCCACACTTACCTTTAATATATCAAACCTAATTGGGGTTGGGCACTGATTGGGTACTACAGGGTCAGGAGCGGCGCCAGGGTTTCTGGTGCCCTAGGCAGAATTCGGGGGGCGGCATTTTGTGCACTCCTCACGGGGTGCACGGGAGCTTCCGGTTCCACTCCCATCATGCCGCCAAAGAAGGACCCTCCGCCGAAATGCCGCAGGCAACAGCGGCAGCCATTGAGCTGCTCAATTGCCTGCTGCTGTTTTCCGTGGCAAGTCGGCAGAAGGTCCTTCTTCGGCGGCGCAACAGGAGCGGAACCAGAAGCTCCCGTGCGCCCCATGGGGAGCGCACAAAATGCCGCCCCCTGAATCCTGGCGCCCTAGGTGACCGCCTAGGGTTGCCTAATGGAAGCGCCGGCCCTGTATAGGGTCAAGGTACAAGTCCCCACAGAGAATGCTGTTGCTGTTGGTGATGGTGATTATAAAAAGATGGATTCCTTAACATTGAAACAGTGATTTTGAGAGGATGATGAAGAAGTAGGTATTGCAGACAGGGGATGGACACCAAAATATTTTGCGGTTGATGAGGAGGAGGAACAGTGGACTGACCCTTTGCCCCAAGGAAATCTTACACTAAGAGCTCCCGTTTAAAAGTTCTATTTTCTGTTACAAAAACACCAAATATAGATGTAGTATGAAATGGTGGGACTGATGCCAGCAGGAATAGTTAGGAGATGGTGGTGATTCAAACACTGCTCCTGCTCATGCTGCCCATAGGAATTGGCAGCATCCCTGCCCCATGTTTATGCTGTCAGTCGGCGAGAAAGGCGGGTATGGCGAGGGCTGCCACCTGTTCAGGTTTTCTGAGGATCATCCCTTTTTTGAGGTAGTTGTCCAAGGAAATCTGTAGAGGTGCTCAGCTGGCAGCTGGCCAATTGTATGGGCTCACACTTATTCCGGATGTCCTGGTTTTTGTACTGCAGAAGTGGCAAACCTAGGGATGGAGTGCAGTGAAATCCCTCCTCTCAGCTTCATCAGCGACTGCAATGAATTGGCAGAGATTTAAAAAAAACACCACCATGGGTTGTGTTTTTTAAATGAAGATTCAATGTATCATGTATTTGCAGGATGTTAGCTAGAGTACCAATGCAAATAGCTCTCTGTTCAATTGTTCCACTTAATAATGGAGAGACAAGTTGGGTGAGATAATATCTTTTACTGCACCAACTTCTGTTGGTAAGAGAGACAAGCTACAACAATCACTTAATAATAAGTATCCCTTTTCAATATAAGGAGCACAAGTTGAAAAAATTGGGGCATTTAGACCCAGAATTATGTATGGGTAGAAGGAAACCCACATCTTCCAAATAATAAATAATATTTTTCCAAGTTCTTTTTGTCAGGGCAAGTGCCAGTGGTTCTCAGAAGATGAATAGGAACTATAGGAACAAAACAAGTGTATATCAGTATAACAGGTTGCCCCCCACTCCAGGGTGCCACCTGATGTACTGGAGTCCCACTGAGCCCACCCGTTACACTAGCCTGAGTACCCTCACCCTGTCCTTTTGTGCCAGGTTCTCAAGCCTCTCTAACACACACAGACAGGTAGGGACACACCTGGCTTCAGAAAGTCACAGACACTGAAATCAGCTCTACATGGGAAGAATCAGCTAGGACAGGGATCCGGGGCCCCACGGGCAGGTTTCAAGGGAGCTGCCAAGCATGGCAGGCATTAGTCTCTCTAGGGCCCAGGGCAGAAAGCCAAAGCCCTGCTGCAAGGGACTGCAGCCCAGGATCCTGAGCCCCACCACCCAGAGCTGAAGCTGAAGTTTGAGCAACTTAGCTTTGCGGTGCCTCCTGTGATGTGGGGGTCTGAGCAACTGCCCTGCTTGCTACTTCTTAATGCTGGCCCCGGCTTTTATATGCAGACAAACAGTTGTTGTGGCACAGGTGGGCCGTGGAGTTTGTATTGCATGTTCGGGGGGGTGGGAGGGAGGCTCAGAAAAAAAAAGGTTGAGAACTCCTGAGCTAGGGGATTGCCCATGACTCAAGTGCACCCACACCTCTGGGGTGCAAACCCCAAATTGTATTGTCTTGTGCTGCACAAAGAACTGTACAGTGTAAGCTTATGAAAATTGCCCCCACCCTCAGTGTGATGGAAGATATGCACAGCTTTTTGCCCTCCAATTATGAATTGCACAAACTGGTTTAGAGAAAACAAAACAAGTTTATTAACTACAAAGGATAGATTTTAAGTGATTATAAGGGCTAGCTAACAGATCAAAGCAGATTACTGAGCAAATAAAACAAACACGCAAACTAAGTTTTAGACACTAAATAAACTGGCTACAAGTAGTAATTTCTCACCCTAAATGTTGTTTTAAGCAGGTTGTAGAGTTTCTGAAAGACAAACTGCTCTTGCTTGCAGCTTAGAACTCCAGATATTCCTTTCACAGGCCAGACACCTTTTCCAGCCGGGGTCCAGTTCTTTTTTCCCCAGATCAGTCTTATGTTTTTTCAACAGTCATCTTGGGCGGGGATTCAGTGAAGAACCGACCCTGATTAACTCACTCAGGATTTACATATGGTTGGAATCTTTTGTTTCCCAGTTTGATCCCTACCCCTACTAGTGGAAAAATAGTGGCAGTACAAGATGGGGTCCAGTACCAGATGACATGATCACATGACCCTGCCATGTCAAAGCAGCATCCCAGGAAGGTGGGAAATTAGCATTTTCAAAGTCCTATTGTTCTCCCTATTGGTTCATTGACTAAACAGCCAAGCCTTGGCTACACTTGAGAGTTACAGCTCTGGTGGTGGCTTTACAGCGCTGTAACTCACTCCCCGTCCACACTGGCAAGGCACATACGGCGCTGTATCTCCCTGGCTACAGCGCTGTTTGTATTCCACCTCGATGAGAGGAATAAAGAGAACAGCGCTGGTGCTGCAGCACTGGGGTGCCAGTGTAAACAGGGAATAATCTTACTATGCTGTAACTGACCTTCGGAAGCTTCCCATAATGCTTTTAAGTGAAGATTACTCTCTTTGTTTTGTTGTGATGCCTCTGTTTCTTTTGTTGTGAACTCCGGGCTCCTGGAGCTGCTTATCTAAAAAAACAAACACAGCTCCTGTTTGCTGTGAATGAGCTTTGCATGCAGGAGGGAAGGGGGATCAGTTTCGGGGAGGCTGCTTATCTGGTCTGTGAGGAGGAAAACAAAGAAGGCTATTTGCTTTCAGTGAGCGAGAGAGGGGTGGGGGAGAGGGTCGGAACTTGCAGCTGCTGACAGAGTGTCGGCTCCAAAAATCCACTCTCTCTCTCCCCCACACTCCCTGTCACACTCCACCCCACCCCCGCTTTTGAAAAGTATGTTGCAGCCACTTGAACGCTGGGATAGCTGCCCATAATGCACCGCTCCCAATGCTGCTGCAGATGCTGCAAATGTGGTCATGACAGTGCTCTAGTAGCTGTCAGTGTGGCCAGACTGCAGTGCTTTCCCTATTCCGCTGTACGAAGACAGTTTTAACTCCCAGTGCTGTACAGCTGCAAGTGTAGCCATACCCCCAGACTGGTTGCATTTTGGCTGGTGGGCGTTCCTCAGGTGCAAACACTTTTGTAACTGATACATAGTTAATATTCCTAACTTGAGACACAGAAATGATACATGCATACAAATGGGATAATCACATTCAGTAAATCATAATCTTTCCAGTGATATCTCACATGACCCGTCTTGCATAAAATATGTCTTCATTATGCCATATTCATATTATAACAATATCTCTATGAACAATATGAGGCATAGTGTCACAATCAGTTTCTGTAAGATGACAGGAAACAGAGTTTGGGATAAAGTACAGAGCTAAGGTGAAATCAGTTAGACTTAGGCTCCTATGCCTAAATCACTGAAAATAGTATTTAGACTCCTGGCTCACTTGGGCATTTTTGGAAAGTGACTTAGAACTATAGTCTTTGAAGAGATTATAGAACAAGACACTAAGAGCCACCAATCCTGTTCTAAGGTGCTCTAGCTCAGTGGTCTCCAACCTTTTTAAGCACAAGTTCACTTTTTGAATTTAAGTACAATCCAGGATCTAATTCAAAGAAAATGTAGAAATAACAGTAATCACAAACCCAAACACCTTTGCCCCACCCCTTCCCTGAGGCCACACCCCTGCCCTGCTCACTCCACTCCCCTTCCCTCCATTGCTCATTGTCCCGCACCCTCACTCAGTTTCATCAGGCTGGGACAGGAGGTTCAGATATGGGAAAGACTCTGGACTGAGCCTGGGGCAGGGAGTTGGGGTGCAGGAGTGGGTTCAGGGTGCAGACTCTGGGAGGGAATTTGGGAGCAGGAGGGGGCTTAGGGCTGGGGGAGGGTGTTGGGGTATGGGAGGGGGTGCAGGGTGATGGCTCTGGGAGGGGGCTTAGGGCTCAGGCAGTGGGTTGGGGTGCAGGGTGCAGGCTTTGGGAGGGGACTGGGACGGGGTTGGGGTGCAAGAAGGGGTGTGGGGTGTGGGCTCTGGGAGGAGGTTGGGGTACAGGAGGGGGTGCGGGCTCAGGGAGGGCATTTGGGGGAGTGTTCAGGGCTGGGGCAGGGGTGTGAGAGGGGGCTCAGACCGGGGCTTGGGGTGCAGAAGGGGGTGTGGGGTGCGGGTTCTAGGAAGGTGTTTGTGTGAGGGGAGCTCAGGGCTGAGGAACAGGGTTGGGGTGCAGAAAGGGGTGCGTGGTGCTGGCTCCGGAAGGAGACTCTAGGTTTTGAGCTTTGTTTTTTAGAAAATAACGCATCTAACTCTATCCTTTGTTGTTTCTCCATTTTAAAGTTTGAGAAGTTTTTAAAAATGATATGGGTGGATGATTTGCCATGAGACTAGAATAGGCTGGCCGAGGTGGAGTGGAGGGTGGTTAAAACGAAAGGTGAGACTGGGTAATGGGGAAGATAGGTAATAGAGTAAAAGGCTGGCTGCAAGACTACGGAGGACAAAAGAAGGCTTAGAGAGTCAGTTAAAAAATCAAATGAGCAACATGTCAATCAGTCGGTGGGGTTAAATTCAATGGGCAGCAAAGTCAGCAGGAGGCAGTGGAATGAAGACTTTTTGGAGATGAGACAATGATGGTGTGGCAGATCTGGAGCTGCTCTGTAGTAATTTATTACTATAATGTGTTGACTTGACTATTGGCCTGTTTACTGTATGGCTATATTGGTTGAGTTTGATAGGGGGTTGTATGGGAAAAACAAGCAAGGAGGGGAAAAGAAAGTCTCAAGATAAGACAGTTCACCACAAACACTTGAGGGCTGTTAAGAGAAAATGCCAGGATAGGAAAAGACCCACACAGAACTGTGCAAGTTTAAAAAGGAAGGCTCTCTCACCAGAGAGAGGATTTATTCAGAGGAACGAGACTGACATAGGCATCCAATGGGATGTCTAAAATGGTAAGGCCTGTCTAGGTTACCATCAGATATGTGTGGGCTGTTTATTTTAAAATCACCCCTTCCCCCGCAAATGTTTTGTTCCTACTATTAAAATAAACAATACTTTGTTTGAAGATCTGATCCCTCTATGCCACTGGTCAGTCACCTGAAGGGAAGAACTGCAGGTACTCAAACATAACCAGACCTGCTGGGCAAACATGGTGGATAATCAGGATACGGTAGCCCAGGGACTGGTCTGAGACTAGGAGAATTGTGGAATTCCATCCCGGAATAGGTAAAGCCATTAGGCCTAAGACCTGAAGGGCTGTGTGCAGAGATATCAGAAAGGTGACAGAGGTGTAGCTACCCTTGTAACCGTGACAAATGGTTTGTAGGTTAGCCTGTGATATAGAGTACGTGGTTATAAAGAAACAACCCAAGTGTCCTGCTGGTGCTTTTGGTATCACAAAATAAGTGTGGCTGGAGATGTAGAGTTTTCTAGATGTCTCAACCAGTCCTGTAGAGGGATACTAGATCTTGATGAGAGCATGGATAGGAGAATGCATAGAGACTTGCCTTCATTCAGATTAACAAACACCTGCTTTCATGCAACCACTCTATACATGTATTGGCCAAGGCAACAATTTGTGGGGAGAGTGAGGACATGGAGAATATCTTATCACATGAATTAATTGTCCACAATATACGGTACCATGTTGTACCTCTTCCAACAAAACACATGCTGCCTTTTAGCATACTAAAGACAGTTTAGTGACTTTGCTGTGGTGATTTAAGTGGATCGACCCACAGAGTGAGTAGAGCTTGAGTGCACAGCTACAATGCCAGTTGCCGTACCGGGTCTCTGTATCTGAGTTTTTCTTTTTCTTTTTGTTTTATGAAGGTGAAAAGTAGTAATATTTGGCTCATACTTTATAATATATTTGCATGGGTAAGTGGGAGCGGCACTGTTTTGAATCACCAGCTCCCCAAAATACAACAGTCTACTGCTAGCTGTAGATAACAAACTTTCATTCACACCTGTCTCTCTTCTCTCAAGCACATTGTGTGGCAAATTGCATCCACCGACATCAGCAGGAGAGGCTGTGTTCCAAATCATATTCCCCCACCAAGGAGGCATTATTTATAACAGCACTCACTCTGTGAGGTATCAGATCACAGTCCTCATGAAAAGCAAAAGTTTGAAGTTATGAAAGTTTTGATCATTTTGTGGGAGGAGTTAGGGACGGGAGAGAAGGGAGTGGAACTACGTCATCCTAATGGGTAGGGTGATCAGATTTTCTGCACATCAGTTTAGGGCAAGCAGCCCAGGAGGTTGCCAACTCTACCTGGTCTAGAGATGACTAAAAGCTCTTATGGAGGGATGCAGGTTTGTCAGACAATAATCTAAGGCCTGGGATATATTAAATAGAGTGACCAAGTGTCCAGTTTTTGACCAGAACACCTGGTCGAAAAGGGACCCTGGCAGCTCTGGTCAGCACTGACTGGGCTGTTAAAAGTCCGGTCCGCAGTGCTGTGGCCCTAAGGCAGGCTAGTCCCTACCTGTCCTGGGGCACTGCACTGCACCCTGGAAGCAGCCAGCAGGTCCAGCTCCTAGGTGGAGGGGTACCCGTGGGGCTCCGTGCACTGCTCCTGCCCTGAGCACTGGCTTCCCGGCCAATGGAGCTTGGGGGGGGGGCAGTGCCTGTGGGTGGGAGCGGCACATGGAGCCTCCTGCCCCTCTTCCCCTCCTAGGACCTGGACTTGCTGGCAGCTTCCAGGGTGCACACAGCGCAGTGCCACTGCCATGACAAGCAGGAAGCCTACCTTAGTGCTGGACAGCTGGTCACGCTATTTAATATATCCCAAGGCTCAGCATTGTCATTTGACAAACCTGCATCCCTCAACAAGAGCTTTTAGTCATCTCTCGACCTGGTAGAGTTGGCAAGCCCTTGGGCTGCTTGCCCTAGAAATGATGTGCAGAAAATCTGATCACCCTACCCATTAGGATGACGTACTTCCCCTCCCTTCTCCCCCTTCCCCAGCCCCTCCCACAAAATGATCAAAACTTTCATAACTTCAAACTTTTGTTTTTCATGAGGACTGTGATCTGATACCTCACAGAGTGAGTGCTGTTATAAATAGTGAATCATGAGACTGCAGGTTAATAGTACTGAGATGACCACAGTGCAACCAAATGTTCCACTTACTGTACATGCAGAGCAGCAAATCTATATTTGGAATTTTATAAATGCCGTTTCTAAAAAAAATTCTAAAAAAAACAAATCATCACCTGGCTCACTGTCAGGTGTAAGCTAATTTGCTCCTTATTTATGTTTTAATTACAGTGAAACATGCACTAAAGACTACTGAAGTTTTCCAAACCTTAAAAAAAAACAAAAAATGATTGTGTTTCTGTTTGAGGGATGGATAATGGTTCAGGTTTGAGATATCTCTTATTCTAACCAAACTTGTTCAACCCATCTCTAGTTGCTAAATGGATCACATTGGATTCCCAGGTCAGCCTTGGTGATATTGTCACAGTACACAGTAATTGCACCTGTATTTCCTCCCTTCATGATCCATCAAGGGCACCCACTCTAGGCTACTGACTCCTCAGCTGTCACCTCTCCTGAACAGAGACCTGTGCCTCTTTCTCATGATCAAAGTTTTTCTAGGTTGCACAGTTCCCTGCCTGCAGTGTTGTAGTCCCAGTAAGCCAGACTGCCTAAACAGGCCAGCATCTGCACTTTGCATTCTCTTCAAAGCCTATGAACAGTGTAATGGTCCCCAGTTACATGTTACCACAAGGCTCTTTATAAGAATGCATGTTAATGACAAATGAAGTGTAAAAATATAATTAGAAAGGCCAAAAAAGAATCTGAAAAACAGCTAGCCAAAGACTCAAAAAGTAATAGCAAAAAAAAAAAAAAAATTAAGTACATCAGAAGCAGGAAGTCTGCTAAACAACCAGTGGGGCCACTGGACAATCGAGATGCTAAAGGAGCACTCAAGGACAATAAGGCCATTGCAGAGAAACTAAATGAATTATTTGCATCTGTCTTCACAGCTGAGGAAGTGAGGGAGATTCCCAAACCTGAGCCATTATTTTTAGGTGACAAATCTGAAGAACTGTCCCAGATTGAGGTGTCATTAAAGGAGGTTTTGGAACAAATCAATCAACTAAACAATATTAAGTCACTAGGACCAGGTGGTATTCACCCAAGAGCTCTGAAGGAACTTAAATGTGAAATTGCAGGACTACTAACTGTCATCTGTAACTTATCATTTAAATCAGCTTCTGTACCAAATGACTGGATGATAGCTAATGTGACACCAATTTTTAAAAAGGGCTCCAGAGGTGACCCCGGCAGTTACAGTCATGGGATAAGAGCAGGGGTGGGCAAAATACAGCCCATGGGTCAGATCTGGCCCATGGGCTGTTTTAAGCTGGCCCATGAGCCGCACCATGTGGCTTGGTCCTGCTCCGGTGCTCCAATGGCTCTGCCCCACTCTGACACTCTGGCCAGGGCATTGGGTCGGGGATCGCATCATGCAGCTCGGTCCTGCTCCAACGTTCTGGCCGGGGCATTGTGGGGGGGCACCACGCGGCTCAACCCCGCTCTGGCCATACCACGCTTGAGGTAATCACCACTCAGAGCCTGCACCCCTGAGCCTCTCCTTACACCCCAACCCTCTGCCCCAGTCCTGATCCCCCTTCCCATTCTCCAAACCCCTCAATCCTAGCCTGGAGCACCCTCCTGAACCCCAAACCTCTCATCCCCAGCCACACCTCAGAGCCCACACCCCGAGCCAGAACCTGCACCCTTTCCCACAACCATGCCCCAGCCCGATCCCCCTCCCGCCCTCCGAACCTCTCGATCCCAGCCAAGAGCACCCTCCTACACCCCGAACTCCTCATCCCCAGCCCCACCCCAGAGCCCACACCCCAACCCCAATTTTGTGAGCATTCGTGACCCGCCATACACTTTCCAATGTGGCCCTTAGGCCAAAAAGTTTGCCCACCCCTGGATAAGAGGGAAGGTTTTCTCATGGATTGGTAACTGGTTAAAAGGAAACAAAGGGTAGGAATAAATGGTAAGTTTTCAGAATGGAGAGAGGTAAATAGTAGTGTCACTAAGGAGTCTGTACTGGGCCCAGTCCTATTCAACATATTCATAAATGATCTGGAAAAAGGGGTAAACAGTGAGGGGGCAAAATTTGCAGATGATACAAAACTACTCAAGATAGTTAAGTCCCAGGCAAACTGAGAAGAGCAACAAAAAAATCTCTCACAACTGAGTGACTGGGCAACAAAATGGCAGATGAAAGTCAATGTTGATAAATGCAAAATAATGCACATTGGAAAACATAATCCCAACTATATATATAAAATGATGGGGTCTAAACTAGTTGTTACCACTCAAAAAAGAGATCTTGGAGTCATTGTGGATAGTTCTCTGAAAACATCCTCTCAATGTGCAGCACCAGTCAAAAAGAGAACAGAATGTTGGGAAACATTAAGAAAGACTGGGACTTTTCAGCTCGGAAAAGAGACGGCTTGGGGGGATATTTCCATGGCATCATGGGTTGGGTTCTATGCTCTAGGTGGGGTCGCTGTGGTTAGAGACCTGAAGGAGATTAATTTATAGAGACACATCCTAGAGTTCTTCCCCCACAGCTCTGCACCACTCCCAAGGAGTAGGATGAAGTAGCCACTCAGAAGTAATGGAGGGGAGTCTCTCAACCAATGCAGGAGATTTAATGGGCACATTCTAACCTTCCCCACTTTTCCCTCTCTATCCACACTGCTTCCATGATTTTTTACATTTAAATAGACACAAAGTCTGGGCCTGTTACCAACGTGTTAAGAACAGAATTCATTTTGCAGGTCATAGTTTTTTGTCTTCCCTACCAAGAGCTACCTAGTGTAGAGCACTCTCCACTTTGCCAGCACAAACACCTTCATGCCACTTTGTACTCCTGTCCTGTTCCTGAACGCAACAGCACCCCCCTGCATATGTAGCCTTACTTTAGCTTTGCATGTGCTGCACAGCACATTTGTTGATATTTGCTATTGTTCCCTCTTGTGTACTTAACTTTGCTTTACAGAGACATTATCTGGTCATAACTTTGATGTTTATGTTGTCCTTGTTACATGAGCCTGTGTGAGAGCCCAGCACAGAGTCAGCCATGTAACTTGATGTAAGTTATTAGCTCTTCGGTGACTTACACCCACTCTGCTCTCTTGTCCAGTCCTTCCTGAGCCAGTTGCACTGTTTGTAGGATAAGTTTGAAGCTCAGCCAAACTGGCAGTCATAATTTTCCATCCATATAGCCTCTAACAGCAGTAGGCTCTCATTTATTTTGTCATTCTCAAGCCATCTGCTCAAGTTTTTATGTTTTGCCCTAACTCAGAAGATACTAAAATTTAGATGAGAGTGGTTGGTTCTTAAGCAAGCCAAATGAAATATGAAATGGATTAAGTATCACAAATTTGATATTTCTTTTGGATAATTATAGCAGCTGAAGCAGCGACTACTACAGCTGAGGTTGCATAATAGTTTTCTATTCTAATCTGTTTTCAGTTGCTCATAATTATCATTAAACTTCCACCATTTGGGCTTGAAATATTTCAGGGTTGATCTCTGCCTAAAGGTATTATTTAAAAAAATAAATCGCAATGTTTTCACTGTTTTTACAGCATTAGGTGGGAGGCGGAAATAGATGCTTCCCAAATTAAAAAAAAAATCCTGCAACTTTGTTTGATCAGCTGTACAGTCAAAATGTCTGGGGTTTGAAAAGTGAAATATGGCATGAAAATAACCTTCTTTGAGAAGCAGTGCCCTTCATTGTTCTTGAGGAAATTGGTTTTGATTTTGACTAAATTATTAGCCTTTGTAAATACTGAGGGGGTGCAGAATTGTTTGTCTGAGTGACTAATTTAACTACATCAAGAATGTTCTGGAAGGTGGTTGGGGCAGAGAATCGGCTTGCACAATTAGGCCCTTGAATAGTTATGCTTGGGAGAATTTGCAAACTCCCCTTACCATGTGCTCAAGAGCCAGACAGAGCTGTAGTCCCTTTGCTTGACAGAATGGAGGGACTTGTCCTGGCCAGTATTGCCAGACCACATAACACTATTGTAATTGCTCACTCTTTCCACTCTCCTACTCCCATGGCTCAATCCTCTGCTACACCAAGCTGAGGGGAGGGGAGAGACAAAGCTAAGTGAAGGCCCAACCAGTCCCTGGTACATCTTATGCTAATTTGTGCTGACATGGATGTCCCATGAAAGGGTAGTGTTTGCCAGCAAGGATGGTCAGATGCACCCTGACTGTCTATCACGTGCCCCTTGAAGCAGGGTGGGAGGAGCTGGTATAGAGCAGGCTTTGTGGCAGCTGTGGATTTCCTCATGCTGGTAGTATCCTCGGCTGCCCACTTAATGTTTAGGGGAATGGCACAAAAGGAACTTAGTAGGGCTGAGGATCTGGCTCCCAGTCTGTAGTGGGTGCAAGGGAGATCTGAAGGTCAAATGTCCAGACCCGGGCTTGTCTGTTTGCTGTTCCTCTGGCTTGTATTGGACTCTCATCCACTCCCATAACAACTCCAGGATGTTTAGAGAAGCAACTGCTTTGCCTCACTGTCAGTACACCATGAGGGCATGGAAGATGAGGCCATATGGGAAAACTGGTATAGCTCAGCCACGAGGAATGTGAAATTTGGGATATAGCCAAATTAAGATTCCCTTTTTGATGGCCATTTTTATGTGTATGTAGGGGCAGGTTTGGGGATATGTGAGCCTGTTGAACTGACTCAGCAGTTGCACACATAAAGGCTGGCAAAGATTCTCCCAGCTCCTGTTGTCAGTTTAGCATCTCCGCCAACCCCTAATCATCCCTATCCAGGTTCAAATAATTTTTATTGAGAAATCAGACAAATCAGCTGTACAGTCAAAATGTCTGGGGTTTGAAAAGTGAAATATGGCATGAAAATAACCTTCTTTGAGAAGCAGTGCCCTTCATTGTTCTTGAGGAAATTGGTTTTGATTTT